>NC_090938.1:498677621-498993871 GCF_040938575.1 Ambystoma mexicanum | reverse complement strand
TTATTATAACCCACAGTGTGTGGTGCTCATTTATCGACCTCGCAAGGATGAAAGGCTGAGTTTGGTCCTTCTGGGATTCGAACCTGCACGGATGTAGAAGCGCTCTACTCCCTGTGCTATCTGACCAAGTGTTTATGAAACTGTGGGGAGGTGTGGGAGAGAGAGCACGAGCCTCACAGCTTGAATACCAAAAGCTGCTCAGCAGCCTAAGTGTCGGTGCATCTTTCAAATAATAAACACGGATGGAAGACGCTGTGAGGCCTCTGCGCTCTCTCCATGCCAGGTGTATCGGCTATTCTCAGCAAGAGGGCACACGAAAGCGGGGACAAGAGACTACATGGGAGAGAAGGAGGTCTGGGGGGGCATAATGAGGACGAAACGAGAATGCCAGATAACAGGAGTGAGAGAGGAAGAAGGGGAGGAAGAAGAGGGAAAAGGGAGGGTGCAAGAGCAGAATGGAGCGCCACAGTATGGGGTCTAGATGGGAGGAGAGAACCGGATTGAACAAAGCTGCAAGAGAATGAAGTGGGCACGACCGCGATACTGAAAAGGATGAATAGCTGTCCGGGTCTGCTGACTTCGCCTCATCCTTCAGAAGAAAATACATTATTAGAATTGGTAAAGAAGGGAGGGAGGGAGGGAAGGATGGACTTGGATGGGGACAGACGGAATAAGAGGAGACGGACCTACTAGCAGGGAGACCGATAATAGGAAGGGGAGAGTTGTGGAGAGAGGCAGAATGCGAGGGACAGATTAAGAGCGAGACACAAAACAGGAGGGGGAAGACTACATAAAACCGAATAGGAGGGAGAGACAGACTGGGGGAGAGTGAGACATAATGCAAAGAACAGTCTAGGACGGAATGATGCAGGCTGGGAACAGGAAGGAGAGGCAGAATGCAAGGGACCGACTAGAACATAAAATGGAGACACAATCCAGGAGGGAGAGACCGAATAGAACAGAATTGGAGGGAGAGCGAGAATGAGAGGGCCCGAATAAGAGGGTAGCACAGCACACAACAGAAGGGAGCGAGAGAGACTAGGAGGCAGAGACAGAATGCTAGGCACAGAATATAATGGAGAGGCAGATTAGGACAGAAAAGGAAGGAAAGCTAGAATGGGGTGGAATAGGAGGGAGAGACTGAATTAGAGCGAGGGGCAGAAGAGAAGGGAGAGGTGGAGCACACTTTATTTTTTGTGAGCAGCAGCCACAATGAGAAAGGAGGGGAATACAGAATGAGAGGGAGACTGGACAGGCGAGTTAATTGAAACGAAAGGGGCACAAGAGGAAAGAAGATTGAGCAAGATGAGAGAAAATGGGAATGAGAATGAAAGGGTTGGAAACAGTCATATGAGGCACAACAGCAAAAGGGGCGGTGAGAACAGGAAATAAACCTAAAGCGAAAGAATGGGTGTCGGGGAGAGCTAGAGCCCACACAACAGGACGATAATTAACCTCCGCCAGGAGGTTCAAGCGAAGGGCTGTTGAGTCCCTCCAGGCCATCAATAGATGGCCCACTCCCTCGGCACTCTCCAGCAGCACCGCTCATCTTCTTTTCTCTCCTCTAGCGTAAAATTGAGCAGGTCATTGAATGGGTTCCCCACGTTGTACAGACAGCATTCCTGATCCTCAACCCAAGAAGCCTACAGAGGCTGCTTCCAAGCCTACGGTAGCGGAGAACCACATTGCTGCAGGGCAGGACGCTGGTGCCCAAGCAAGCTTGAACTGGCCAAGACATTGGGGCCCCCACTCATGCCCCCCCCGGGCTGGCCGGCTGACGAGGTTTATCAGCGAGTAGAGAAAGATCACTACCGACAGAGGGGTGCTGGATTTGCTCGCCCAGGGGCACACCTTGGAGTTCCAATGCAGGTGTCCTTGTTTGGCCGGTTCCCCGGCAGGAGCAGCACATCCCTCAGCTTCTGAAAGAGGTACGAGCCATGCTATGAAAAGGGGCGATAGAGCTAGTTCCCCAATGACTCCAGGGCTCCAGAGTTTGTTACTGATACTTACTAGTCAGAAGGAAGACAGGGGGCTGGAGGCCCATCCTGGACTTGCAAGGCCTGAACAAATACAAAGTCCCAGAATTTCAGGCTGGTCACGTTGCGGCACGTACTCTGCCAACTGGAAAAAGGAGACTTGACGTCATTGGACCTGGAGGACACATATTTCCATGTCCCCATTCACAAGGAACATAGGAAATGTCTACGTTTCGTGGTGCAGGGCCAGCACTATCAGTTCAAGGCCCTACCATTTGGCTTGAAGTCGGCCCCAAGAGTATTCACAAAGTGACTGGCACCAGTGGCGGCCCATCTACATCTACAGGGCATACATGTATACCCGTACCTGGATGACTTGCTGATTTGCACCCACTGCGGGAGCTGGCCGACGAGCACACGAAGGCGACCTTCTGACTATTGACAGATCTGGAATTCTTTGTCAACTATCCAAAGTCCTGCTTAATGCCATCGCAGAACCCGCTGTTCCTAGGCACCAGACTCAACAGTGTCTTGCCTGGCATCTCCCTCGGAAGAGAGGCTAGCAGCCATTAAAAGAAAGGTGCAACAGCTGTCATAGGCCAAAACGGCCATGGTGCGGGCCATCAAATCCTTACTGGGCATGATGTCATCCTGCATCTACCTCATCCGCCTCTGCAGATTGCAGATGCGACCCATATATGAATTCCTGGATGCCCGTTGGATACAGGTGACCGGAAGTTTCACAGACTAGATCCTTCTCAATGAGGAGTTCCGACGGGCGATAGAGTGGTGGGGGGGTCCACTTCCACATCGCCCAAGGCACAGGATTTCAAAGCCCTCCATACCTGGAGACGGTCACCATGGATGCCTCCCTGGAAGGTTGGGGAGCACGAACCGGAAGTTTGCACGCCGGAGGCCTGTGGCTGCCAGAGGAGAAGGATCTACATATCAACATACTGGAGCTACGGGCAGTGTTCTGGGCCCTCAAGTCAGTCATTCCTACCGTCTCTGAAAGGCAAGGTGGTGAGGATCTTCATGGACAACACCACCATCATGTTCTAAGTCTGGAAGCAGGTGGGCACTAGATCCCTGGTGCTCTCCAAGGAGGCCCAGAACTTGTGGCAGGGGGCAATCGGAGAGGGAATGGACCTCGTCCCTCTTCACCTGTCGGGAATCAAGAACACCATTGCAGACTCCCTCAGCAGGGAACTCTGCTCCTTCCACAAGTGGGAGCTTTGTCAGGATCAGGTGGACCGCCTGTTCGCCAAATGGGACAGACTCCAGATCGATCTGTTTGTGACGGCGGTGAACTCCAGTGCCAGAAGTTTGCCAGCAGATTCCACCAGCCAAGGAGCTTGGGGGACGTATTCTCCTTCCCGTGGGAAGGACTGTTTTCGTATGCGTGCCCCCCCCCGTTCCCTTTCCTTCTACGAGTCATCAACACACTCAAGACAGTGCCAATGCAAAATGATACTCATCGCCCCGCCGTGGGGGAGGCAGATTTGGTACCTGGACCATCTCAGCCTGTCGGCGGTGCCTCCATTGAAGTTGCCGGTGGTTCCAGATATTCTTGCCAGAGAGGGAGGCGCAATCCTGCACCACGATCCAGGATTGCTGAACCTGAAGGCTTGGCTCCTGCAGCCTTAGAGTTTGGAGGTTGAGTTGCCAGTGGACTGCAGGGAGGTCCTTGCCAAGGCCAGGGCGTTGTTGACCTTAAAGTGCTACGGCCATAAGTGGAAGCGTTTTGCTACGTGGTGCCGGTCACAGAAGATTACCCCTCTGAGGGTCACAGCTCCACAGATCCTGCCATATTTGCTATACTTGGCAAAGGGGTGTCTGGCTCACGCCTCCATTAAGGTGCATCTTGCGGGTATTTCCCGCTACACCAGATCCTCAGGAATATCCTCGCTCTGGTCCCACAGACTCATCAAGGAGTTTCTCAAAGGACTTTTCCAATATGTCCTGCCGGTGAAGGCTCCTGCCCTGGCATGGGAACTCAACATGGTTCTGATGAGGCTCATGGGGGGGGGGGGGGCCATTTGAGTCTATGCATCCGGCTCCACTCGAGTTTCTCTCGTGGAAGACTGCTTTTCTTGTGGCCATCACCTCTGCCAGACGTGTAGGTGAGATCCAGTCCCTATCCTGCAAGCAACTGTACCTGACTTTCCATGAATGAAGAGTGGTACTGCGTACGCACCCCTCTTTCATGCCAAAGGTTCCGTCGGAATTCCACCTTAATGAGCTTTTGGTGTTGCATGTTTTCTTCCCAAAACATTTGTTGCTGGCGGAAAAGGCCTTTCACTTGCTGGACGTTGCTCGTGCCATGAAGTCCTACGTGACGCGCACAAAGACTTTTCGTAACACTTCCCAACTGTTTGTGGACTTTGGTCCTGTGAACCATGGATAGGCCTTGTCCATGGCTTCCATTTCAAGGTGGCTCTCCGGCTGCATCATGCACTGTCATCGGTTGGCGAACCGACCGCTGCCCAGCCATCCGACAGCCCACTCCAACAAACCAATCGCAGCGACGACGGTGTTCCTGTCTGGTGTGCCCCTGCCGGACATCTGCAGGGCTCCTACGTGGAGGTCCACGCACACCTTCACAAGGTTCTACTGCATTGACAGGGATTCCAGGGAGGAGTCCAGAGTCTGCCAAGCAGTGCTACGCAACCGGTTTGCTTGAGGTGAGCCTGTTCCAGAGGTAAGAGTTAATTGCTTCTGTTGAGCCTTGCCACCTCCCATGGTTGTGTAATATTGTACTGCTATGTATTCGTTATTCATGAGCATGTGAATCCATACCAGACCCCATAAAGGAGAAGGTTTAAGTTACTTACCTGTAAGTATTGTTCTCCAGCTTGGGTATGGCATGGATTCACATGTGAACACCCCCCTGACCCCTCTGCGGCTCTTGGTCATACTGCCACTTTACGTGCATACCAAATCTGAAGATGGCTGCCAGAGGAGGGTCTTAGGTAGAGGACTGCTATTAGATGGCGGTAGTACTGAGTAGACTACAGGAAGTGGCCAATTTTAGTGACCTGGCTGTGGACTGGATGCATTCCTTTTTAGGAAACAGAACAATGCAGTTTTGCAGCAACCATGCAGAGGCTCAACCAGCTCTGCTTACATTTGGAGTCCCACAGGGGGCATCTCTGTCAACCGTTTTGGATAACATCTTTACTGTACTGCTATTCCAGCTACTTGAGCATAAAGATATGTTTCTCAAATTACGCTGATGATTCACAATGTCTCATCCCTCTGACGGGCAATTATGAGGAAGATTTGTGGTGAAAGAAACTTATGATCTCATCCAAGGCTGGATGGATGAGTGGTCTGGCCCTGAACCACGAACAAACGGAACTGATGATCATAGGTTCCAAACCCAGATTGATGAAGCTTAATGGTGAATATAAAACATTTGACATCGCTAACCATGATATTCCCACAAAAGACAAAATAAAAATACTAGGAGTCATATTTGACCAGTCTCTGGGTATTACCGCACAGGTGAATAGCCTTGTCTCGTCTTCAGCTTACTACATGAGACTACTCTCTCTTATTCTCCCATTTCTTACTCAGAATAGCTGCGAAACAGTAGCTCGGCTATTATTTCCTCCAGAATTGTCTACTGTAGTAGCCTCCTGGTGGGTATTGGTAAACGGGAACTGGCTGAACTACAAGTAGTACAAAATAGTACCATCTGAGCCATTATGCAGATGAGGAAATGCGAGCATGTGTGCATGGTGCAGAGTCTTCATTGGCTCCCAATAGAGGCCAGGATAGAATTTAGGCTATTGACTATCGCCTATAAATCCTTGGGAGGGCTATTTCCAGAATACATAGCTTGCAGACTTAAAAACGAAGCAGAAACTAGAACCCTGCGTTTGAATAGTTATAGACTTCTTCATATACCCAAAGCTAATCTAGCGCTGGTAAAAAAAAAAAGTGCCTTTTGGGTGGCTGCACCTATTTTGTGGAATTCATTGCCTCTTGAACTCCGAAGTTGTTCGTCATTAGACTGTTTCAAGAAACAGCTTAAAACACATCTTTTTAGATAATCTGTGTGTAGGTAATCTTTTCTAGATTGGCTCTCCCTTGAGCTCAGATTATATACCTTTTCGGCACCTGTATGCCTCCGGGCCACTTTGGCTACATCTTATAAATAAATAAAGTAAAATTAACGTATGACCCAGAGGACAGTGATTGGTTTAGAGGATAAATGCAGTTTTGGGCAATGCTGCAGGGCTGCCCAAATCGGGGCAGGGTAACTGCTGGTACCATCCGGCAAGCATGGGAGAGGGGCAGCTACCTTCCCCCCCAAGCCTGCTCCCCTCTCCCCCACAACACAGAGACACGCGGTCTCTCCTCACTACAAAGCGCAGGAATGGTGAGGTGTGAATAACACCTCACCCTTCCACAAAGCAACAGGGTGCTAATCACCCAGAGGAAACCAACAGCAGGCAGGAAGGAGTACAAAGACCTGCCCCCCCACCTTGCGGGGCCAGACAGTCGGCTACAGCCGGCCTTGGGGCTGGGCCAGCCCCCACAGCTACACAACAAAGACCAGGGGTCACCCCTGAGTCTTATATACGAGCTGCACAGCTCTCAGAAAAATACATTCGAGGGGATTTGGTCCTCCGACTTATTCCATATCTATGACAATAATCATCACAGCTGTGCTGCTTCGGAAAATCTTTCAGCGTCTGCGTCCTGCATCGATGACGTTGATACGATGTCCTTGAGGGCCTCCGTCGAGCCGATGTCACCGGATGTTATAAGTAGGAAGCACGACGCCCGTAGCCTCAGTTCCGTTTTTTCCGTGAACGTGTTCGCTTCGGAGATCTCGGAGTGCCTCGGTTCTACTGAATCCTGTTCTTTCGGTTCTTCGAACCTGTTCGTTTATGTATTGAAATGATGTCTTCGGCTTCTTCCACCCCGCGGTCGGGTTTTAAGAAGTGTCGAGTGTGCGGGTCCAAGATATCGTTGACGGACACGCACGACGCTTGTCTCTGGTGCCTCGGGGAGTACCACGATATTGATGACTGTGTCGACTGCTAGTCGCTTTTGCAAAAGGGGGGTGGGTTCAGGCTACCTCTTCCTCTGAGATAATTACAGGTGTGGCAGAACTGTAGATGTAACAGATTCTATTACATAAAACCTGTATATTTTTTATATAATAGAGCACAGACTTATTGTCAAGTGTACAACATGGTTTATTTACACATAGGGGATGACATACTTTTTTTGACATATACACATATACATCTAAACTTCAAGTGCTTGTTCATTATATTGTGTCATCATGTAATGTAACAGTGAGATAAAATTAATACATAGTAACTAGGAGTGCAATGTTACTGAAACATGCACATATCGAGTCGACGCTCAAATGTGTTTCCAGCTACGAACAACAACACGTGTAGATGATGTAGTGCCCTATAGCTTTCCTCGGGACTTGTATTGCCGAGTGTTGTGGGAAGAATTTCCACCCGTGGCTTGTAGTATCAGTAGGAACTGTGGGAACATAAAAGGAGAGGGGAGTGTGTTTAGAACAAATCGTCTGTGCGTGGGGGTAACTGCCACTACACGTAGTGGTGCCATAACATACCTGTTGCAAGTGTTTTGGAGTCTCAGGGCAGATAATTTGAAATGGCGTCTCTGGGTTTGCCAAAAGAAGATGGAGTCCTTAAACTCTAGTTGCATACGTTATGTATATGCTGCAACAAAAAAGACAACAGAAATGTTGTTGTTTACTAATCTGTCGTCATATGTGACAGAAAAATCACGAGCCCGTGTGATATTGTTAAAAAGGGGGCACACCAGTAACACTAACTGAGTGACTGCCTGTATGCTGCCTGTGAATTAAAAATGCACCTCGTGTCACTCAAGATTGTCGTAGTTTAAGCAGGAAGAACGGGTGCCCTTTACCTCGAGTGCTTGTTAAAGTATAAGTACGGGGATGTATCGTACCTTCCGCCGTAGGGCTGTACTGCCTGCAGGAACCTCTGGACGTCCAATGCACATGCGTGGTAGTGTGCAGAAGGACGTGCTGGAACTTAACAAGCAAAAGGATCTGCGCATGTGATAAGTATTACTGCTGCTGTGCATGCGCACTAACAAAAATGGGAATGAATGCTTGCCGGAATATTGTGTCAGGCTGAAAGGCATACATCCATGTTTCGAAAAAACCCTGATGTCTAACAGTGTGGAACCTAAATACAGAAACACATTTTTGTGTGAATACAATTTAGCCAGCATATGCACAAACATTTGAAAAACATTTATAGTAACACATTTTCAAATTTTTCTTTTTTTCTTATTTTTTTAAGAACGGTTTTTTCACAAAAAGGACGTTTCTGGGAACCACAATTTTAATATGACATAGTTTGTGTAATCTGTTTACTATGCAGACCCAATAGATGTCGTGGATGCGTGATTACCAGATGTGAAAACACCCAGATTGTTAGATTAATCAGCACTAAAAACCTCGTGTACTGCTAAGTATATGCGCTGTGCAGAGCGTCGTTCATGTGCTGATGCAATAATGTCTTGTGTTAATACCTTAGTACAAGCCTATTTTTACACACAGTTAGACAAAAAGCATATTGGTCTCATGTTACAGTTGGAGAAATTACAAGGATGTCTTGTGTGGCATGAGTGCAAACACGTAAATGTAGCTTATTGGTTTCACTCCATTAGGACAACGGCTATTAGACTGTTTTTTTTAATTTCGGGCCCATTTACTAAATGAGGCATCTAGGGGATGTCTCGAGGAGAGCTACATGGTTGTAAAGGATGGCAAAATAGGAACAAGGATGACATCAAAAGAACAGATTCCATTCTATACAAACATTGAGTCCGTTTCTCACTGTGTCCAATCTGTGGATCCATTTTTGTTCCAGTTTTTTCAGTGCCAGATCTCTGTCTCCTCCCCGTTCTTTTTCACTAATGGTTTGAATGATGGACCACTGGAATTCTGTGTGTTTATGTTTTAATTTACTAGTCGCTTACATCGAAAGCCTTGCGGGAGCGTAAGAAGAAGCTGTCGGTGGGTAAGGTGGCCAAGCCCCGGAAGTCGCGATCCACTGGACTTTCGATGGACGGATCAAGGTGCGACTCTACGCATCGTCGTCGTGAGTCCGGGGGGTCTTGGTCCGGGAGTCGGTCTTCCCATTCCTCTGCCTCTTCGAGGCACTCCCGGAAGCGCCGTCACAGGTCGCCTTCCCCGTCCTCATCCGAGGACTCCGCCCGTCGGCGGGTTGCTTGTCCCAACAAGCATTCCACTCCTGAGGAATGGGATTCCTTCCGAAAGGAGGTGATGGTGATTTTTCAATCGCAGGGCTACGGTCCGTCCGCGCCGTCGAGGGACGTTGGCCATGACCGTGCTAGAGACACCACTCGTATGCCTTCGGGCTCGAGCGGTTGCCGCGACCACCGGGGCGCCTTCGAGGTCCCGGTCGGACAAGGATGGTCGCTCGAGACATGCCCGTTCCAGGTCCCAGTCCTCGACGCCCTCGCGACCGCTTGAGCCTGTGAAGTCTTCGAGGAAGACATCGACGCATGCAGCGCTGAAGTCGTCGAGGGACTCTCTCGAGGCTCCGCCTCTGAGGGAGTCTTCGATGCCATTGGCGCCTAGGCTGTTGAAGGACACGCTCGGGACTCTGCCCTCGAGGCCTGTGTCGACGCCATCGAAGTTGTCAGCGCCTCGCTCAACGCCGATTCAGTCGACGCCCTCGACGCCTTTCAAGGCTGCTTTGTCGGAGGTACCCCGTGGCCCGGTGGAACCCCCCCAGAAAGGCTCTGGCTAAGGCTAAGAATGTCTTTGTCCCTTTTTCTGTGCCCTCTTTCCAACCTCTGGATTATATTTCTGAGGGGGATGAGGGATCTGAGGAAGGTTTGGTGCCTGAGGAGGTGCCTGACGAGATTTTGTCTGGTCACAGCCAGATTGAAGACCTGCGTCAGTCACTGCACAACGCCAGTGGTCTGGACACCATTCTGGAGGTGGAGTTCTGTCGGCCTGAGCCTGGCACCCATGCCGAGTCCTCCTACCGGCACCTTATGTCGAGGGTCACGGAATACTTGAGGTGGTCTGCGCCACCTGTGGATTTTCTGCAGGATGACCTGACGGACATCCTCGACCAAGGTCCTCCAACTGACCCGGTACTGCCATTCCATATGGCTTTGCAACGAAGGGTGGCTGCAGCTTGGACTGCTCCGGAGGGTCTCCCGGCAGTGAGCAAGTCTTTGCAGCGTAAATACCGCCCAGCCAGTAGTGACCCCTACTACTTGACCACGCACCCCACTCCGGAGAGTTTGGTGGTGCAGGCGGCCACGGCCCCAGCAAAGCAGGCGTTGTACCCTACCATCCCTCCTGATAGGGACGCCAAGCGTTTTGATGGCTGGGCGAAGAAAGTGTTTTCTTCAGGGGGTATGGCCGTACAGGCAGCCAACTCCGTGTGTGCTTTGTCACGTTTCATGCACACTCTGTGGAACTGTATTTCCTTGGCAGCTAAACATATTCCTGAAGGGGAAGAACGGGATGGTTTTCTTGCTATTGTACAGGATGGCAAGGATGCCATGTGTGAGGCCGTTCAATCGGGTTTGGACATGGCAGATTGTGTCAGCCGGTCCATGGCGGCGAGCACCGTAATATGCAGGTTTGCGTGGTTGCGGAAGTCGGGGTTTGCTCCTGATGTGCAGACCCAGCTCCTCAACATGCCCTTTGATGGTGTACATCTTTTTGGCAGCTACGCTGACGCGAGCCTTGAGAGGTTGCAGACCTACAAAGCTGCAGCAAAGTCGTTGAGCGCTGCAGTTCGCCAACCTCCGCCTTTTTGTCCTAGGGGACAGCAATGGAGGGGAGGTTCCTTTTGATATTACTCATCCTTTAGTAAATCGAGAGGAGCTGCAAGTCAAAGGGGCCACCGTAGGAGTGCCAGAGGTGGAAAACAGGGTACTCGAGGTACCAAGGCCGCTTGGGCAGTTGCCTCTTTGCCCTCAGGCACTGCCGCAGCCGCTTCAGCTCAGTCATGAGGCCATGTCCCATGGTTCGCCGGTTAGGGGAAGGCTGGGGCAGCATCATGTAGAGTGGCGTGCCATTACTTCAGATGTGTGGGTTCTGGAGATCATAGCCCACGGCTACTGTCTTCCTTTCCGGCAGAGGCCTCACGACAATCCACCAGGGAATCTCTCTTTGAAGAGTCCGGATCCGCTCCTTGCGCAGGAAATTCAATCCCTGCTGGAGAAAGGCGCCATAGAACTGGTGCCTGTAGCGGAGAGGAACAAGGGATGGTATTCCCCTTATTTTTTGATTTCGAAGAAAGACGGCTGATTGAGACCCATCATGGACTTGCGCGTTTTGAACAAGCTCCTCAGGAAGGACAAGTTCAAGATGGTTACTCTTTCTCAAGTCCTCCAGGCCCTTCAACCTCAGGACTGGTTGGTGTCTCTCAAACTCAAGGATGCTTATTTTCATGTGCTGATCCAGCCAAAGCACAAGAAGTACCTGAGGTTCGCGGTTGGCGACTCGCACTTTCAGTTTCGGGTCCTGCTGTTCGGATTGACCTCCGCTCCGAGGGTCTTCACCAAGCTCATGCTGGTGGTGGCAGCGTATCTCAGGAAAGGGGGGATTCACGTCTACCCCAACCTGGACGATTGGTTGATCAGGGCGCGCTCTCCCGAGCAAGTCCTGGATCATCTGTCCGTCACCTGCCACTCCCTTCACAGGCTGGGCGTCTCCCTCAACTTGAAGAAGTCCCATTTGATGCCAACCCAGCAGCTCCAGTACATCGGAGCAGTGCTCGACACTTACCCGGGGCAGTGTTTTCCTCCCCAGGTGAGGGCTCATCACATTCAGCAGATGGTGCACATGTTTCAACACGCCCAGTGTTTCCCGGCGTTCGAGTTCTCGCGGTTGCTCGGCCTCATGGCATCCTGCCTTCTTCTGGTGCTGGAGGCCAGGTTGCGGATGAGATCTCTCCAGTGGGCCCTCAAGATGCAGTGGTCGCAGTCCTCCGGCAGGATGTCGGACCCCGTTCAGGTGCCGCCCTCGGTCGCCCGGGACCTACTGCGGTGGGCCGTCAAAGGCAACCTGATGAAGGGGGCTCCGTTTTGGCTACCCTGGCCGGAGGTGATGATCGTGACGGACGCATCCCTCATGGGATGGGGAGCTCATGCCAACGAGTTGACAGTCAGCGGTCGTTGGTCTCCGTCGGAGTCCAGACTCCATATCAATCTGTTGGAGCTGCGGGCCGTTGGGCTTGCTCTGAAGGCTTTTCTGCCGACTGTGCGAGGAAGGAATGTCCTGATTCTGACGGACAACACAGTGGCCATGCACTACCTCAACAAAAAGGGGTGGGGGGGCAGGGTCACTTCCTCTGTGCAGGGAGGCGATGCAGCTCTGGTTCTGGGCCATCCAGCAGGAAGTTTCGATCTCGGCAGTTCATCTGGCCGGAGACGAAAATGAGACGGCGGACGCTCTGAGCAGACAGAGCGTGATCTCTCACGAGTGGGAACTGGCTCAGGAGATTCTCCTAGAGATGTTTGCCCTTTGGGGGACCCCTCAGGTGGATCTCTTCACCTCCAGTGTCAACCGGAAGTGCGTAAGGTTCTGCTCGCGGGAATTTCCTCCAAAAGGAGCCTTAGGAGACACGTTCGTGGTGGAGTGGTCCTTACCACTGCTGTACGTGTTTCCTCCAGTCCCCGTCATCCCGCAAGTGCTGCAGAGGTTATGGAGGTTCGGTTCCCAGATGATCCTCATTGCTCCGGCTTGGGCTCAGATGTCGTGGTACCCGGACCTTCTCGACTTGTCCACCTGCCCTCCACGTCATCTTCCCTACCGAGACGATCTGCTCTCACGGGAGGGGAGTCGGGTTCTCCATCCAGAGGTCAGATCCCTCAACCTTCATGCTTGGCTTCTGAAAGTTTGAGGTATAAGGATTGGAACCTCCCTGAAGACATGATGGAGGTGTTGCTTTCGGCCAGACGGCCAGCAACGAAGTCCCTGTACCGTTGCCGTTGGAGAAAGTTCTGCGACTGGTGCAGGGTTAAGAATATGGATCCTTTTTCATGTGCCATTCCTGTAGTTCTGTCTTATTTGCTTTCCTTGGCCCACAGGGGCCTGCAAGTGGGTACTGTTAAAGGTTACCTGGCGGCGCTGTCTATATTTAAGCGCTTGTCTGAGTAGTGTTCTTATTTTAAAATTCCTTTCATTTCTAAGTTTCTCAAAGGACTCACTAATGTGTTTCCGCCGGCACCTTTTCAGGTGCGTAGTTGGGATTTGAACCTTGTTCTGAAATTCCTTATGGGTGCTCCGTTTGAGCCTTTACATTCTTGTCCTTTGAGGCTGTTAACCCTAAAAACTTTGTTTTTAGTTGCGGTCACTTCCGCTCGCAGAGTGAGTCGGTTGCAGGCACTTTCAGTTAAGCCACCCTTCACTGTGTTTCATAAGGACAGGGATGTCCTTAGAATTCGTCCTTCCTTTCTTCCGAAAGTGGTGTCGGAATTTCATTTGAGCCAGAAGGTTATTCTTCCGGCATATTATCCTCCTCCACATCCTGGTAAGGAAGAGGAGAGGCTCCATAGGTTGGATCCTAGGAGAGCTTTAAGTTTCTACATTTCTCGCATGTCCCGGGTCAGAGTGGACGATCAGCTCATTATTGGTTAAGCTGGAAGGCGTTTGGGACAAGCTGTGACTAAGCAGACTTTGTCTAGATGGATTATCTTGGCAATTTCTGAATGTTACTGCTTGGCGGGTAAGGACCCTCCGGTAGGCTTACGGGCCCATTCTACTAGGGCTATGGCTGCCTCTACTGCCCTGCAGAGGGGTGTTCCTATTCGTAACATCTGTGATGCAGCCACTTGGGCGTTGGTCCATATTTTTGTACGTCACTACTCCCTCAATTCTATCCATGGGCAGGATCTGGCCTTTAACAAGGCGGTCCTTTACTCTGCAATTTGATTGGGCATTCTAAATTTCTATCTTCTAAATTCTTTTTCCCTCCTCCATACGTTGGTACTGCTTTGGGAGTCTGTCATAGATATGGAATACGTCGGAGGACCAAATCCCCTCGAAAAACAAGTTACTCTCTTACCTGGTAATGTTCTTTCGATAGGATGGTCCGACGACCTATTCCATATCGCTCCCTCCCTACCTGCCCCGCTACAGAATTTCGTATGCGATTGCAGCTTACGTTTCCGCAAGGCTTTATATGTTCATACTGGCAGTGGTTTAGTGCCACACGTTCTGGGGGAAAAACTACAACTGAGGCTACAGGCGCCGTGCGTCCTACTTATAACATCCGGTGACGTCGGCTCGACGGAGGCCCTCGAGGACAGCGTATCGAGGCAGACGCCGAAAGATCTTCCGAAGCAGCACAGCTGTGCTGATTATTGTCATAGATATGGAATACGTCGTCAGACCATCCCATCGAAAGAACGTTACCAGGTAAGAGAGTAACTTGTTCAACTGTTTGTGGACCCTGAACGGGGACCCAAACAGTCAGGAGGTTCGCTGTTCACTGTGCGTCCTCCACTCTCTTCTTCTTTTCTTTTTCTTTCTTTTGCTACACGTTTGCGGTGTGCTCAGCATCGTGCACTTAACTATATTTCATGTTCGCCGTGCACGCGGCATCATTTCATTCTTTACCGGAACATTGTCACTGTTCCTTTTTTAAACCCCCGGCAGCCGCTGCGTGCTACAACATGGAAGAACAACAAAAACATCCCTTCGCAATATAAGGAGGCCCAGCAGTGCACGGAACGCGAGACACCTTGAAGACTAAGGAATCATGAAAACTACAGCGAGCCTCCCGAGTTGGAGTGCGGAGGAAAAGGAATCAAGTAAGTCAGCCATGGCGCCGGCCGGATGCAACGTGGGCCGCTACACACAGCCGAGCGGCCGAACGAAATAGATTCAGTCTCCCCCTCTTAGACAAATCAATGCACAACAGGCCCGCTACTTACGCAGCCGGGTCCAGCTTGGCAAGGAGGGGTGTTAAGAACGCTGCAGGGGGAAATTGACACTGACTTGGCTACAATTTAAAGAGCACTGCAGTCTGACAAATGGCACAGCAATCGGAGCACTCACCCTGGGAGCCGGCAGACACATTTCGAATCCCGGCAGGGCCAAATTCAACCGCCCATTCCCTTGAGGTTGATAAACCATCACTATGCATTGTGGGCAATAATAAGCAGCGCCCAGAGATTTCGGTAATGCTGCATAAAGACTAAATTGTACAAAACCTATGATACAGCGTTACAGGGAATCCCATTTTACTAAACAGTATAGGCAACAAAGAACATAAAACTGGATGTAGACCAGCATAACAGCAGCGTTAACAAAAATGGACAGCAGCATCATAGTTTTTCGCCAACTGCATGCGCCAACACGCCATCTCGTGATTTGATGTCACGTTTTTGTACAGACAGTGGGGTTATTGCGCAAAATACAAAGGGGGGCTGCCGGATAATGAAACGGCAGGCCCAATTGTTTGGTGTGCAGAAGCACGTCTGTTACCTGACAAGGGGAACTAAATACCTTGCCTGTTGTCCAAGAATAGAAGCATCAATCGCCTATCACGGGTGACAAACAAAACTTTCGTGGTTAAGAACTTGTACCTGAACAACACATTTCCATTTGGTTAGAAAACGGGCAGTGTGCTGGGGAAAGCTTTCGATACAGTTAAAAGACTAATTGTAAAATATAAACAGCATGTCTGTAAGCCGGTCCAGTAGCACAGCGAGTAGATTGCTGAGCGTGCAGAACCTGCTGAATCCCAGCAGGTCCAAACTCAGCCGTTCATCCTTCGGCGGTTGATAAATTAGCACCACACACCATTGGTTCCAATGACCACCGCTCAGATACCTGAGGGTTCATAGCGCTATATAAATAACCAAAAAAATAGTAAATCATAGTTTGTTGCTACTAAGGGGGAGAAACGGGGGAGTGTTCCCATGTTTATCATAATGACATTGGCACACAGAGAACAGGCCATCAGTAGAACAATAAAACCGCGATGGACCCCAGCATTCCAGACACCCCAGCACGGTTGTTTAAACGCCAGACATGGCAGGCACCCGTGGGGAAGCCCAAAAAGCAAAGGGAAGCAAAGGAACAGAGGAGCTGACCTCAACCCAACCATGCTTGCACTACAGGACGTGCCTTCTCTGGGGAAAAGTCTAAAGAAAATTCAAGTGGGAGACGATATGATACAAAAGCAAGGGGCCGACGTCCGAAGATAAATGAATAAAGAATGGTAGTTACACCATAAATATGCTTTTGTGGAAGCACGGGCATTTAAACACCAAAACGCGATGTAATCTCGCAATAGCGGAGCACGTTTATTTTACAAAATTACTGCAGCATCCACCAGTACCCTGATACGGGGCACGGCACACCAGTTAACCTGACACGATCGAAAAAGACAGTCTTTCAAACTGCTGGTCGGAGAGCACAGCGTTTTAGTCTGTGGGATCCGCACAGAGCCAACCAACACAGCTTCAAATTTTGGCAGGCATCAAACTCAGCCTTTCATCAGGGCCAAACCCAGCCTTTCATCAGGGCCAAACCCAGCCTTTCATCCTTCTAAGGTCGATAAATCAACTTCACACACATGAGGGCAGAAACAGCGCTCAGAGGCCCGAGGGCTCTCAAGGCCATATGGATGCCAAAACAAACAAAATGAAACAATTGGGTATCATGCCCACGAGACAAGGGTTTGTTATCTACATACCAGTACCCTGACAAAGGTCACAGCAAGACATAGAACATGCCACCCAACAATCGGGGTGAACCCGGGACAGCATACAACCAGCCAAATTACCACAACAACTTGCACAAGCACTACAAATCAGGGTACACAGCCATGAGACTAGTTTATATCTACAACACAGTACCCTGTTATGGGGCACAACAAGGCGTGGAACATGCCACCCAACAACAGGGGCAGGCCATGGACAGCACGCAACAAGCCAAATTATCAACAAACAAAGCAGTTTCTCAAATGGTCAATGTCTTGCGGCACAGGCAGCGCCAAGCCACAAGCCTCCTGCATAACGCAGGAAGTTTGAGGGTGGAGCAAGGGACAAGACGATAGCTTGGACCGCAGGAAGGAATTGTGAAACTACCTGTACAAAAGCCAGCAAAAGCACTAAAAATGTTGTTCACCCGGACAGATCATACTGGCGCAGTATCAGCATCAGCCTGAAACAAAGGCCACAAAAAAGGAGAAAACCGTTGTAAGGGATCCCCAGTTAAAAACAGCTATCCAAAATGGAGCTGGCCAAATATTTCTGTACACGCAGATTAAACGCACAACCCTGAAACGGGGTCCAAAACAACACACAACTAAGGAAAAGCTGTACTCGGGTGACCCAGTTGCAATAGCATTACTAAAGTAGTGCAACAGATCCAGACCGCGGGCACGGAAGGGTACAACGACAATACGACAAAAGAGCACAGAAGCATCCAGGACATAGGGGGCTAGTGGTAAGGTGCCAGGCGAAGAAGGGGCGATGACACCAAAGCCACCACGGCAAGGTAAGTAAGATAGCACCCACACAGGGCACCATAACACACAGATCCCGCACACCCACCAATGGTCACAACCAGCCAGGGTCCCCAAAGAGACACACACACACATGCAGGCAGACGAACGACGAGCCAGTCCCACAAACAGTTAAAAAAGCTGAAACAAACAGCTAGGATAGGACAGACACCTAACAGTCAGGTAACATAACAAGCAGAACGTTTTGCAGCCTCAACTCACACCAGAGGGTGGTTCCAGAGCCCAGCCCATACCAAACACAGCTCCACCCCAGGGCCAATAATAAATACACAGAACCAAAGTGAGCGCCGAACGATTACAGCAAAACCCAGAAACTGAGGCACCAACAAGCGAGAAGTGTTCCAGACTACCAGGATCCCCCGCAACATGCAGGTAGTACTCAAGCGGATTAACAGTTTTCCCAGCGGCTGAAGGTGGCCGCGACTGGAACAAAACAGCATCAACACAGGTAGCAGGACAAACAAACACAAACCAGGGGCCAGAATAAATACCCAGGCTTGTCGTTAAGGGCAGCCAAGGCAACAGATGGAGGATATATTTCCAAAAATACAGTCACACCTCCCAAAAACGGTATAGCGAGTCGCAGGGTCGAACCCCCGGCAGGGCCGAACTCAGCCTTTCATTAGTTCCAAGGTCGATAAAAAGAGCACCACACACCGTGGGAAATCAGCAGCTCTCGGATGCGCCATAGAAGTAACAAAAACAAAACATGCGAAGCATGTGTGTCCAGAATAGAGAAGGAAAACAAAAGAGGTAGCGGAACATACAAGAGAAAAAGGGGTATTTTGTAAAGGAAAAAACATTAACACATGGGTAGCATCACAAATCAGGCTGACAGTACACCAAGATGCCAGAGAATAAGGTAACACAGCCTACCAGACAGCAAAAATACGCTGAGGAAAATACAAGCGAGAAACAGAAGAAGGCAAAAATCCAAACAACCAAGGGCTGAGGCCTGAAAACTGCAAGTAGCACTGAACCCAAAAACGGGTGCTACAAAAATAATAAAAATAATAAGCAGTGAGGAATAAACACAACACAACAGGCCGACGCCCGAGGGCCGAGGACAGAGTGCTGCAAGTAGCACGGAACCTGAAAATGGGTTCAAGAAAATTAGGATGCAGTGGGGAACAAACACCACACAGCACAACAGGCCAACGCCAGAAGGCCGGGGGCAGGGTGCCACAAACAGCACCGAACTGGAAAGCAGGTTCAACAAAATTGATAAACAGTGGGGGGAAAAGCACTATACAGCACAATACAACGGAAAACAATTGCCCGAGGGCCAGGGAGCTACAACGTAGTAGCTCTGAGCCAAAAGGCAGGTACAAAACTACCTCTTGTCAACAAGCATGAGTAAAGCAGGGGGGACCGTCCCTTAGAAAACCCGTGAAATTCCACAATCGTTACCGAACCTCGGGGCACAGAAGGGGAGCCACCCCACCAAGTAAGATACAGTTACCTTGGTCATCGGAAACAAGTTCCAGGGTCCAATATGGACAAATACTCCCAGGGCTCCACCCCCTGTTCACAAATACACCCCTATAATGTTTCTAAGATAAATAATCAGGCCAACACCACAAAGGGCCGGGGCCATGCTTCTAGAAGCCTCAAACCATAAAGTTTTTTTAAAAATAAACAGGCCAACGCCACAAAGGCCAGGGCCAGAAGGCAGCTAAACTACAGATTAATGTAAACTGTTTGGGTTTTGAGCAAACGCTGGAAAAAAGGGGAACCAAGCGGGGCTCCCCGAGAACATATGCAAACACTAGCATAAGGTGGGAATCGAAGTATAAAACAGACAGGGTATGGGCCATAAGGCTTCCGCAAACTGGGCCATATTAAGCACGGCACCAGCTACGATCAAAGGAATGGCCAAATTAAGGAGAACAGACAAGGCAGCTAGGATAAAGCAAGTATCAACTTTTGGGGGGAACCTGGACAGCCGGTAACCCATCCAGGTTGTGGCGGCACGGGCCAGAGGGGGTAACCTCAGGACCCAGTGCGCAAAAGTATGATATTATTAGGATATGCGATTATTGTTATTGTTTCCATAACCATATCTGTAACAATAAAATCCTAGGGCCTTTTATTGCCAACACTTGACAAACGTGTGGTCTAACCTTTCTCTGGGGAGGGAAAGGGTCCCGGCAGCCCACAACCACCGTTACGAAAAGCACAAAGGTAAGTTGCGTGCATATGGGTCCAGCAGTTATGGAGTGAAAGTGTAACTGTTTTTTCTTTTACCGAGGATTCCCAGCCTGACGACGGGGAATATTCATGAGCATGTGAATCCATGCCAGACCCATGCTGGGGAACAATAGTTACAGGTAAGTAATTTAAACCTTGCCACACAGTACCACTTGCTCGCCCCAACCAGTATCTCACCTTTTCTTCAATACACTTCCACACTCGAGTCCACCATCCTTCCTCCTGCTGGTCTCTTGGCCTGCAACGTCCTGCTCCTCTGACCTCACCTGAACAACCCACAACTTCCTTTCTCCACTCTATTGCTACACTACGCTTTCCACTCCTACTCTCCCCACTCCCTTGCTATTTTCCTCTCTCCACTCTACTACCACTCTTCCCCCTCTACTATTCTCCACTACCTTTTCCCCCCTCCCCACTTCACTACTATGGTCCCCTCCACTGCTATTCTCCCTTCCACTATTCTCCCATCTCCACTCTACTACTACTCTTCCCCTTCCCACTACTACTCCGCCCCATCTACGTAATAACCCTCCTTTCACTCCATCAGTCACTTTCCACTCACTCTCTACACTTCTTATAACTCTCACCCACCTTACATCCACACTCAAAACCCTTTGTGTTTCTGGTCTCCTTTCTTGTGCTCTCTCTCCCATTGATCTTATATTCCTAACCAATCTCCTCCGGACTTCCCCCACCTGCGAGATGATGCAATAGGTCAAAAGCATTACAAAAAGGTTGTAAGCCATGCCCCTTTCTTCATGCAGGCCGCTGGGCGGAAACAATGGTGGCCCATGTTGGTTGGTATTAAGGAGCTGCCCTGCGGAAAGTCTTTGATAAGTATGAGAAAGTCTTATTGTCCAAGCCGGTGTTGGCAGGTTCTGTGGCAGCTGTGGGAATGCCCATACACTGGTTCCCTGGTGGCTGTGCGGCTTAGTGGTCCTCTGACTCCTTGCTGTTTGCATGCACTGGATGACTGGAGTTGACGACTGGGCGTCAGTGGGTTGGTTGCTGTTTTACTTCTGTCTGCCCAGACCTTGGTTGCAGGATGTGGTTTTCTGAAAGGCAAAGAAATAAAGTGGGCAGCATTGTGTTCACAAGTACTGCTGACAGGGGTGCAGGCACATGGGTAGGGGACAGGAATTGGGCCCCGCCCAACTGCCACCTCTCCCAACCCCCTCCCCTGGGTAGGCATGGCTCTGGCGTCCGCTCTGCTAGGCCTCACACCCCAGGCTGAGGGAGGTCCCCGTTCCCTCTTGACACGGTTAGATTACTTTATCAAGAAGATTGGTCATCCAAGACAGGTGACATCTGGGTGGGAAGAACAGAAAAGCAAGATTTACATATTGTTGATATTGTGGCAAGATTTCATATCTAACAGGAATACTGTCAGTTCTAAATTAAGTTGAACATTTCTGTTAATACTCTGTATCACAACATATCTAGTCTTATGACCACTCGAAAACTTCTATAGAGCGAGAAAGCTCACGTTTGATGAAGGATGTTCTACCAGAAGCCCGCGAGTATGATAAACTACAGTCTTACTTAACTCAATCACCTGATCAAAACACCAGATTACTATTTTTGCAATTTCGACTCAATCTGTTTCAGACCAAAGACCGCACAAAATCTTGGAAGCAGAATGAAAGTGCAAATACAACATGTCGCTTTTGTAATCACTCAGTGGAGACTCTAAAACATCTGACTCTATTCTGTAAAAAGTTCAGATCATTACGAACTAAACTGTTCGGACCACTCTTCAAAGAATGTCAAACTTATAGTGCCATGGACTGGTGGAAAACCATGTTCAATGGCTCAAACCGAAAAGTCATGTTTGGACTGGTAATGTTTTTAAAGGATCTAAAAACGTGCTTAACTGAGGCAAATCCCACATCTGCTTCGCAATTAATATAGCCCAAATGAACCTATGAATATGGCGGAAGATGACTGAGAAACTTATTGCGTGAGCGTGTGGGATTGTAAAATGATATGTAATGTGACTGAGAAAAACATTTTTTTTTAAAGGTTTTTTTTTCGAAACCAAATAAAAAAAATGAGACCTGAAACATACCCATGCAAAATTAGGGGATGCCAAAACGGCCAACACATCTGCACTGAAGCCATCCGCCCCCACAGAACATAACAATGCATATTCAAGGGACTTCCAACTGCAAATGACATGCAGTGCAAGACATGCCTGTAAGACAAGCAAAAAAGGATGTAAGTTAAACTTGCCAGGAACGGTGTGAAAGAATGAACCTAAAAAGGCCTACCATCTCGCACCATATAGCAGGAGTGCCAGTTTTTCATCACTTCATACAGGATGTTTACACTCTTATGGGTCCGTCTGTTGTGGTAAGACTCGGAACATGGTAACTCATGTTTTTGAAGGTGCTTGAGTTCCGAAGGAGGTTTGACCAGATACTGGGTTTGATGTCTCACTCTGGTGAACTCTGAAGCCTACACTCTCAGGCAGCATACCCTGTGAACACTGGGAATGTGTGAGGTGCTGGAAATGATCAAGAGCTAGAAGTGCAGAGCATTTGCCAATTGCTATCAAAAGTCCACTATAAGATTCAGAGCAATGTTGCTTGTTCTTTGGGCGGAGAGAGTCTCCTCACAAGTGATATTCTTGACTTTTAGGGACCCTTTGTGTAGTCCGTGGCCCAAAAAGGGCCCAGCTAGAATGGGCTGCATGCGTGTCTCGTAAGGGAAACATAGGACGAAAGACGGACACCAAGGTTGAATGAAGTACTTTATTTTATGTAGTGTGTGCGTTTTATTTGTGGGTGTGTATGTGTGTGTTTATGTAGTGGACTAATCCATCCAGACAACCATGGGGCTGGATGGAATGCTGACAAGAAAAACAAACAAATGGACAGAACTCCCCTGCCCAAGAATGGGCTGGACTGGGGTTGAAAAGAATGGAAGATATTTTGGAGAACAAACACGTTAGAGAACAGTTGAGGATGAAAAGAAAGAAACCAGACATGGAGAGAAAAAGAAGAGGGGAAGAAAGGAAGGAGAAACAACTCATTGTGGGAGCCACAGCCTCTAGTAGCCCCCCCCCCCCGCCCCTCTGGGCCTTAGAATGTTTCCCAGCCGGGCCACGTGTGCTGGGCCACTTGGCTTAACCAGGCACCCACAGGGCTGTGCCAGGTGTCGGCCCGCACAGATGGACCCATCCAGGGCCGCCGAGCACGGGGGTGCTGTTGGGCCCGGCAGAATGAAGTCGGGGCTGAGCACCCCCCCACCCTCCACCCCCCTCGCCCCCGGCCGGAGAGAAGAGACGTAGTGTGGATGGCCCTTTGTTCCATCCATACTGTGTCTTTCTCTGACGGCCCGGGTAAAAGCCGGGGAAAAACGATGTTTAGAAATTGTGGGACAGATGCAAAGCAAGAGGCTCTTGCTTTGCATCTGTCCCTCAATTTCTAAAAATCGCTTTGGGTTGGGTATACTTCTACTTTTGTGCACGGGTGCAGAGATGTAGAGGTACACCCAACCCAAAACGATTTTTAGAAATTGAGGCACATATGGAAGTCTGTCCCTCAATTTCTAAAAATCGTTTTGGGTTGGGTGTATTTGTACATCTGTGCACCCCCTGTTGGCACACCCAACCCAGAAGGATTTTTAGAAATGGAGGTACAGATGCAAAGCGAGGGAGGGGGCAGGGAGCAGAGGCAGGGAGAGGGCAAATGAGACTGTTCATGTCTGAGTGTGCACGTGGTGAGGGTGAATGCTATGGGTGGGGAGCAGAGGCGTATGAGCCAGCCCTTTTTAGTAGAGCTGCCATATTTGAAATGGGGCAATGCTGGTACTCCTCAGTTAGCTCGCTATACTCTTGATGGGATAGTACTGCTGCAACAGGGCTTCTATAATTGTTGAATCTTCTCCGCGATCATACTATGCTTTTGTTGAGGCAATGCTAGTTCATCTTAGTGGTGCTGCTATACTTTTGATGGGACAACATCAGCACCTCTCAGTTGAGCTGCTACACTCTTATTGACAAGGCCCCAGCACTTCTCAACAGATGTATTTCTTTTTATTTTAATTGGTTATTTATAATGCGTGTACTACCCAGATGTTTCTAAGCGCGGACCGAGGGAGCGAACCTGGGTTGCGCGGACCGAGGGAGCGAACCTGGGTTGCGCGGACCGAGGGAGCGAACCTGGGTTGCGCGGACCGAGGGAGCGAACCTGGGTTACGCGGACCGAGGGAGCGAACCTGGATTACGCGGACCGAGGGAGCGAACCTGCGTTATGCGGACCGAGGGAGTGACCCTGTGTTGCGCGGACTGAGGGATCGAACCTGTGTTGCTCTGTGTCGTCTTGCTTCCAAGGCGAACACGTTGCCCCTGAGCTATCCTTCCGATACTCTAAAGATCTGAAGAACATTTAATGATACAGAGCCAGAACTATATTGAGCAAGTCTGTCATCATCAGAATAACTCAAAACTGTCGTGGTTATACAAGAGCTCATATATTTAAAGGGATGGAATTACTCAGAATGTAGCAGCACTATTCAATAACCCAAAGTTCTTAAGCATAGTTAATGTGAAAATACTACACGTCTCACCGTTGGGACAGTACTGCCACTTTTCACAGGGGCTTCTACACCATTTTATGGGGCAGCACTGATCCAGCTTACTGCTCACATGCTCAGAATTGTCATTTCTCAGCAGGGCTGCAACACTATACCATGGTTCTCTCCCAGTGTCTAAATAGTAGATCTGTCTACATTCAATTGGCAACAGGCATGTCGGCAGCTGCCTGCTGTCCATTAGCTGCCGCTCAGGATGTTGGGAGCCGTGATGGAGGAAGGGATAGAAGGCTCAAGGCTGTCGGGTAGCGGAATCAGCAGGGTCTTAAAACCTTCACTCCTTCTGGAGGGGCCATAGAGCAAAATGAGCCTGATCCCACACACAGGGGGTTGTTACCCCTTTATCTCTCCTGAATGAAAGAATGAGCTCTCTCAGACATAAGTTATCACCCCTGCACACACATTGAATGAATATGGTATGGATCGAGAAAACTGGAGTGACAATTCCGAGTGTTTTAACAGAAATATAATTGTCTTCCCAGATGGGAGACTGACTCCACATTAATATACATGGGGTCACTGAGATGACCAAGAGTGAAACTGTACATTCAGTTGTGAGATTACCAGCAATGGTTGATACCATGCTCCAAGGAGTGAGGTGCCCACTCAATATATCACACTGTTTATAGGTGTGAGACCCATCCTGAATGCTTGCCCAAAGAGCCTTGGCCAGAGTTTCACACTGAAGAAGTGAGCATGTGATCCGGGGTCTGCAGCCCACACACATGCAGGGGATTTCCATGCTCCCACTTGCAAGATTTGCACCAAATTAGTGAGATTGTGCTCCAAGGTAGGAGGCACACGCACAGTCTTTGCTCTGACGCTTGACACACTCACAGGATCCGACGGCATTTCGTTCTCCCATCCTAGTTGTGTTGCTTTGCCTTTTGAGGGCTACTACAACCTGGATGATTATAGAGGGGTGGAGTAGGTGGAGTAGGGGCAGTGATGGCCTTCTGGAATGCAACTTGAAGGCTTAAATCTCCTTCTTACTTGAATTTAGTATATGCAGTACATGCTAGCCAATGTTTCCACTGTTTTGCGCTGCGCGCGCCTCCATCCCCCCCCGCACGCTGTTGCACCAAGTTGGCGACTACATGCAAATTTGCGGTCCTATAAGTGCCAGTGATGTCACTTCCTGTGTTTGGGCCCACCCCCCCCCCACCCCCGGAAATTCATAAGTCGGCTCCCCTGGAACCATCTACATTAAAGGGCCCGAGCATCGTGCATTGTACTGCCCGGACCAAAGAGCACAAGAATTGCCCAGTCCAGACCACATGTGGGGCGGCCTGAACCGAGCAACCCGGCGGTGCCCCTTGACGGCCCCCTCGTGGCTGGCGAGGCGTACTGTGTACAAAAGTCCTCCCGAGCACATGCCAGGCAGCTTGGGAGGTGAAGAGCAGAGAAGTATGCCCTGGAGGGTGGAGCGGTTAAGTTAAGTCCCGGGCTGAGTGAACAACAGGAAGCCGTAAGAGATCCTGGGCTGCCTTGTGAAGAATGCCACGGTGAAGCAGCCTGGGTGAAGGGGCCACGCGGTGGCCATGGACGCGGCAGGGAATACAGCGATGTCACCATGACATTGGGGATGGCGCCTGAAGTGAACATGGTGCTGAAGACATGGGAGTGGCATAGCAGCATTCTCATGGTAACCGGGAAGCCCCCTGAAGTAAACATGGCGCTGTGGGGTGCTGCAGTGGCGTGGGTGGCCCCCGGGGTGTGGGCCGCACAGAAGATTGGAAAGTGCCCGTGGGTTGCGGTGGTGATGTTGAGCAAGCCCACACCCCCAAGCCATGGGGGACAGCAAAGAAGATCACTGCAACGGCCACGCAGTCCTGTACAAAGTGTATTTAAACGTGCGGGTCATTTCGGTGGCCCTACGTGGTGGAGGGGGCCACCCAGAAGAAAGAACAGTGGCAGCAGGCCCTAATATCCAGGTCCCTCGCACAGAGACACAGACCCATGAACGTGCTGTAGAGGGGTGGCAGACTGCACCAGTCGCCCCTTTTGTGACACAATGTAATGTGTTGTGTATCGTGTATGTGTATCTTTATATAGAATAGGAATGTTAAGTAGAGGGGGGGGCTATTATGGGAAGCAGGATTAGAATACAGTGTTAACTATACGTTTGTAGAAGGGAGCAGAGGGGGTAAGGAACCTGGTGGGCGGTAGCAAAGGGAAGTGGTGGTCTGCCTGGGGCCGCCAAAGGGGATGGAACCACGCAGCCATCCTCTGGCCTACCGCATCAGAGGGTGGTACCTGGTATCAGGTGGGGGGTATGTTGCGTCAGTCCCAGAGACCCACCCTGTGACCCCTTCACAAGAAAGGGTGGGCTGATGGAGCAGGCCCCTTTTCAGTAAGAGCTCACAAAGGGAACTTTAGCTGGAACGTTGAGTTAGGGGATAGGAAAGCGTATTTCAGTTGTATTTCTGTTGTATTCCTTTTCAAATACATATGCATTCACCCTCTATTTTATATGTAACTGTATTAAATTGTGCTGCTTTTACCCTTTTTCTCTCAGCTCTCCTGGAACCAAGCCTTGTGTTTGACTTGTTTACTAAAAATTTTCAGTTTTGCGACTTTGTTTTTAGTAGCATTACATAGCTAAGTCACACTAACTATTTTTCTTACGACTAGTTTTAAAAAATGTTTTGAATGTTTTTTTTAAACTAATAAAATGACCTGAGTTTTTTCTTTAACCAATTGAGATTCATTAAATCCTATATTGAGACCTTACAGAAGTATACTTTTAAAGTCCCAGACTTCATGTGCTTTGAGAGTGATATGCAGATTGGAGGGACTTAGGAAGCTGGGTAATATCTAGATGGAAATGCCTGCCAATTAAGGGGTTTTCACGGGAAGTGGGGATCTAGGCTGAGAAGAGAGGTCCTTACAGAAGACGACGATCTCTAGAAGATATAGACCATCTTGCAAGCAACAATGCGCTTCCGTGTAAAGGGCCCTACAATGAAAGAGTGTCCACACCGAGAGCCGGTTCTTAGTGGAAAGGTCTGCTCCATAACTTGACAGCGGATGGCTATGGCCGTGTGGGAAACCCCGAATAAAGAGAATGTTCTCAATGGAAGTTTTGTATGTTCTGTTCTAATTGGATATCTGTAAAAAGACAATGCTTGCCAAATGCAGGTCCGGTGCTTAAATAGTTAAAACCACTAGAATTGGGAGCTAGGAACAGGCAGTCTTCAGGTTCTTTCTGCAAGTACAGTAAAATTGGGGTTTGCCTTTGCGTGATGCATCGTTTCTTGTTGGCGTGCATTTTCGAAGGACTACTTTATTTAGGCACACATGTGCTTTCACAGGAACTTAAGTGTCCCAGTCTACTCACAGTCGCTCCACAGGTTTTGGCTCACGTAATAGCGGCAGCATGACACCAACATTAATTGCTTATTGACCCAGCCCCATACAGCCCTGGGACTTGATTGAAGGATTCTCAAAAGACAAAGCAACCAAGGTGCACTAAGAAATAAGATCTTACAGGAATGTTTCCACCGGTATAGCCCCATCACTGTGCATCCCAAAATGTCGGATTTTAAACTCCCCATTTCACTGCATATATATGTGGGGGATGGGTAAAGTTAATAATAAGTGTGGCGAGTAAAGAGTGCTGCGCCGGGGTTGTGGGGAGGGAGCGATCTCTCCCGCATATATATGCAGTGAAATGGGGTAAAACAAAACAATTCGTCATTTTGGGATGCACAATAAAAAAGGCACAGCGATCGCATAGATCTGTTTCCGTCACTGTTAAATTGTACAAGTACATGAAAGAATGACACGATATAGCTATAGATAGAGTTGAGGGAATACATTTGTTAGCATTGTTTGTCTTGTGATGTACTAAAGTAAGTTTCTTGAGTAACATACCACGTTTCTCTTCTGTCCAGAAGTTACTCGATCAGTAGTATCGTAGAAGTTCTGGGAGATTATCAATAACCTCATTCATCTATGGGTTTCTGAAATGCAGAACTATAATATCCAAGAACCCTTCCAGAGTTTATTTATGTACTAGAGACCGGAGCACCCTATCAGACAAAAGCAAAATCCAAACGTACAGTTCGGTCTAGAAAAGCATTGGTCATGTACACCTTTTGTGTGTAATATCTAACCCCTAGGTCACTATTCATCAAGTGCTTATCACACTTTATTTTAGGTCAAAGCCCGGGTGAGGCTGTTGCCATTCGTTCTTTCTAAAAGTGATGTACATTGGGATGGGTCTTAGCTCAAGCAAAGGGGCATTTCACGGCAGTACTCCCAGATAGGAGAAGACTTGTGCACCAGATGAAAGGGTCTTGAAAGAAAACCTTTTTTCTGTAGAAAGCCAATGAAGAAAGTGCAAAGTTACTGTGCCTGAAGCTTACGTAGTGTTGAGTAGCCAAGTAAGGCAACTCTTGGCTGCAGCTGACTCGCCTCTTTGCAATCAGGAAATGGCATATTTTGGGTGTACCAGGCAGATTTTATTAGTTTAAATCAACGTGGCTGTACTTCACTGAGTTTTATCAAGATATTTAAAAAAAAAAGCCTGCGTCCTCAGATTAAATCAACATTTTGAAGCTCTTTCATTATTTTTGGGTCAAAGGAGCGTTTACTTCAGTATTTTGCAATGGTTTTTATCTTCACTGGTAGGCTGGTGAGGGGCCGGGGTGGGGTTTGGGGGGGGTTCTAGATAATATAGTCAATAGTTGGGCCTTGATGATTGTGGGGCTTTGGCAAATGCAATCTGTTGCTTGGGTTAAGATCCAAAAGATTCATAGTCATCCACTTATCTGTGTAGAGTGGGCAGCTTTTTCGTATGCATGAGAATGTAATTCTTGCTCCCCGTAGTTTCAACAAAATGTGTGTCATACCCCGATGGAAAAACACTGAGAACCAAAGGGCTTTAAATTTGAGTCATCTGGGGCAGAAGAATTGAAGAGCAAGGGTCTTTAAAAGATTTTGACATCTTGATGGAAATAACAGCAATTGCTTCACAAGGGAAGTTGATATCTATGCCACAAGGTGAGCCCAGATACGTTACTGAGAGATGCACATCCCAGTAAGGGAAAAATGAGTACATTAGAGTTAGAACATGAGGATAGAGGAAGTTGTGAGCAATTTGGCTGAACTAAGCGATAAGGATTAGTGACAAGTTCATTTTTGTTGGCCCCATTGGTAATTTGATGGTATTGGGCATTATTCCAATCTCTTGGGGAATAATGTTTATAATTGTACATGGGCGACCTTCATCTACGGAAGTATATTTCACCAAGTGGTTCAAAGTGCCCTACGATGGACTATGAGAGCAACACTCTAGTTGTCTGTGACTCTGAACCCTGATGTGCAATATTTCTCCTTTGTTGATGGTCACCATGTTCAATTTTATGTTGTATATGGATATCTTTTCAACTTTTGACTCATTTAGAGGGAATGTAGGGTCCTTTTCTTTAAGAGGACTATCACATGCAGGTTTGGCACTTCCTTTGGTGCAGGAAGTTTTTAGCAGGGATCAGTGTGGGGGGGGCACCCAACAAGTATTATCGGGGGGGGGGGGATTTTCAGATTTCACTGTGGTAATGACAGAACGAGGCGCTCTGACTTCGGTTTGCGTGTATTGTGTAATAGACTCCAGTGTGTGCCATACAAAAATACTGGATCCTATATCAAAAACTGCTTTGCAGTAAAGGATTTATTGGTTGGGCATTGAGAAGACTCATGTCCCACCTTGAGGTATGAATCTTAACCACTCCGTCTCCCTTTCTGTTGGAAACAGTTTAAACTAATTGCTAACAAACCACATTATGGTTCAAATATCTATATTTTAATTTGAGATGTCAAAGCATTGGTGAGTAAATAGTCACATGGGATCTATGTGATTCATGAACATTCAGTGGACCATATAGTACTGATTGATATATTTTATTTATATTGCACTCCTACACAGGTGTTTCAGTACTGTAGTGTCTCAGCTTGTAAAATGCAACTACTCCATAGTTTACAAGACTCTTAACATGGGTGCTGTGATGAATCAAAGGAGTTTGTCCTTTCTCCCCAAAGGGGAGCTCCCGCTGTGAGGATATTGAGGTGAGCCTACTTCGCAATATCCTCCCTAGGTGGTAGAGGCAAGTGGGACCTCACCGGGAGAGACTACCCCTTTGGGGACAAGGTCTTTGTTCCCATGAGGAACTCCCTCAAGCTGGCTGTACTATTGCCTATATGGGATGTTTTAAAATACCAGAAACATGAAGGGCAAGACTGGGACGAAGAAACTCCTAATGGATACAGTTATCATATGAGAAAAGGTTATGTCCCTTTTAAATCTAAATGCCCAATCTACTGGGAAGAGTATGTTAAAGAGCGTACATTCAGAGAGAGACACAAATGAGAAGCAGGAGAGAGAGGATTTCCTATGCAAGCCAGGGAAGGCCTCATATTGCCTTACACCTGGGAAGGACAAGAGCCAGAAAATCAACGAGTTTCAAACTCGCTTGCAATCGCTAGACTGGATGCCAGAATTGCAGCAAACCCAACAGACGGGGAAAGCCGCAGGGCAGAAGCCCAGGAGAAGGTAGTGGTGAGACCATGCGGGCGAATCCGTGGTGGACAGCCGGTACACAGAAAGGCGCTGATGCCACCAGCAGCAGAAGAGCAAACTGTGCGTACAGTTGAGTGCCGGGAGAGAACGAGAGAAAATGAAGAGACTGGCGCCCGTGTGGAGACGCCGTTGGTGATTCCCAAGCCGAGAGCAAGTTCCTGAGAAGTAGATATAAAGTTTGTGAATTGAGAGAAAAGGTTATAGAAAGGCTGGACAATGTGAAAGAGACCAGTACATGAAAACACCCTCAGAGAGGGGGAAAATAACTTGCTATCCTATACAAGAACAATACGGTACTAAAGAGAAAAAAAGACATGGCCCTGATCTTAGATACGTAAGTCGGATACAAAAGCAAGTGATCCAAGATAAGTGTACTGTTATAACACAAGAGTGAAAACCCAACAAAACAGTATATTCGTGAAAGGGCACACTGAGGTCTATTACCAAAATCATAAAGCTAATACGAGTCAGGCAAAAGAGATTCAAGGTGAAGAGTGAACTCAAGATCCCAATTGGGGAATTAAAGAGATTGATACAAGAGGTCACGAGAGACTATTTATGGATTGCATATTAAATACTGGTGCTAAAAGTACCCTCAGAAGAAGGGAGTCTTTCCCCTGGCCTAAGTTAGCATTTTCATAGTGGTAGGGTCAGTTAGGGCAGTTTTTGGACAGTGGAACTATTTCTTTGGACACTCATGACTGACAAACAAGCAGCGTAGTTAGTAAGATAGGCAGGGACCACCATAGTTGTAGGGAAAGTCAGGCCTTATATAGTTACTTGAATGAAAGATTGTACATCATGTCTTCTGAGAGTCTGTATTCTTCTGGCCCGCCACAGTGCTTAAAAGAAAGCTCTCCAAATCTGATTGATGTTTGAGATGTACTGTTAACCAAGGACCATTACTTACTTGGTACATTTAACATCAAACTGCTTTTCAATCAGATTCTTTTACCAAAAGGTTTCAACAAGAATCAGTCTAGTATTGGTTTCTGCTATTCCGTTGAAATATTCAGCATTTTTTTTTCTGGAGCATATTTATTTCTAAAGTAAATACTCTTGATTCTACAGGAAGGCCTTGCCCTCCGTCGGGGTTGAAGACTGAACTTTTCTGCCATCAAGTGTGTGCTATTCAAGAACAGGAAGGTCTTGGCTCTGAACAAAAATGTTTTCATGTCTGCATTTGGAAACCTGTGTCTCAGGATCCCAGATAATCATCTGCCAATCTTGTGTTATAGGTCCAGCTTCCTCCCTGTTTTCCTCCCCCCATTTATGGATCACTCAGTGGGATTTGTTGTCTGTATTCTTTTGGCTTTTAATAGGTGATAAGTACAGTTGTATATAATGTTTCAATATCTACTGCATGATAATTGTGAATTGATTTAAAAATGTTAGACATTTTGTTGTGGGATGTTATTTTGGGCTCTTTTATTGACAATATGAATGGCGGGAGGTAGTTTTGGAATAAGAAAGGATTCGCACATTAAATGATCAGATAACTTAATGCTATAAGGATGCTAACATTCTAATCCACCAAACCAAATTCTGAGAAAAATTGTTGGTTCATAGATTAATAACTGCATGTGAAAAGAAAGCTGACCATTGGAAACATTCTGTCTCTGTAGGCACACAATCACCATTCTTGCACAGAAACCTGACATGATTGACGAACAAAAGGAAAATCCCATCTGGAAATCAATGACTCATAGCACAAGTTTAGTGGAGTCACATTCGGGTGGTTGCAGAGAATGTTGGCAAGGATGAGGGCATTGTCTTCTGTGCTATCCTTGAGGATACTGTCAGCAGTGTTATTTGCTTTATCGTGCAGTGTGAAATTGACTATTATGCAACAATAAAACATCTCTTCTTTTTCTGTCCTCAGTCTGTGTATATACTTTTGACAAGACCAAGCAGTGTATCGGAACCATGACCATAGAGATCGACTTCCTGCAGAAGAAAAGTGTGGATTCCAACCCCTATGACTCTGACAAGATGGCAGGGGAATTTATTCAACAGTTCAACAACCAAGCCTTCTCTGTAGGGCAACAGGTGGGGTCCAAAAGCTTGTGACAATTTTCTCTTGCAACACAAGCAGAATTATTTCTTCCAGATGGTGTAATGAAGAGGAGAATTCTGTTGTCGGATTTTTTTTCTTTTGGTAGGATATGTATATATATATTACAGAACATGACTGACACTAATGCATTTTAAAACCATGGAGTCGCAGTGACAACATCGAGTATAGCATAACTTGTGGGAAATACTGCCATTTTACTTTAAAATCATGCATACTACTAACTGCTACTAAATGTAAGATCCTGTTCTCACCCAGTCCTCAACATACATGGCACACCTGTATATTTTCTTTTCCAAAATAAGGCACATACTACCTACCAATTGTCATCTGTTGAGGTGTTCAACCCAGAATCATCAGCCGCTCATACCACACAGACGAGCAGTACTGTTGTGGTATCTGATTCAAAAATAACTCTAAGATTAAAAACCTATTTTAGGTTATTAGTGAACACAAAGTAAAGTATGTGTTACAACAAAAATAAATGTGTGTTTTTAAAATGTAAGGGTGTTTTTGTTTGTCTTATAATCTTAACAAAGGCAGGAGCAAAATACTCCCAGCTCAATTAATGTAGGGCCATACTCACGGCTTTGATTTTAATCCCCTAATATTGGAAGACCCAGTTAAAGCAAAACTTTAGATATTTTGTGTTCTAAAATTTCCCACAAAATAGGACAAAAATACATAACTTTCTTGTGTATTATAGGGCTTCCCCGCACGGTTCTAAGCCGCTCTGCACACAATCCTAAATTCCTTTATCTTAGGAGGTGGTCTCCTTCCTATGCTTCAGTGTTCTTAACCCATACCAACTTTTGAATTTGCCTCTGTTTATTATGGTTCTCAGCATCACTTTCATGCCTAGAATCAAAAATCATTGCGACTGTAGTGAGGGCTCTAATGCATAATTTGGAGCCACCTGAACAAACTAATGCTGGTTTGCTGGACTTATTCCGTAGTATAATACTGTTAAGATATATCCAGAGTGATGACATCAAGACTGTTGACATTTGTGAGAATATATCTAGGGCTACATCTATAGTGTTCTTTCATGTGAATAGTATCCTAACATAGATCGTTGAGCATGCTGACTGTTTGAATCGACTGGGGTATGAATGCAATGTCTTGGAAGTAGAATATGGCAGGATATGTTGCCAGTCAAGCATGAATGGGAAACGCACACTGAAGTCACACGTAGTGGTGACTTCACTTCTGACCCCAGTGGTGAGTCTACCTCTAACTCTAGTTTGCCAAGAGGCACAGGATTGGAAGACGAACCGTGGGGGAAAGAAGCACATTGGGCATGGCTGGCAAATCTGGTTGCTCAAAATGGAAAAAAGGGATCGTAGCCCCACTGTCCAAGGGCAATCTGCCCAAATGATCTGTTGGAATACTCGTGGCAACCACCATCTCTTTGGGGGAGATGGTCTGATGGAACATATTGGCCAATACTCCATTGTGGCCTTACAGGAGACTTGGCTCACCAATCCTGTTCTTGTGGATGGCTGGCACTTCCTCCAAAAACTGGCCACAAAGGGTGAACTACAGGCACTTCCCAAAGGAGGATTACTACTGGGCATCAAAAAACCCTTGAACCTGGAAGAAGTAGCTACTAACTCTCCAAACATTTTGTGGGTAGAGTATCTGGCCAAGTGGCTCCGAATGGAGACAAGGAAGGAATGTATTATTGCCAACTTCTATGATCCACCCTATAGACTGTCCCATGGGACAGTCTTGGGGGGAAATAAAGATTTTGATTGATGACCAACTGGGACATCTATCGTGTATTATGTGTGGGGACTTCAACTCTAAAATCCCTTCGGCCTTCGAGTCCCTGGAGCAATACCACTTCTCAGCTCCCTTGCCAGAGGATGGTGACCGGCTCTCAAAACACTGCGAACAGGGTTTGGAATGGGCAGGTGTCCTCTGTTCTGCCGGATTTACGATTATTAATGGCTCTTTCCCTTGGTACTCTCCCCATCAGTTTACATGCATTGGGCATAATTTCTGTAACATCTTGGACTATGCTTTTATGGCCAATGCTGCTACTTTGATCATGGATATTGCCATAATGCATGGACTCGAGTGACCATCTGCCCCTTGTCCTTAGCCTGAATATTGCACAGGGGTACTGGGCGTCAATGTTGCACTGAATTGTTTCTCTTGGAACGATCGACGTCTTGAGAGGTTTTGGCTAACATGCAGGCAGCCTTGGTAGCTTTCATCGAGCATTGGCATGTATGGGTGGTTAATAACTCTTTCAATTCACCAGTCTGCCATCAAAGAATTTGGGGATATTATTGCTTTAATCATCGCAGGAACTTTCTCCAAGAGAAACACCAGAGCATGTCAAACTACAAGACCCACCCATAGTCCTTTCTTTGATCAGCTAATTGTTAAGAGGAGAAGGAATCTGCCGCCAACTCTGCGTGAACTGTCAAGAGCTTCCACAGATCGAGTTGTACTTGCATCACGCATTAAGAGTAACAATCATAAATGGTTAAGATGCCTTAGATAACACTTTGAGTGTGCCTATTGGCGATCTTTGGCCGGGCTAGCTCTAGAGAAAGACGCCAAGCAGTTCTAGAGGGCAGTTGAGGGCCATAGCCCAGCGCCACGTGATATCATTGGCTCACAGGAACTGGTTTGGATTGCATTCCTTACTAAGACCCTAGGAAATGGAGGGAATGCATTAGCTATGCCCCATATCCAACGGGATAAATTGCATTACAGCAAGGTCCCTCTTGACATCTTGAAGTTGATCACGGAAAGAAATTCCTCAAGAGCTCTGGGCCCGGATGACATTGGCAGCTCACTCATTAAAAAGGATGCTGTCGATTGGGCCGCTGCACTTGATTAGCTTTATGAATGCAAACTTATTCCATCCATCATTGTACCCATCTGGAAGAAGGGTAGTCATGTGGAGCTGGTTAATTATTGCCTGCTCATGATGCTAGACACCTCGTCAAAGATCTTCTCTCGCTTATTGTTAAATGAGCTATGGAACGGGGCAGGAGGCGCTAACCTTATTCCCTTAAATCACAGGCTTCCAGAGGGGACTAAGTACCACTACCAACTGCCTTGCACTGACATCCGTTATCCAACAGGCATGGGACATTTATGTAAGGGCAGTCTATGTGGCATACATTGATTATAGTGCGACCTTCGACTCTGTGAACAGGGGTCAACTCTGGAAGAAGCGGTCGGATTGGAACATCCCGGCCGGACTGCTTTCAATGATTATCGCTCTCCAGATCTGGCTAGATCAAACTGGGAGGACGTTAGCTTGGATCCCCACTTACCAGGGATTAAAGCAGGGATGAAACTTGGCGCCCCTCCTTTTTAATTTGCATCTAGCTGACATGGGAACCGCATTCAGTAATCCTATCTCGATTGTGCTAAAGCTGGGTACCTCTCCACTGTTGTGGATGGGGTACGCAGATGTTCTAGTGCTGATGGACCTTACTCCGGTTGGCCTGCAGGCTTCCTTGAATTGCCTGAAGACCTTTTTGGATGTCAACTAGGTTTGGAAGAAGAGTATGTGTAATTGGAATAGGTCTTTTTCATAATTTTACAAGGCCGGTTAGATTTTGAGGGTTGGCCTTTGGGTGTAACAAGAGTTTTACTACTCTCCATGGGTGGAAGAGGGAAGATGTTACAATAGGCTATTAGGGCATGGGGAATTGGATGCATCTTCGGGAAGGAAAGGGGGGGCTACTATGTCTCACCCGATGATACCATAAACCTCTCAGAGGTTGTCTTCCCCCATGTGATCGTCCCTTATATAGCCACCCCCATGGTCAGGATCAGGTAGCAGCTGCCGTCCCCTGGCCACATGGGAGGAGGTCACTGCCGGCAAAGGAGTAATGATATCATCAAATTCATCACATCACAACATCATAACAATCCCTGTTGCCTCAGTAATAGTTCTTCGTTCAATCCTCTCAATGGTTAGGTGATTGCCTCCAAATCCAAACATTTGATGTCTAGGACAGTCATTCTTATGTTCCATATCCCAGTGTAGCGCGATGCGATACTTGGTATCCTATTCTTTTACTGCTCTTGCATGCTCTGTGGTGGGTCAGAAGGAGGATGTGGACTCTTCTGAGACAGTCTTAAACTGCTCTTTATTAAAGAAAAGATGATGCCTAGCTGTCACTACTTCTATGGGGTGTTCCCTAGCTAATACATTAGCTAAGGTGCTTGTCATTCATCAGTGAATGTCTTAAAAGAATCTTTGCACCATCCAAACTAACGTTAACTGATCCTACCACTATTGGAACAACTAAGGACAGGAGAATTACTCTCTTCTCCTGGGTTTTCCTTATTGCAGTCTTTGGTTCAATAACTGATTCTCAAATGGTCTCTCGTGACTTCTTTGATCAGCTTATATAGATCTCTCTACACTTTGTTGTGATTGGGCTTCTCTTAACATTGGAGTTTGAGTCTTGACTAATATCTCTATTCTTGTGAGTGGTTTTCTCACTCGCCTCTCTTGGAGCTTTGTTTTCCTTGCTGAGACTTTCTTTGTTTAAATTGTAGTGAGTAGGAGTACTCGGATAACAGTTGTCCTTCATTTTCCTTGGGTGTATTGTTATCTTTTCTATGTCTTGATTAAGACTGGTTTGAGGTTTCTCATAATGATTCTTATTCACTTCGCTTGTTTACTCTGTTATCTCTTTATCCTGACTTAGAGGAATATGAATACACTTATGATTCCCATCCATTTCACTTGCTTTCATTGCTATAGTCTCTTTACTGTGACTCTGAGGAATCTGAGGGCATCCTCACTTCGCCCAATATATCCTCCCCCCTGGTGACCGGGGAAAGATCATCGCTATTGGATCCTGGCCCAGGGGTGGCTACGCAAGGGAGATCACCTACAGGGAGAAGATGAGGTAGTCTTAAATGAGACATGGTTTCCCCCTTTTCCCTCTTGAACTGTCCCCTCAATCCCCCAGACCTTTATGGGATACTGTAGGTCAGATCCCTATTTTCCCATTGGCATTCACTCATGGACACACCACTTTAGTACTGGGACAAGGAAGAAGCAACAAAAAGAGACGAAAGAATCTAGAACCAACAATGTACGGTCTAGTAGTCAGAGAACCAATCATCTAGGCAGGATGTTTAAATACCTGCAATGCGGGAAGGAGGGGGACATTGTTGGCTTTGGCTGTGGATGCAAAAAGACCAAATCTCACTTGGAAGCCATGCAGAGAGAAGATGAGTGCCAGTGTGGTGGAGCAAGGAGGCTCACTGATGAGAGCCGCAGCAGGCTGCATGGACGCCGAGAGCAGAGGAGAAGCTCTGGGGAATTTGCAGGTTCAGGCAAGCTGGACGAGGCTTATCAGATCTCTTACCCGAGACACTGGGAGAAGTGGCGACCGTGGAAGCCAGAGGGAGCCGAAGGAAGCGAAAACAAAGCAGACTCCACCGTAGCTGGTGCTAATGTTCACCGTGAGAGAAACCAAAGGTGCCAGAAGAGAGCAGTGAGTCCTGTGAAGTAGGAAAAGGAAACTAGGGCATATTAGAGGCGTCCTCTGTGTGTAAAGAAATGGCAGAAAGTAGAAAAGCCTTAACCTGGCAGGGAAAGAAACCATTTTAACTTGGGAGAGCCATATCCCGATAAACTGAAGCAAATTAAAGATGCAAAAGCCATTTCAAGTAGAAATAAGTACTTTTTGAATACCGAGCCAATTGCTTACTTTCATTCGGAATACTCATCTGGTATGGTATGGTAGTGTTTATTTATAAAGCGCCTACACACAGGCAAGTATTTCAAAGCGCTCAAGGAGGGTGGGAACATGGGGGGAAAAAACTGTCGCTCAGAGCCCTTGAATTTCTGAAGCAATAATGCTCTGCACAGGCAGATTAAGTGTATATGGTACATTTAACAGTTCAGATACAACAAATGGGCCTGTCAGCGATTTTGTGGTTTTTTCAAGTGCACATTAAGGGGTAAGACAAGGAAGGACAGAAAGATCTACAGGCAGAGCTGTAGTCCAAGTGCCAAGTGCAGTGAGTGGTGGGGTGCAGGGCCCTGAGGCAAGTGCAGAAGGACTGGCAGGGGTGCCTGGGACTTGTGAGACTCTGGGGTACACCAGGCGGCCAGTCAGTGAGCTGTATGGAAGGAGGGAGAGAGGGAAGAACAGAGAGCTAGGTTAGCAGGGTGAGAGAGAAGGAAGCGAAGAAGAGGAAGGTCTTGAGGAGTTTCGGGAACTTAAGAATATCAGGCTCAAGACGGAGGGTGTCAGGGAGGCTGTTCCAGAGGGAGGCGCCTGCTGAGGAAAGGGATCTCCCTCCAAATCTCTTCTTGGAGAACCTGCTCACTCGCAGAAGGTTGGAGGTAAAGCATGCATGAAAGCAGTTTGTGTGGAGACTTATGAAGATCCAGGAACTGTGTACTTTGAGAGAACAAGTATTGGCCAGAGCCATATGAACTATATCACGGAATTGTGTGATTTTAAGAGAAACAAGTATTGGCAAAGGCCACAAGAATATGGAAAAGTGCAATATGTGCATAGTGGCTAACAAGTAAAAGTAAAGCATCAAGAGGATGTGAAATGAGCCTGAACTGAATCCCACTGTAAAACAAACAGTGGCAATGTGCAGGTGAAGGAGGAACCAGTTTGATGTGTCGTTTCCGTGACCTTTAATGGGTGGACTGTGTGGTCCAACAGCTGCGCTTAGACTGAGGACACCCACCTATGGAAAAGCCAACTGAAATACCTGCAACACAGCTTGTGGGTGAATTTGAAGGAAACCTAGTGTGACCTGGAACTGAGGATTTCAAATGTATGGAATTGTTGAAAGAATTGAAGTCTTGGGGAAGGAAGACCCCTTTTGTTTTGTGACCCATCTTGAATCGTGGGGGAAGGGAGATCCTTTCCAACCCAGAGCTGGAAGAAGCTTGGAACTTTTATTTGAACACTTATGATTTTGAAGCTGACATCCCTATACATTATATACAAATAGATGTGAGGGCAAGTATAGGTTTTTGACACACTGACATTTACTTTGGACATCCTGAGATAGACTATCCTTAATTTTGTTTAGGTAGGGGAAATCCAACCTTAGTATAGGGCAAGTTAAGAATGAAACATCAGACGGGTTACTTCACTGCCCCCTTTGTTTATCTACAGTCCTGCAATCCTCTTCTGTTGCTGTGGCATGTCTGCCACTCTTCCTTATTCAGTATAAGCCCACCAATTCTCTGGTTTCTGGTCTCTTCCCACGGCTCTCCTGTAATGTGAGAAAAGCAACAATGGGTCAGGAGTTGTGCCGGCCTTTATAGGCCTCCTCAATTGTTCCACCTATCACAGCCCTCCTTGTGGGGAGGCATCGGGGTTGGTTGAATACGAGGCCTGCCCCCTGGCGCCTTGGTGTCCCTGCTGTTTATGCCGCCAGGGAGGCGTTGTGTGCCCAGTGTCCAGGATCTGGAGGCAATGCGGTAAGAATGTGGCCTCCGCATGAGTATTCCGTCAGCCTCCACGTTGTTGCGCCTGACTTCATGTGGGCACCGGGAGTTCGGGGGGGGGGTACTGTGCAACTAAGAGCTGTGACAAATCACAGGAACTTGTCGCTTCTCCCCAAGGGGGAGACTCCCCCACACCCCATGAGGCGAGTCCGCTCCACGACACCGTCTGTGCGGGTCGTGGCAGGCAGGACCTCACCGGGAGAGACTCCCTGTGCGCACAAAGACTCCCGTTCCTATGTGGAACTCCCTAAAGATTCTTCCAAGATTCTCTCTTCAGACATTCTACCAGGATCCATACGAAGAAGGAACATGCGTTATTTTACAATTGAAAATGTGGATGTCCCTTTAAATAGCAAATACCATTTAACTGGGACAAGGAGGAGAAGGGAAGAGGGCGAGACATAGCAGAACGCAGAGGGAGAGCGATACAGAGCTATGCTTGGGAAAGCCCAGGACTCCATCCCAACGAGAAGAGGTGGCGACTGGGACCTCCAGAGAACCCGTGAGTTTCAAACCGATTGGCAAGCCAAGAGAGATTCTGGAAGCGTCACGCCCTGGAAACCGAAGAGTAAGAAAAGGAGCGAGTGGCGGCGTGACCATAAAGCAACCGTGGTGGACTGGTGGTCCTGGCAACGGTGCTTAGAGTATGCCGCTGGAGCGGCAAATTGCCTAGGTACACTGGGTACCGAAAAGCCCTCCAAGACGAATTTGCAAAAGACGAGAAACCGAGAAGAGACCAGAAGTCGGTCAAGTGAAGAAGGGAATACAACACAAATGAAAAAAGCTCCCAGTGACATTATCCCTTTAGTTGATAGGTAATGGGCAAGCGGGAGGCCCGGGAGGGACGAGGGGAATCGTTATTTGAACATTCATACTTGTCTCAGTCACAATAACGAGACTAGTGAAAGCAAGTGAAGGAGAATCAGTACAAAAGTATTCGTACTCATCTCAGTCATGTGAAGGCATCATGAAGTAGACCCAGACAACTGAACTCAAGTTTACTCTTTGTTCTTTTATTAAATAAAGGAACAAGTGATCCTTTTTTTTTTTTTTTTTAGTCCCGACTATCATTTACTTCACAATGATAATGTGTTGCTTTGCCAATAGTTCTTTATATTTCCTTTTGTTTATCAAACGTGTGTGGACAAATATTAGTGTCCACATTTATGATTACCCTTGGGTAGTGATGTTATCCATGATGGTATGTCCAAAGTAGTTGTAGTGGTTTTAAATAAGTGGGACACATTTTTTTACTGATTGTCTGTGATCTCTGATGGTTAGAAGTGGTTTGTCCGATGGACAAACATCTAAGTCTCTGTTTTGAATACATTCCAGTGTTTTTTCAATATTCCAGTTACCTTTTTTATGACCGTACTATGTGTTTCAAATCAGATCTTGTTACATCTTGTTTTTATTTTGTCTTGCATTTTCAGAGGGTTTATTCTCTGTACTGTTTTGGCTTTCTTAAATGCATCATCAATGTCCTTTTTCATATAGCCTCTTGCCCTGAGTTTTTCTGGTGCAATGGCAGCTAATTTTTCAAATTCTGTGTTGGTACTACAATTTCTCTTAATTCTCAGAAATTCTCCATAGGGTATATTTTGTAATATGCTGAGGATGATTGCTTTTGATATGAAGGATACTACGCCCTGATGTTGGTTTAATATATAGAGTGATTGAATCAGCCTGACTTGTATGTAAGTTCTAAGTCCAAAAAGGCTATTCGTTCTCCATTTGGATTCATTGTGAGCTGAATATTATAGTTAAGGTTGTTGAGATAGGTATATGTTGCTGTAGCTTGGATTCAAAGGGATTGTGTCCTTCCATGTATTCCTGATCTTTGATATACAATATCCAGCTTCAGCTGCTTCGGAAAAATGTTTTTGGCAGAGGGTGCTGTGCGTCGATGCAGTCGACTTGATGTCCCTAGAGGGCCTCTGTCTTGAGGATGATGTCATTGAAGGTAAATATAGCCGTGCAGCGCCAGTTGGCTTCAGTTCTGTTTTTCCGTGTAAGGTAACGCTTCAAGAAACTACGGCGTGCTTCCTTTGTTCTTCGCGATAATGTCTTCTTCCACGACACCTACTACCACGAAGACCTGGTTCAAGAAGTGTTGACATTGTGATTCTAAGAAGCTGGTGAGCACGCAGATGCTTCATATAGACGGCTAATGTCTAAAGCTGTGGACTATATGGGGAGGAGTAGTCCTACCCTCCGCTTTGAACAGGATGATATGATGGACATCCTTGATAAGTGTCCGCAAATGGATCCTATTTTACCATTTCATATAGTTCTCCAAAAAAAGGTGGCAGCAAATTGGGAGACGCCAGATACTAATCCGGCAGTAAACAAAAACCTGATAAAAAAATACCACCCTTCCAGTAGTGACCCGAACTACCTGTCTAAACACACCCCTCTAGAGTCTGGTGGTACAGGCAGCTACTGCAACTTTCAAGCAGGCAGCTTACCCAACTATTTCTCCAGATAGGGCTGACAAGAGAGTAGATGGATCGGCAAGAAAAGTATTTTCTGCAGGGAGCATGGCTCTTAAATCAGCCAACTCCACATGTGCCCTTGCAAAATTCTCATTCACTCTATGATACTGTATTTCCATGGCAGCAGAGCACATTCCCGAGGGGGAGGAAAAAGATGGGTTCTTGGCTATTTTTAGAGACGGCAAGGAAGCCATGTGTGAGTCTCTTCAATCGGGTCTGTATTCTGCTGATGGCATCAGCGGAATCCAGAGCAGATTTGCGTGGTTGAGGACGTTGGTATTTGTGCCAGATGTGCAATCCAGACTCCTCAACATGCCTTTTGATGGGTCTCACCTTTTTGGCAACAAGGCTGACAAAAGCCTTGAGAAGTTGCAGACCTCAAAGGCGGCAGCCAAATCCTTAGGTGCCGCTATTCGGCAGCCTCAGCCTTTTCGCCCTAGTGGACACCTTGGAGGGGTAGATCTTTTCACTACTACTCAGTTGGAACAGCGAGCGAATGGCTGGTTAAAGAGGCCAAAGAAGATTCCCTCATGGTGAACAAGGGAGAGGTGCAAAGCCCACTCACGCAGGGGCATCCTTACCAACAGCCACTGCATCAGCCACCTCAAGACCTCTCGGAGGGTGTGAGTCACAAAACACCAGTGGGAGGCAGACTGTCTCAGCATCTGAAAAATGGCAAGACATTACTTCGGATGCTTGGGCATTGGAAACCAAAGCCCACGGTTACTGCCTTCCTTCCTTTCATTCAGAGACTTCAGAACCATCTACCTGGGAGCAACTCTTTGAGGGTTCTAGATCCGCTCCTTGTGCAGGAAATGTTGACCCTGCTAGAGAACGGTGCTATAGAACCGGTGCCTGTAGCGGAGAGGAACAAGGGATGGTACATTCCATGTTTCCTAATACCCAAGAAGGGCGGAGGACTGAGACCCATCTTGGACTTGAGATACTTGAACAAGTTCCTCAGGAAGGACAAGTTCAAGATGGTCACACTTTCTCAGAACCTTCAGGCTCTCCAACTCCAGGGTTAGATGGTGTCATCGGACCTTCAGGATGCTTATTTTCATGTGCCAATCCATCTCAAGCACAGAAAATACTTAATGTTTGCCATTGGCGGTTCACATGATCAGTTTAGAGTTCTGCCATTTGGGCTAACCTGCACCCCGAGGGTTTGAACCAAACTGATGGCCTTTGTGGCAGCGAGTCTCAGAAGAGGGGGGATTCACGTCTACCCCTGCCTAGACACTTGGCTGATCAGGGTGTGTTCTCCCAAACAAGTCCTGGATCATCTCAACGTCACCTGCCACTCTTCACAGACTGGGCTTCTACCTCAATTACAAGAAGTCCCATATGACACCTTCTCAAAAGCTACAGTTCATCGGAGCTGTACTGAATACATCCTTGGGAAAGAGCTCGCCACCCGAGGTGCGGGCTCAAGACATTCTACAGTTGGTCTCCAAATTTCAAGGTGCCCAGCGTCTCACAGCCTTTGTTTTTATTTTGAGGTTGCTCGGCCTCATGGCATCCTGATTTTTTGTGGTGCCAGAGTCTTCTCTGAGAATGAGATCCCTTCAATGGGCCCTCAGGACACAATGGCCCCAGTTCCCAGGAAACATGTCAGACCTACTTAAAGTTCCAAGCAGGGTCACACAGGATCTCCTGTGGTGGACCTGCGAGGACAACATTCTGAATGGAGAACCTTTTTGGCAACCATGGCTGGAGATAACAGTGGTGACAGACGCCTCACTCACAGATGGGGAGCCCACACCAACGATCTGAAAATCAGTAGTCGTCGGTCTCCATCGGAGTCCAAACTACATATCACTCTTTTGGAGCTGAGGGCAATCTGACTTGCGATGAAGGCTTTTCTGCCCTCTGTACGTGGAAATAATGTCTTGATAATGACGGACAATACAGTGGCCATGTACTACCTCAACAAAAGAGGTGGTGTAGGGTCACTACCACTGTGCAGAGAGGCTATGCAGCTGTGGTACTGGGCAATTCAAGAAGGAATATCTCTATCGGCAGTTCACCTAGCCGGAGAAGAGAACACGGCAGCGGATGCTCTGAGCAGGCAGAGCAGTCTCCCATGAGTGGGAACTAGCTCAGCAAGTCCTTCAAGAGATCTTCACCCTTTGGGGAACCCCACAAGTGGATCTGTTTGCAACCAGTGTCAACCGGAAATGCGAACTGTACTGCCCCAGGGAATTACCCCTAAGACGAGCTCTAGGAGACGTGCTTGTAGTGGACTGGGATTTTCCACTCCTGTGTGCGTTTTCTCCAGTCCTCGTCCTTCCTCATGTGATCAGGAGGTTGAGAAAAGTCCGGGAAACAAATGATCCTAATTGCCTCGGATTGGGCCAAGAAGACTTGGTACCCGGACCTTCTGGACATGTCCATCTGCCCGCAATACGTCTTCCACTAAGAGAGGACCTTCTCTCGTGAGAGGAGGGTCGGGTTCTCCATCCAGAGGTCAAGACACTCAGACTTCATGCATGGTTTCTGAAAGGCTGAGATACAAGGATTCCGACCTCCCGGATGACGTAATGGAGATTTTGCTTTCGCCCAGAAGGCCAGCAACAAAGTCCTTGTACCGTTGCCGTTAGAACAAATTCTGCAGCTGGTGCAAAGACAAGAATGTAGACCCTTTTCTATGCAAAACACCGAAAGTGTTATCTTTTCTATTAGCCTTAGCCAGTCTGTGGTTCCAGGTTGGAACTATTAAGGGCTATTTGGCAGCGCTATCCATCTTTAAGCGCTCGTCAGAAGAATGTTCATATTTCAAAATCCCACTGGTGACACAATTTCTAAAGGGACTCTGCAATGTATTCCCCCATTTCCTTTCCAGGTTCCGGTTTGGGACCTTAATCTGGTACTAACATTTCTAATGTGTGCACCCTTTGAACCTTTACATTCATGTCCGTTGAGGTTGTTAACATTTAAAACCATCCTCTTAGTAGCATTAACCTCATCCCGTAGAATGAGTGAATTGCAGGCACTTTCATCCAAGCCACCCTTTACTATCTTCCACAAGGATAGGGTTGTTCTGAGGGTTATGCCTTCATGTTTACCCAAAATAATTTCTGATTTTCATGTAGGGTAGAAAATGGTATTGCCCACTTTCTATCCTCCACCTCATCCTGGCAAAGAAGAGGAGAGATTACATAGACTGGATCCGTGCAGAGCTCTGAGATTTTACATATCTAGGGTATCCAAACTTCATATTGACCATCAGCTTTTTATAGGCTATACAGGTCACAAACTGGGTCAGGCTGTGACAAAACAGACCTTTTCCAGGTGTAACATTCTGTCCATTTCTGAATGCTACAGACTAGCCGGCAAGGATCCTCCGGAAGGATCAAGGGCCCTTTCCACCAGGGGCATGGCTACCTCTACAGCCATTCAAAGGGGTGTACTGAACAAAGATATTTGAGGCAGCTACGTGGTCTACTATTCACACGTTCACAAAACATTACTGCCTTGTGTCTTCCCTCGGTCAGCATGAAAACTTTGGAAAAGTTGTCTTCCATTTGGTTCATGAAAACCATTGAAAACTAAATTCATACTCCCTCCACCAAATTAAACACTGCTCTGGGAGTCTATCAAAGATGAGTAATTCATGGGCGGACACAATCCATTTGAAGAACAAGTTAGTTACACCTGGTAACCTTATGTTGACTGGATGTTCCTCCCGCGTAGTCCTCTTTGCCTTCCCAGCCTACCCCACAGTAGAGTTTCCTGTTCTATCACTACTTTTGCTCCTTCAAAGTTTAGTATGGTCAAACCCGTGGTTATGCAGGTAGTTTCTACTGGAAGAAAAATAGAACTGGAGCCAACGGGAGCTGCGCTTGCTATATATGCCTCTGATGACCTCATCCTCGAGACAGAGGCCCTTGAGGGACATCGAGTCGACTGCATCGAAGCACAGCACGCTCTAACGAAAAAACTATTCCGAAGCAGCTGAAACTGGAGATCGTATATCAAAGATGAGGAATACGTGGGAGGAACATCCAGTCAAAAGAACGTTACCAAGGGTAAGTAACTTGTTCTTCATCGCCTCTCCAAATCAATCAAATGTCAGCAAATCGACCCCAGTAAAAGATGTTATCAAATGTGAATACGGGATGGGACATTGCATGTTCAATTTCAAAAGGCCCCATGAAGAGATTTGTATATTTGGGTCCCATTGTTTTGAATATCAGACCTTTAAAGCAGAAAATGTTGTGTTAATGTGAATTGATGCATGTGTGGCAAGCCAGCAGTAGGACTTGGACTCTGGGACATCATGTTCATGGATCTTTATTATCTTCTTTTACAATTAGTCTGACCACTTGGCCAGCTTCAAAGAAAATAACAAAAATAATGATAATTAACTCTAGGTGACAAAAGTTCTGTATTCTGAAACTCAAATGTTCAAGGAAAGGGTGTTCTTGTCAGACTGAATCAAACATGAAGTCCCAAGCCCAAATCCTATTCTAGCCTACTACATTTATAGAAACTCTAATACGCATAATCTAAAGGGTTCAACAACTATAAAGATGCTGTAATGGTTAAATGTTGCAAACGTTGTTCAACATCTTACTTGGAATATTTCAGTCTCTTTTTCTCCTGAAACGTCTGGGTGCCATTTTGACTTGTTTACCCTGCTCCAGGGTGTTTTTTTCACCGTGGGTTCACACTCTTTCTCTATGACTCTGGATATGTATTATCTCTCGTATCCTGGCTCCAGGGTGTATTCACTCACTCACTCCTCTTCGGGGGTCTCTTGTCCCCCTCTCTTGCGGTATCCTCAGACTTGCACCCTTTTTTGGATATCTTCACTAGGAGCAAGGGGATGAGTCTCTTACATGACTTTCGCACTGGGCCTCAACCCTTATCACCTCTTCCCTTCCATGAGTAGCCAGGCTGCCCAGTCCTTTCTTCACTGGGGAACTCTAGGTTGCTTAGCCCCTTCCACAGGCTAGCACGGTCTACCTTTCTTCCAGCTCCTCTGGGCTCCTGGATCAGAGGGGGGTGTGCCTCTTCTTCCCCGCTGGGTTCAGTCTGGCTCTCTCAGGTTTCCCCTCTTCAGCTAAGCAGGGTATCTACCAAGCACTAGGCAGCCTTCTTTAACCTGCTTCAGGCTTCTTCTCCACAGTTTTCCCCAAATCAGTGAGACTGGGAACCAGTCCCCACCGGAGACAGCTTGCACCAGAACTAGTTCTAACTAGTTCTCCTTTTATTCAGTCCTTTCTCCACTAGCTGGCTACTGATTGGCTGAACTGTCTGGCTTCTCCATTGGGGGGGAAGTAGTGCTTACATCATAGCCACCCAGGGTAGGCTATTCCTTATTGGTCAGGTTGAATATCAGTTGTTTCTGGGTTGCTTCCCCTGGGTAGATGGTAGGTATTGCTCTCTGTGTGCCTCTTTCTTTGTGATAGGTTTTATTTTATTTCCCCATGTCTTTCCGGTTTTGCAGATGTTATTTTATTAAATTAAGTTTACCCAAGGCCCTTAATGGGAATTGAACCTGGGTATTTTTACATGGGAGGTAACAATTCTGCCACTTTACTATTTCAGCTGTGTTGCTATTCAGTTTAGGGAGGCTGAAGCCCTTTCCTTGCAGCTGAAGTGATTTTTCTCTTCATGCTGGCATAACAGCTCGCTACATGTTGCCGGCTTGACCAGTCCCTTCTCTCCCTTGGCTGCCACAGGGGTTCAGAGTATGTTATTTGTGTGAGAAGAGGAAAAACTATGATTCACCACGCATCTCAATTAGCATCGCATTATGTTTAAGACATGATGTAGGTCTATATTTCAGAAAATGATTAATAGCTTTTTTTTTATTGTGTTTTGGTTTAAAAAGAAAAAACGTTTTGAAAATGGATATAAACATAAAACCATTTTTACAAATAGATACATTTACAAGTTAAAAATAAATAACATAACATTTTTAAAAGACACATTTTTTTTTAATGGATAGATATTAATTTCCATCATATTTCCAATTCAACAATGGGCTACCATCCAACAAGAGCCCACGCTTTTGAAAAAAAAAAAGGTATCATTCCTATTGCCAATTTGACCTGTCTACCTGAAAAACATTGTTGCCAGAATAAAAAATCTTCTATTTTATAATAACCAAGGTATTTCCCCAAAACAAGACTCTGGACATTGGAGTGTCTCTCACACACTATGGGTATGTGTCACAATGTCTCTTTCATTGTATTCATTTTACAAACACGACAACGTGGGTTGGATGGTCAATTACCAATGTTAAAAATGTCACCCGTCAAAATTAGGTTGAAGCAAAATTTCAAACTCTCCTAATCTTGCATTTTGGAATTTTTCTAAATATCTTGGTAACTGACGCAATTTCTTATGTTCCCTTGCCAGGTCATACTATAGCTTATATTTCCCCAGATTTGAACAAGTGTTGATACAATACCATTCCCATTACGATTAAGGGCATTTCTATCAGTTAAGTGCAACACATCACCTCTAGCATAGATAAACACTTATCATTAACAAGATCTCGCAGGTTTTACCCAGTAGCAGGTCCTTCAGATTGGAGAAGGATTCAGGAGTGGGGCTAGTTACATTATTAAAAAGGAGTAACATATTCCATGCCACACAAGCTTCCAGGATAACAGACCAAGCTCTTAACGGATGTCCATATGCGGGACACAATTTAGTATGCACAGTACCTTCCTCCACAATCTTGCCTCCATACCTTTCCTACATTCCCTATTAAGAAATAATCATCTCCAAACCAAGTATCAATTTAGGGACCACTTTCATCGTGTAATATTTAATTACAGGGCTCAAAGAGAACTGCTACTATTTTCTATGAGTTGTCTTCATTTTTGGGATAAAACTATCAATGGTATGGATTGGTGTCCCAAATACATGAAGTTCTCAACAGTATTAATAGGTATGTTCCAGCGCATTCATGTGAATCCCATCTTCCTCTTAGGGGAGAATATCAACATTTTTGCATTTGTTTTGTTTATTAAGGGCTCATTAGCTGTTTAGTAGGAATATAACGCTACTAACTTCTTCTGTAAGCCCCTTTGGGTGCGGTCTAGCAGTAGAATGTCACCTGCATAGGCTAACCATCTTCTAGTTTACCCCAATCGTGGGGAGCCCAATGGATAGTAAATAACTAAATGTTAAAAAGAGAGGGGGACAATATGCACCCTTGCCTCTCAGCCCATTATTTGTGGAGATAATTTCTGTTGCATTCCCTGCCAGGTCAAGCCTCACTCATATAAGTGTTTTAGTCTAGGTAAACTAAAATACTTAACAGACCTGGAGGCAGGCCCCATTTAGCCAATTTGGTCCATAATCTGTCTCGATTTATGATATCAAAATTGAGAAATCAATAAAACCCAGAAACTGATCTGAGGAGTTTGGTCTAGTGTATATATTTTGAAATACACTTGGTCAGTGGTTTGCTCTGAGGCCTATGGCCGAGTTGCGTGTAGTAAGAATTGAATCTAACAACATAATAAAAGGCCATATGTATGTTTGTCCATGCAGTAGCTTCGCCTGTTGGCACTGCTAGAGGGAGCTGTTGCCTTAGGACATATAGTGGTCCTACTGTGTTAATGAAAACCTGCACTTTGGCCCATGTACACGGGCCTGCACACTAGTAATAATATGCCAACCATTTTACGGAAACCTGTTTGGTTTCTAGAAAGCCGCCTGGCCTTAACTGCCCAATTCACCGCTTCTTTCAAAATTAAGGAGAAGATCTTACTATCCATATCCCTCTTTTAAAAATTGGCACAACGTATGACAATTTCCAGGAATCCTGAGTTTTACCACAGTAGATAATATTGCAGAATAATACATATAGTATATTTGCCCAAGAACTCTGGACTTCCTTTGATTGTACAATTGAACAGACCATTCGGTCTAACTGCTGGTTATACCTTGTGTGCGTTTCATGCCGTTCTAGAATGTATATGGTGAACTAGAGGAAGGAGTCAGACTAAATAGTGCCATGGTGCAAGGGTGTTATTCAAACTAAAAATAAAATGTCTATCTAGCCCTATCGCTATGAGGGAGTTCCCTACAAAACAAACTAAAAGTAAGGATTCTCGTCCAAGTCGAAAAGAAAATAGTCCTTAGTCAAAACCCTAATCACTAACTGGCCCTACTACTTTAAGACAAGTTAACAAAAAGGAGACCGGATAAACGGCCTTTATCGTTGACTTCTACCTTGCGCAACACTTAGTTCCCTTTTTCAGGAACACGGTTTAAAGGTTTGTCAAGTTCAGTATTTTTCTACACAAAGTTCACCAGTTTCTTGCAGTACAGTCCTCGGCCTCTGCAGGTTCTCTATGCCAGTTTTTAGTTTTTATTCAATTTTTATACTGTTTCCTTTTCTCTACAAACGCAAGTCCTTAACACAATCACCCATTCCTACTTCGTGCTGTACAATGTTCTTTATTTACTTTTACATTTATAGCAGCACACACAGCCTTCAAGCATCTAGGCGCTAGTTACAGTTAAAAGAAGTTGGAAGTGACATAGTTGCAAGAAATTTTAAGCTGGTTAGTTCAGTCAGATAACATAAAGTTAAAAATCTGATAACAAAGAGTAAATGACATTGAGGTTTGAGTTTGTCGAGGCTGAGATTAGCCCTGCCTACTGAGTTCATGTAATAGCACAGTGTGCATGTGGGATTACTACAGGAAAGACAGGGGATCAGTAATGCACTGGTTCGCAGGGCATATGCTGGAAAAGCCGCAACCAGCGGGGTTGAGGACTACATCAGCAATGTGAGCTAAGGGTGTCAAGAACAGAGTAATATAGTGTAACGATCCAGGTGTAGGTTTCCTTGACTGACATTATAAGTACTATGAGTCATAGAAGTTCTATTTTGCAGCCCCTGGGTGAGGACTAGTTAAGTCAGGTGCTTACCGAAGTGCCAAAGAGTTAGAGTAGCAAGTTGATTTTATTGGGAATAGAATTACGATCCAATGCAGGACTCTGCACATACCTAAATAGATGGTAATGCAGGGGCCTTCCTGGCCTGGACTGGCCCAGACAGGAATGGTCTTCTTGGCCCTTAAAGGAGGCCCTTTGAGGGGGCCGGCTTTGCCTACCGGCTCCCCTGATGACAAAAGTTATAAACATGACCCCAACCAATCCGCTGACTTGCCCACAAGGTCCCATGAAACATACAGGACTGCTGCGGTGGCCGTATTAGATTGGAGCCCTCTGTGAGGGGTCAGAAATCTGAGGTGGACAACTTTGTGAAAGGTTTTCAACATTTGCCTTTTTATTAAATTTTTAAAAAAAGTCATAGGCGCTCCTCTGCGAGAATGAACCCGGTTAAATGACCTGTTCTTTGGGAAGGTACGCACTCGAAAGGCCGTAGCTGCACTTTTGGTCACTGTACCTTCACAGAAGGGAAATATCTATTTGCATATCAGTCTTTGTCCAACCCACATGGGCAGTCCAGCACCTAAATACTATGGCACATGTTTCAGCCTTGTTGGGCCTCATCAGTGAGGAGGTGCTGTGCCTCCCAGACCTCTTTATGCACATTTTGGGTACTTTGGGTTCTCAGCATAAGTTACCAGGGGAATCTAGACTTGGACCCCTTGCTCACTGTGCATGGAGAGGCATAGCTCCACCTCACTTGAGTCCCGACTAGGCCGAAACACGTGTCTGGGATTGCTGTTGGTACTCTTGTTCAGAGGAGAATTCCCTTCCATTTCGATGCTGTACTACCTACGGGTGGGACAAAGGCTGATAGGTGTATGGAAATGTCTCCTTTGTGAAAAGCATAGTGAGCTAAAGCGTGGTTGAGACCCTTCCGTGGGCCATCCGCCCAAGAACAGGTCAATGGGCCCTGTCCATACCAGTGGAGGGTTTCCCAGAACTCTTTATGCAATTTTTATTAAATAAAAGGTTGGATACATACCTCACTATCCCTACCCTGACGAGGATTTCCCTGCCTAAAACACTCTAAGAAAGGATATCTGTCCCTCACACTTACACATTTAATAAAGCAATAAGGAAATGTATGCTAGTTCAATTCAACAAAATATAACAATTTGAAGCCTTTATATAACCACAGTCCCTTCTCATGATCTGGGTGAATTCCCTTCCCCAGCTTCAAGTCGGATTCTGCTCCACAGTTCAAAAGAAAATAAGGAAATCCTGGTGTGTAGCAAAGTGTCAACACAGTTCTTTGTAATGTCCACTTGACAACACAAAGTTCCAACACTTCACTGATATACAAAAGGTTCCTTCTCTTCTTGGAATAAGAATGAGCCTCAGTGTTATCTTCTTCACATGAGCAACAATGATTGTCTTGGTCAGGACGATTTGCCACAACTGAATACTTCTGAAGAAATGGAACTCCTCTCCAGCAGGATTTTACATTTCTTCCTTCAGCACCATCAACTTACGTACATTATCTTTGTTAGGACCACTTTACAGCACTTCATCAATGCCACTTTGTCTAATCCCGTGCCAGGCCTACTACTTCAAAGGTTTGCCATCCAGTTATACTCCACTGCTTGGGTAGCAAAAAACAGAATGTACTTGGTGGTAACCTTCAACTTATAACAGCTTCATAACTTCCCAATGTTTATTATTTTGCAGCTTTAGACATTTAGCAACTTCTCAGATAAACCAGATTCACTTCGGTGCTCTTTAATTCTCCTCTGTAAATTATGCTCCTCTCCCGCTGAATAACCTCTTTCAGAGGGGCAGCCTTTTTGTCACTTTCTTTCCCCCGACTGCACAAGTTACCAAATACTGTAAGGAAATAATAGTCTATTACTGTTCCTTTCTTGGCTTTTGCAATATGTGTTTATATTGGATGTTATGTTTCTCAAAACATGCATAGCAAATATCACAACCCTTGGGTCTTCCATTACTCCCTTTTCACCTTTTGCAAAATCTTTTGGGCTTGTATTGCTTAGGCTCTAGTTTCGAGGGGATTGGGTCCTCAGACGTATTCCATATCTATGACAGGTAATGTCCACAGCTCTGCTGCTTCGGAAAATCTTTGGCGTCTGCGTCCTGTGTCGATGACGTCGATGCGCGGTCCCCGAGGACCTCCTCCGACGGCCGACGTCACCCGATGTGATAAGTAGGACGCACGAGGTCCATAGCCTCAGTTCCGTTTTTTCCGCGAACGTGTTCGCTTCGTGAATCTCGGTAAGCCTCGACTCGTTGGAGTTTGCTGTTTTCTATTCTCGGTTCGTTGAACCTATTCGGTTTGTTGTGAAGACCTGCTCGTGGCGATGTCTTTCTCATCTTCAACCCCGCGTCCGGGCTTCAAGAACTGCGGGGACTGTGGTCCAAGATGTCGGTCACGGACTCGCACGACACCTGCCTGTGGTGCCTCGGGGAGACCCACGATACGGACGACTGTCGACTGCCAGTCGCTCACGGCAAAGGCCTTGCGGGAACGCAAGAAGAAGCTGTCGGTAGGCCGGGTGTCTAAGCCATGGAAGTCGAGGTCTGCAGGGCTTTCAACGGATGACTCGAGGGGCGACTCTCCGCGTCATCATCGGAGGTCCAGTGGGACTCCTTCCAGGAGTCGGTCTCGCCACTCCTCCGCCTCTTCGAGGCATTCCTGGAAGCGCCGGCATAGGTTGCCTTCCCCGTCCACTTCCGAGGACTCCGCCCGTCGACGGGTCGCTTATCCCTCCATGCTAGCGACACCGGAGGAATGGGCTTCCTTCGGGAAGCAGATGCTAGCGATTCTTGAATCGCAGGGCACCGGTCCGTCCGTGCCTCCGAGTGGGGTCGGTCGGCACCGGTCGAGAGACGCCACTCGTACGCCTTCGGGCTCGGGTGGTCGACACGGCTCGCGGGAGAGGCCCCGCTCGGACAAGGGTAGCCGTTCTCGCCATGCCCGTGCCAGGTCCCAGTCCTCGACGCGCTCGAGACCGTGTGATCCTGTGCCGTCTTCGAAGAAGACATCGACGCCTGTGGCGCCGAGGTCGTCGATGATTTCTCTCGAGGCTCCGCCTCCGAGGGGGTCGTCGACGCCGTCGGCAACTAGGTTGTCGAGAGACACGCTCGGAGCTCTGGCTTTCTGTCGATGCCGACTCGTTCTGCGCCCTCGACCCCTTTCGAGGCGGTGGTGTCAGAGGGGCCCCGTGGCACAGGGTTTGCCCCTAGAAAGGCTATGGCTAAGGTCCGTCACTGCTTTGTTCCACTGAGGTCTTCCTCTCCCCGCCTGGAGTACATTTCAGAGGGTGATGAAGGCTCTGAAGGCGGCCTGGTTCCGGTTACGGTTCCAGATGACCTTATCTCGGGTCATAGCCAATTTGATGACCTGCGGCAGTTGCTGCATGATGCCAGTGGACTGGACACCTCTCCGGAGGTGGAATTTTGCAGGCCGGAGCCTGGCTCTCATGCCGATTCTTCATATCGGCGCCTTATGTCTCGGGTTACTGAGTACTTGGGTTGGTCAGCTCCCCCAGGGGAGTTCGTTCAGGATGATCTCACGGACATCCTTGATCTCGGTCTACCCACTGACCCGGTTTTGCCTTTTCATATGGATCTGCAGAGAAGGGTGGCGGCGGCTTGGACTGCTCCAGAGAGTCTCCCGGCAGTGGGCAAGTCTTTGTCGCGAAAATACCGTCCAGCCAGTAGCGACCCCTGCTACTTGTCTAGGCATCCCACTCCGGAGTGTTTGGTGGTGCAGGCGGCTACGGCCCCGGCGAAGCAGGCGTCATATCCTACCATCCCTCCGGATAGGGACGACAAACGTTTTGACGGCTGGGCGAAGAAAGTGTTTTCTTCAAGGGGTATGGCACTTCAGGCGGCCAACTCCATATGAGCCTTGTCTCGTTTCACTCACTCTGTGGAACTGTGTTGCATTAGCGGCTGAACATATTTCCGAAGGGGACGAACGGGATGGCTTCCTTGCTATGGTTCAGGATGGCAAGGATGCTATGTGTGAGGCCGTTCAGTCGGGTTTGGACTTGGCAGATTGTGTCAGCCGGTCCATGGCGGCGTCACCGTAATTCGCAGGTTTGCGTGGTTGCGGAAGTCTGGGTTAGTTCCTGATGTGCAGTCCCGGCTTCTCAACATGCCCTTTGACGGTGAACACCTTTTTGGCAGCAAGGCTGACGAGAGCCTTGAGAGGTTGCAGACCTCCAAAGCTGCAGCAATGTCGTTGGGCGCTGCAGTTCGCCAACCTCCGCCTTTTCGTCCTAGGGGACAGCAATGGAGGGGGGGTTCCTTTCGCTATTACTCGTCCTTCAGTAAAGCGAGGGGAGCTAGCAGTCAAAGAGGCCATCGTAAGAGTGCCAGAGGTGGAAACAAAGGTACTCGAGGTGCCAAGGCCGCTCGGGCAGTTGCCTCTTTGCCCTCAGGCAACGCCGCAGCCGCTACAACTCAGTCATGAGGCCAGGTCCCATGGTTCGCCGGTTGGGGGAAGGCTGGCGCAGCATCTTGTAGAGTGGCAAGCCATTACTTCGGATGTGTGGGCTCTGGAGATCATAACCCACGGCTACTGTCTTCCTTTTCGGCAGAGGCCTCATGACAATCCACCAGGGAACCTCTTTGAAGAGTCTGGATCCGCTCCTTGCGCAGGAAATTCAAGCCCTGCTGGAGAAAGGCGCCATAGAACTGGTGCCTGTAGCGGAGAGGAACAAGGGATGGTATTCCCCTTATTTTTTGATTTCGAAGAAAGACGGAGGATTGAGACCCATCATGGACTTGCGCGGTTTGAACAAGCTCCTCAGGAAGGACAAGTTCAAGATGGTGACTCTTTCTCAAGTCCTCCAGGCCCTTCAACTTCAGAACTGGTTGGTGTCTCTCGACCTCAAGGATGCTTACTTCCATGTGCCGATCCATCCCAAGCACAGGAAGTACCTGAGGTTCGCGGTTGGCGACTCGCACTTTCAGTTTCGGGTCCTGCCGTTCGGATTGACCTCCGCCCCGAGGGTTTTCACCACGCTCATGGTGGTGGTGGCAGCGCATCTCAGGAAAGGGGGGATTCACGTCTACCCCTACCTGGATGATTGGTTGATCAGGGGGAGCTCTCCCGAGCAAGTCCTGGATCATCTGTCCGTCACCTGCCACTCCCTTCACAGGCTGGGCTTCTCCCTCAATTTAAAGAAGTCCCATTTGACACCAACGCAGCGGCTCCAGTACATCGGAGCAGTGCTCGACACGTCCCTGGGGCAGTGTTTTCCTCCTCAGGTGAGGGCTCTTCACATTCAGCAGATGGTGCAAAAGTTTCAGCTTGCCCAGAATTTCCCAGCGTCCGAGTTCTTGAGACTGCTCGGCCTCATGGCATCCTGCATTCTTCTGGTGCCAGAGGCTTGTCTGCGGATGAGATCTTTGCAGTTGGCTCTCAAGCTCCAGTGGTCTCAGACCTCCGGCAGGCTGTCGGATCCTGTTCAGGTGCCGTCCTCAGAAGCCCGGGACCTTCTGTGGTGGACCGTCGAGGGCAATCTGATGAAGGGGGCCCCATTTTGGCTGCCCTGGCCGGAGGTGACATCGTGACGGACGCATCCCTCACGGGATGGGGAGCTCATGCCAACGAGTTGACAGTCCGCGGTCGTTGGTCTCCGTCGGAGTCCAGACTCCATATCAATCTTTTGGAGCTGAGGGCCGTCAGGCTAGCCCTGAAGGCTTTTCCTCCGGCTGTGCGCGGAAAGAGTGTCCTGATTCTAACGGACAACACGGTGGCCATGCACTACCTCAACAAAAAGTGGGGGGGCAGGGTCACTTCCGCTGTGCAGGGAGGCGATGCAGCTCGAGTTCTGGGCCATCCAGCAGGAAGTTTCGATCTCGGCTGTTCATCTGGCCGGAGACGATAACGAGACGGCGGACGCTCTGAGCAGGCAGAGCTCGATCTCTCACGAGTGGGAGCTGGCTGAGGAGATTCTCCTGGAGATCTTCACCCTTTGGGGGACCCCTCAAGTGGATCTCTTCGCCTCCAGTGTCAACCGGAAGTGCGAAAGGTTTTGCTCATCGGAATTTCCTCCAAAAGGAGCCTTAGGAGACGCGTTTGTGGTGGAGTGGTCATTCCCACTGCTGTACGCGTTTCCTCCAGTCCCCGTCATCCCGCAAGTGCTGCGGAGGTTACGGAGGTTACGGAGGTTCGGTTCCCGGATGATCCTCATTGCTCCGGCGTGGGCCCGGAGGACGTGGTACCCAGACCTTCTAGACTTGTCCATCTGCCCTCCACGTCGTCTTCCCTACTGAGACGATCTGCTCTCACGGGAGGGGGGGGGGGTCAGGTTCTCCATCCAGAGGTCAGATCCCTCAATCTTCACGCTTGGCTTCTGAAAGGTTGAGGTATAAGGATTGGGACCTCCCTGAAGACGTGATGGAGGTGTTGCTATCGGCCAGGCGGCCAGCAACAAAGTCTCTGAGAAAGTTCTGCCACTGGTGCAGAGTTCAGAATGTGGATCTTTTTGAATGTGACATTACCATGGTTCTGTCTTTTTTGCTTTCTTTGGCACACAGGGGCTTGCAAGTGGGGACCATTAAAGGTTATCTGGCGACGCTGTCCATATTTTAAGAGTGTTCCTATTTTAAAATTCCTTGATTTTAAAATTCCTTTAATTTCGCAGTTTCTGAAAGGGTTCACTAATGTGTTCCCTCCGTCACCTTTTCTGCCGGTTGGGATCTGAACCTTGTTCTTAAGTTTCTTATGGGTGCTCCGTTTGAGCCTTTACATTCTTGCCCTTTGAGGCTGTTGACTCTGAAAACTCTGTTTATGGTTGCGGTTACTTCCGCTCGCAGAGTGAGTTAGTTACAGGCACTTTCAGTTAAGCCACCCTTCACTGTGTTTCAGAAGGACAGGGTTGTCCTTAGAGTTCGTCCTTCTTTTCTTCCGAAGGTGGTTTCAGACTTTCATTTGAGCCAGAAGGTTGTTCTTCCGGCGTTCTATCCTCCTCCACATCCTTGTAAGGAAGAGGAGAGGCTCCATAGGCTTGATCCTAGGAGAGCGCTGAGCTTTTATATTTCGCGCATGTCCCGGGTCAGAGTGGATGATCAACTCTTCATTGGTTACGCTGGAAAGCGTTTGGGACAAGCTGTGACGAAACAGACTTTGTCTCGTTGGATTATTTTAGCTATCTCCGAGTGTTACCGCTTGGCGGGTAAGGACCCTCCGGCTGGCTTGCGGGCCCATTCTTCCAGAGGAGTGGCTGTGTCTACTGCTCTGCAGAGGGGAGTTCCTATTCGTCACATCTGTGATGCAGCCACCTGGGCTTCAGTACATACTTTTGTACGTCACTACTCCCTCGATTCCATCAGAGGGCAAGATCTGGCCTTTGGCAAGGCAATTCTCTATTCCGCAATTTGATTGGGCATGCTAAATTTGTATTCTAAATTCTTTCCCACCTCCTTGCTTGGTACTGCTTTGGGAGTTTGTCATAGATATGGAATACTTCGGAGGACCCAATCCCCTCGAAGAACAAGTTACTTTCTTACCTGGTAACGTTCTTTCGATGGGATGGTCCGACGACGTATTCCATATCGCTCCCTCCCTGCCTTCCCCGCTGCAGAATTTCTTTTGCGATTGCAGCTTGCGTTCCGCAAGGCCTTGTGTGTCTGACTGGCAGAAAACTGGTGGCACGCGTTCTGGGAAAAAACTATAACTGAGGCTATGGGCGTCGTGCGTCCTACTTATCACATCGGGTGACGTCGGCCGTCGGAGGAGGTCCTCGGGGACGGCGCATCGACGTCATCGACGCAGGACGCAGACGCCAAAGATTTTCTGAAGCAGCACAGCTGTGGACATTACCTGTCATAGATATGGAATACGTCGTCGGACCATCCCATCGAAAGAACGTTACCAGGTAAGAAAGTAACTTGTTCTTCTCTCGGCTTGTGTAATGTTTTATGCCTTTGCTTTTAACAATGTTGCTCCAAAGGGTTTTTTTTTTACATAAAGTCAGATGCTTAAATGTATAGTCACTTGGTTTCCCTGAACACAAATTTTGCTGCTTCTTTATAGTTCGATATTCGAAAACACTACTAACGGAACTTTCACTCATACGCGAGTGAAACTGCTTGACTGGAACACGAGAGCCGTCTCACAGTGCTCTGGAGTCACTTGCAAAGTGTGAACTCACTGTGTAAGTCACTCATGATCCTCTCTGCGTAAGCAGGTCTTCTGCTGCAGTGGCTCCTCGCAATTGGCCAAACAGCTTCTCCTGGACCGCCTTCGCCAGCTCCACTCATTATTGAAGTTTCCTGTGCTCCTGAGTCTCTGGTGCACGCCAGCCACCAGAGACCCCGCGAGAGGGACAACTTCCCTTGCTGTTTTCACTTCCTGCTGCATGACCTCTGCAATTGGGACAAATGGAGGCATAGACCCTTTCCGGACCAGCCACTGTTTTTGGCTTCACAGTGGTCCCAGAGTCCTCTCTCTCCTCCAGTCCCGACCTCGGCTGCATACACGGTCTGCACTGCTCTTCCTGTTCGCTCTGACAACCGCTTCTTCCTTCTCCTTCTCTTCTCTCTAATTACTGCCCCTGAGGGGGCGTTTTAAGCCTCATTAAGGTGTGGGCCATTTACATTAATGAATTGACCACTCCTGCAGCATTGTTCCTCCGTAGCCCTCTTCCTCGTCCCAGTACTTGGGGAATGATGGGACTTGAAGTCCCTAGTAACAAAGTTAGTTTTTCCCACATCTTCAGTTTTGCAAAAAGCTATTAGAAGAGTGGGGTTTCGGGGAAAGTTGAACAAGTGGGTTTCCCATTCCTCCTGACCCACCCCCAACAGTCACCCTCCTCATGTGGTCCTCCCGCAGAACACCACCCCCAGGGCCGGGATCAGAAAGCGCCTGCCTTTCCCTGGCCACATGAGAAGGTTCCCAGGCTTTTCTCGGGGAATCATTGCTGATTCATCACACCATGCTCCGAACAATCGCATGCAAGCCCACAGGGATTACCCTTAGTGGAACATCTTCTACAGCAGTGGTCTGCTGTGCTCGATGGATGTGCTCTCTATGTAACTGTTGTCTTGTTAAACACTGGAGTCCTGGGCTCTCTGGTTGATTTACTTCTCAGCCTTTGTGGGGTGTATGCCGTATGTGCACCCAGGGTTTCTTGGCTCCGGCAAACCTTGTTGGCTTTCCCAGCCTCTACTATCCGTTTCTCTTGACTCTCTCAGGATATCTAAAGCCATTTGACCCTCGTCTAGGTTTTATTTGTTTGCCCCTCTCAGCTGCATTATCTCTTCAGGAGCGGATGCTTTCATTCCAACCTTTGTGGTTTCTTGGCTCCAGTAACCCTTGTATGCCTGTCTCAGCTGCTTTGTCTTTTTAGGAGCGGGCACTTTCCTTCTGCTGCCCAGCTTGGCAGTTGTTACCTTTCTCGTGTGGAGATCAGGGATCCAACCTCTTCACTGCAATCTTGTCTCTGCATTGGTCACCGGGCCCCAAATCCACCACGGCTTCCTTGTGGTCATGCCACCAGATGAGACTGCCACTCCAGAGTCTCCACCCCTCTCAACCTGGGTTTCGTGGTCGGCTAGGATGCCAGCCTTCTTTGCTTGCTCTCTGCGCCACCACTGGCTCTGCTGTCTAGCATAGCTCCACCCTTCCAGGACGTCTCCTGTCAGAGGCTCGCCTCTGCGTAGGATTCCCTTTCCTTTATTCAAAGCATCTCTTGGTTTTATCCGGAAAAAAGGCTGTGTCGCCTTTTTGACTGTGGAGTTCAAGTAGAGGTTCCTCATTACCTGAAGCCAAAGAGTTTAAGGAAATGTCACTGTTTGGTGGATTCAAAACAGAAATAGGTATTTCCAATTCCTATTGTAAGAAACTCATGGTGGCAACAGTAAAGACCGACATAAGTGATCACAGTTCAAGGGTGTTTATTAATCTTTATAGGTAGGTTGCAAAAACGCCTAATCTAAAGCTAAATCTAAAATGGGATCAAGCTGCAACCATCAAATAATAAAAAGGCAGTCCTAGTGCCGTCTTGTCAAAATAAAAGGGCCTATACTAAAAAAACTATTGCCAATTCTTACAACTACTACAAAACGATTGTGGGTATAGTGTTCACATGAAAGAAAAGTGTTCACAAATAAGTCAGGATGTGGTAGCCTATGGTCTCCCTTCCCAAGTTTTGAGCACTGGACAAGGCGGAACTCGTGAGCACAGCACACTCTTGAGCTTTCCCAGCACGAGACGACAGTTCCCTTCTCGGGTATCAGGATCTTCGATGTTTAAGTCTCTTTTTATACCAAAAAAAGTCTCTGGTCTTCGAGGACCTGATGTGTTCAAAATAAACAAAATGGTCCTTTCCGTATGTACGTTGGGTGATGACTTTTCACCCCTGGATCTCCCTCTTCTGGGCTCAGACCCTTCTCGACTGTTTTCCTCCCTCTGTCGGGTTTACTACAGCTTTTACTCTCGAATGTCAGCCTCTCTGTCGGGTTCACTATAACCTGTATTCAAAGATATTTTCACCTTTCGCATTTATAAGTCTTAATGTCTTTTTAAACAATACACTGTGGATATCCCTTTGTCGGGTTCATTCTTGTCACCACAATGTTCATTGGGGCATCATGCTTTGCCCCCTTCTGTCGGCATCCCTCCGTCTGGTTCACTCTTGCCAACCACACAGTTCCTCTTCCTTTCTCACTATGCAGGATTTATCTCCCTTAGCTTTTCAATTACGTGCCAGTCAAAGACTTTTGACTTTACTGAAGGGGGGGGTTTGCTAGACTATCGGACCCTACCACTATTCAAAACAAATGTGTAACCCATGCAGTGCCATATACATGTTGTAACTAAGACACTTTCTTGAAACAGCGCCTGGATGCCTCCGGCTGCTAGGCGCTTTACAAATACAAAAATAAAATAAAAATAAAATAAGGTCATGACAATGACTCCCTTCTGCTGGTGAAGCAGGGTTCTGCTTGGCTTTAGTGTTCTATCAATATCTTATTTTCAATGTGTCTCTAGCCCTCTTCTGTATCCACAGCTTGCAATTCTTCAATAAGGTCTTTGACTCTTCCTTTATCTTGTGGGATTATTTTCCCGGGACTCTTTCATATGGTTTTTGATCCTTATAGCCACTGTTTTTTGTTGTGTCTGACCTTGCCGAATACCTTCTCTTGGCTGGGTTAACCCTTGTAGGATAATTACTGCTCCCCCTTTCTGATATTAGTTTGTCCTTTTTATTGGGTATTTGATCCACTTCTTTTGTGGTTACTACATAGTATTCTCTCTCTAACCGACTCCAACTGTAGCTTCTGGGACACCAGAGATGGTTCTTCCCTTTCTCTGTATCCGTTAGTTGTGTTGGAGTGAGCCCATTTTCTAGACTACTCTTTACGTTCTTTCTCTCCTCTGTGTTGTTTAAATTCCCTAGTGTTGTGTTTAAATTTCCATCCCTTTCATGGTGACAAGTTATCTTAATCTCATAGTGTTCTCTCCTTAACCCATTCCCTTTGGTATCTCTTGAATGTGGAGATGTTCTCACAACTTTCCCAGGCGGTCTTCTTGGATTATTAATATTCTTTCTCCGGTTTACAGATGACGTTTCTTCTGATGATATTACAGTTCAGATTGATCAACTTTGCATTTTGACTTTCAACAATTCCACCGGGATGAGTTTCTCCACTCGTATTATGATTCACTTTTGGCTTCCTGGTACTCCTCTTCTCCCCGTTATCAAGGGGGGGGGAATGTCTCGGGGGCCTGCGGTCACTCTGGACCTTCCTTCCTGCTTTTCTTCACTTTCTTGGTTGTTTTCTACCGTGGCGTCTCTTCACCATGTTTCTCACTCCCCTTTCTTGCTACAGTCCAGTGTCTCTCCTGGCAACCGGTGCTGTTGCGGCTACCTCCGCGGGCTGGTGTCGGCATAGTTGGTTGGTCTCCCAGCCCACCACAATAGACTCATTGTCACGCCACCAGCAGGTACTGGGTTCTCAGACCCTCTGTTTCTCACTGATCAGGTACACTGTCTTCCCAGCGTCTGATACTCTAGTACAGAGTTATACTGAACCTTGTGGGCTCCGCTTCTCTCGTTGGCTCTGCCTCCTGCTTGTGCTACTCTGCCAGGGGGCCTCCCCTTCTGCCGTATGATTCTCCCTTCAATCTCATTGTGTCCTCCTCTTTACAATGAAGTTGAGGTTTGTCCTTATAGAGACAGCTTCTTTTCTTTGATACTCATAGTGCATGTTAATGTTGTCTTCATCTCGGTCTTGGTTTTTATTGCTGTTAAGCATCTCAGGCAGATCCATGCATTCCTTCACGGGAGAAGGGTTAAGCGAGTTCCTTAGAAGACCAGGGGTCCTTGTCCCCTAAGGAGGAGTCCCTCCCAGGGAGGTCCCACTTGCCCAGACACCTACGGAGGGTCTTGCGGAGCAGGCTCACCTCCCTAGCCTCAAAGAGGAAGACTCCCTCTTGGGCAGAAGGGACCGTTTTCTTTATTTATTCTTAACAGCTGGTACTTGTTCCTCGCTGCTGGATTCTAAATCTACGTCGGCCTTTCATTCTCATAACATGAAGTAAATGTGAATAGTCGTTGCTTATTTAGGGTTCTTATAGGTATGTTTTTGTTGAAACTTGTTTCTCATGGTTTTCATTCTAACTTGAGCTTGTCCATGTTCCTCTGGTTATGTGTTGTCCCTGTTTCTGCTTCCCACGTGATCTAAATATGAACCGATTCTGCTTTTTCAGGGGTTGGAGTAACGCTGAGCTGCATGTCTGTTCAATATCGTGAGCTAAAGCTTGGCTGGCCCAGCCCTGCTGCTTTTGAGGATATTGCATACAAATGGACTGTGCTACTTCCTACTCAATATTTCGAAGGAAATACTTTAATTCAACCGATAGCAGTGGTTATGCGAGGATCAATTGTCATCCGCCTTCCCAGTTATCTCAACTTCAGCCTGTTATGTACACTGTCCCTATCATTATCTCTTACATTTGTTCTGCTTTTTCTTCTATATCTGTTGTCTTTGCTCCCAATTACTGATTGCCTAAATCAGTCCTGTTTTTAATTAAGTTCCCAATTAATTTCCATTGTTTTGGAAACCCATTTGTTATGCGAGTAGCATATATTCTTAAGCCAGAAGATCTGAATAAAACCAGTGCCTTCCATCTCCAAGTACAGCTCTGCAGTCCTGTAAGGATCTAAAGCCCTGACGGTTCTATAAAGCACACATTTATAGGAATGTTTGAAATTAACCTTAGAAATATTTCTGCACCACTTGGCACTCATTATTGGATTACCGTCCTTTCTCACCTTGTTTCTCTCCATTCACAGCTCGTCTTCCACTTCTGTGATAAGCTCTTCGGCCTGGTTGTGAAGGACATCGAGGGCATGGATCCAAGCATTTTGAAAGGAGAAACTCCCTCTGGCAAAAAACAAAAGGTAAGAAGCACATGGCACACAAAGCTCTGACCAGACTGTGGGGCAGGGATGCCCTCTGCAGTATGGTCAACCGAGCCATCACTCAATGCCTAATGTACAAAGCGATGCATGCATCTGTAACAGTCCATCGTGAAATGTTTGTGATGTGTGACAGTGCTCATCAAGTCAGAGGGCCAGCTGTACATCTCGTTGTGTGATCTTGTGCAAAATGCTTTTATTTGTACAAGCTGAAATATTAGTGCTGATGGTCATTTACTTCTTACAAAAAGGGTGTGGTCAGAGTGACACAAATTAGGTGATCTGTTATGGTCTGAGTTGCTGGAGGAAACACAGAAATAGCACCCCAGGGACGTTGAGGGATGGAGCGGTACCTTCCTCAAACCTTTGAACTTTATAAGGCAACCTATAAACTGTTGTATATTTTCAGATGAGGCTATCCTGACATTGTTTTTGGTTTTACTCAGGAGTGGAGTTTTCTGTTTTTAAGTAAAATGTGTTTTGACCCAATATTGTATTTAGCCTCTTTCTGGAGCACACTTGCCTATGAAATAGATGTGAGCTGTAGCCGCTCTGGAAGCCTTGTAATGCAGCCAGTTCCTAGACTACTGGTAGTTAGAACCTCCAGAATGTCCCAAAAACCCACAAAGGCCACCCCCGACTCAGCTGGGATGGATTTATATGATGTTGACAAACATTCCCCCAACAGGGCAATCCTGTTAATCTACCTGAGGGGACCTGTGGAAGGGATTGTCTGCAAATCCAGCTTAGTAGGGATTGAAATACAGTGTGGAGTGGGGAAGGCACTTTTGTTTAAACACAACACAGAGATATTCATAGTCCAGGAAGGAGAACACCTAGCTTGGTTGGTTTGTGAAATGTCTCGTCCCACCCAACCCGAAGAAGTGAAAGTGTTAGATGAGATAGAAATGGGTGAAACAAGGTGTTCTGCTTTTCAGACACGTCTAATGACCTCAGCACTTACCCTATTGCACGGACTAAGAGTTCTTGGACTCAGGAAGGCAATGATGTTCACTTAGACCATTAGTTAGAAAATAATTGGCTCTTTACAGGCCCTTTATTCATATTCCAGAAGTATACATATTACTACAAAATAAATGCAACTGGTAATACATGAATTAACACATTTAGTGCAGTTGTAGGAGAAAGCTTCATCTCAGACACAACAACACTACCCAGTACCAAGGTAGGCAGAGGAATCACGCATCAACTAACGGGGTCTGGAGCGGAGCGTCTTCCCTCTCAGCGAGACTTCAACACCTGGGGTTCCAATTCTTTGTCACCTCGTGGGGATTGCACCTCTCTTCTTATGGGCACACATCCTTGCCCCTCATAAGTTGCAGACTGCCCCCGGCCGAAGGACAGACAGCAAGCATGGGAGGCAAGAGTGGAAAAATCCAGACAGTGGAAAAAACCCAGCTCCTCTTTCACGCTCTCGTTTCCAGCACCCCTCATCAATGCACTTGCACATCTGACTCCCCTCTCGGCTCGTCCTTGAGCGAACAATACAACTATCCTCCATAGTGAGCTCATCTGCTTCAAGCTACAATATCGCAACCGTTGCAGAAATCATGTCTGCCTTTTAACTGAGCTCGCAAAAATGTAGACTTTCATTGCGGTTTGGAAGTGAATGTTCAAAATGGCCTTGCACTGGCAGCCATGTTATTTAGCTCATTTTCGCACACACACTACAATCCACCCTTTGGACAATCAACTACCATATCCCAAAGAAACAAACAATGGTTTCTGAAGCCGACGAAACATCCCAACTAATTTAGGAATACATGGAACACAACAACAATCAATCAAAATAACAACACAAACAAAAACATACCACAATGCTTCAGGAATCCAGGAAACCATTTGATCCCACCAACTCCCACTCTGATCTTCAGTTACCTGGCAAACTAGGCCACGCAAATTACTAATGTCTCTCGATAGAACGGGAATGGTCATCTAAATTAAAACAGCACATCTCCTACACAGCATTGCACCCATAATGATGCTTCAAAAACAAATCATCTGTGGCAGCTGTTTTGTAAAATAGTCTTTCTAAAATGTCTGCTATCCAAAAGCAGCTTCGTCAAAGCTTGAGAGGTCTCATTAAGCCCCTTAACCACTACACAAGCTAATCTAATCAAGGATTTATAACCACCAGCTGCCAACCCCCACACACCCACCAAAGAAAATGCAAGCGCCAAGACCTCAGGTTCAGATAACAAATGCACATTAGAATCAAAATCTGGCAAAAGGCCAATATGATGAGCAGAACGTCTAGCTCGAGGAATCGCAGGCTGTAAAAGAAACATCATCAAACTGAGTCGTGTTAAAGCACAAGGCCCACCAGAAATATTTGCAGGAATGTAGGTGTAGGTAAAGTTACCACAGGAAAATAGCCATCCTGTCAGAGGTTTCACATGCTGAAGATGGCTGACAGCTACAATAGTAAAATTACAGAACATTGTATTAGACACATCAGTACATGCACCATTAGAACGTGCACATAAACGTTTCTCAAAATCTGTTCCGCTCTGCACATCCGTCAAGTCCAATCGCTGACATTTGCCAATGTGTTGAGGGTCACAAGTCATCACGTAGCATACATGAGCCGGAGCAATGTTGTGACAATACAAGTCATATTCCTCCATACACGATTGGTGTCAGAATTTATTTTACAATGCTCATAGACGGAATTTCTCGCATCCGAATCTTCCACTAGAGAATCATTATGCAGTACTCCGAAAACGTGCCACAGCACGTGGGCTGGCGTTGAGGAAACATCAAAATCAAGTTCGAAGCATCATGAACATCAGCCAGGAAAAAGTGACAGATGTTTAAAACTCGACGAGCTAGAAAAACCCACATATTCTCCGGTTACTTGACAATCTCAGCATAGCCATGCCGCACAAAAGACATGGACGTTGTTGAAGAGGGCAGAGCATCACGCCCATGGTCACAACATTTCCTCGACAATAGTCGATCCAGCGTCCGGCAATGTGGTTACATCAAAGCCGTTGGTCGTCATCCTTGATCATCGGAGTTGGCTGTACAATGGAGACATTCGCCACATATTTTCGCCCTCCCGAACACCTCGACACAAGTCCACAGATCACAAACGGGGTCTGGAAAACAAAAGGAAACCAAACAAGATATCAGTGAAGTACATCACTCACGCAAATAACATTGGTCAGCGGGAATGCAGCTCCATTTCCTTTCCTGATTCCATTACTAGACAACGTGATCCTCTCATGCGCTGCAATTACATCTCCTGGAACCGGCAGTCCACTAGGTTTCTCAACCCAAAGTTTCGCTCCCGGAACCATTTTGTCGGATGAGCCAAAACCTTTGTACCCACGTGTAGTTACCACTGTGGCCTGCTCTCCCTTTTTCACCATGGATAATTTTACAGGGACAATAATCGGTTGTGCCACTCGATCCCCTTTATGAATAGGCAACATTTTCTCTCCACTATTGATCAGAATTACTTTTCTTTCTCCCTGATGATCTGCATTCACAATTCCTCACAGTACCTGGATCCCCCTCAATGCTAACCCAGATCTGTGGGCAATCAATCCCATATGTTCTGATGGAATCTGCACTCCAATTTCCATGTAAATAACACTGATTCCTCTTTGTTCAAGTCGGATCTCCTCCATAGCATGCAAGTCCACCCCTGCAGACTCGGTTGTCGCTCGATAAGGAGTCGGAGCTCCAGGTAACATTTCCAAATGCATCAAAGTTTCAAGTGCCCTATTTGGTATCATTTGTAAAGCTGGCGTTAACATTCGCATTAATGGAGTTTCACCGTTTGCAATTGGTCTGTTAGTCAACACTTGACCAGCATCCAGAATGCGCTCCCGCCACCCTTTCAAGTTACCATCACCAGTCTTTTGCAACTGTTCTTTCAACAAACCATTCATTCTCTCAATCAGTCCCAATTGCCACGGACCTCGAGTCAGTGTTCACATAAAAGCTGACCATGTGCTTCTTGCTTCAATGCCTGATAAACCGCATACAATTCCGCAAACTGACTACTCTTTCCCTTCACTGATTTCAGAATTTTCTTTGTTTTGGGATTGAACGACACTGCCTTCCAGTATCACTCAGTCCCCACATATTTAACTGAACCATGAACCATGCATGTTCAGGTTGCTCACTCATCAAATCCCCATAAGGCACTCCCCATTTCACAGGAGACTCACAGGCTTCTGCCCAATCGGGTAATTCTAAATCCACCAACGGAATACTAGGCACTTGCCTGTGTAACTTCGCAATTCCACCCTTCCCCGTTTTGGTACGATCTTGAATGTACAATTTCTATTTAATAATGCTACCCTCTTAAGCATGTCCTATTAGATGTGTTTTAGGAGAGCTCAGTACCCACTGCATGATCGAGAATTTCTGATCGAATCAATACATCATGACTCACTGTCATTTGCTCCGTATACAGAAGAGCCCAATAGCATGCCAACAACTGCTTTTTCAAAGGGAGTGCATCTGTCACCAGCCTCGGGTAACTTACGACTCCAAAATCCCAACGGAACACGCTTTCTATCCTGTTTTTGCCATAATCTGCAATTGGCGTAATTGTCATGTACAGACCCATTCAATTCAACTTTACCTGCTCTCAACGGCCATAATTCAAGCACTTTATGGATTGTATATTTCGCTAGCTGAAAAGCTTTCTCTTGCTCCTCACCCCATTCAAAGTCACATTTCTTCCGTGTCACTGTCTCCAGAATCCAAACAACGCTATGAGTTGTTGAGCTTGTTTATTATTCACAGGTGTAGTAAACTCAAGAATTTTTTGTTTGACCTTCGGCACCATTTCACAATGTGCATTATGCCACTGAATTCCCCGAAAAATCGCGGTCTCCGCCAGACCTTGAATTTTAGTTTCATTAATTTCCCATCCTTCTTTTCTCAATCCTGCAATGATTACTTCTAGGTGCATCCGCACACTCGACTCATACTTTCCCTGAATCAAAATATCATCAATATAGTGCGACATTTGTACATCAGGTGTGCACAGTATTTTGTCCAAATGCTCTGCCACCAGCTGGTGGCAGATAGTCGGACTGTGCAATTACCCCATTGGCAAACGTTGAAACTTATACTGCCTCCCAATCCAAGAAAATGCAAACTGCTCTTGACACTCTTCTGCAATTGGCACGGTAAAAAATGCATTTCTCCAGCATGGGGTCTGGCATGGATTCACATGCTCATGAATATTCCCCGTCGTCAGGCTGGGAATCCTCGTTAAAGAAAAAATCAGTATCAGTTTCGTTTCTGATCTGTCTTTCTTAGTAGTAACCAATCACTGATCTCTGGGTCATACTGCCCCAGCCAATGACTGCCCTGTCCCTAAGCCCCGCCTCTGGCAGCCATCCTCAGATTTTTACCGCATGTTCAAGTGTTGGGAGTCCTTGTGCTTAGCTCTCGAGTTTTTTGCTGCGTTTTCGTGCTTTTTCAGGAGATTTTCTCATTTTCCGGTTTAATCGAGCCTCAAGCTCCACCGTTTCTACTTCGGATAACGGGGACCCGTTTCGGAATTCTTCTACGCCCCTCAAGGGTGAAGTTTTCGTCGAGTTTACGCTTCTTGGAGGATTCTGGAAGATCTGCGGCCTACCTCAACGGACATGGCCCAGGACAAGGGAAGCGCGACGCCCGGATCCAAGAGGGTTCAGGTGCTGCCCTGGATGCGGATTACAAAATGTTTTCCAGGAGGATGAGACGCACGTGGAGAAGGACTGTGCATTCTGCAAGAACCTTTCGGAATGGACCAAACAAGATCGTCGTTCCCGCCTCGCCGCCTGGCTGGAGAAGGGCACAGCAGGTGAGAAAGCGAAGAAAAAGTCTGAGCGGGCTTCTAAGTCCTGTGAGGGCGCCCCGGCAACGGGGGCCCAACAGAAGGCCAAGCACCGCGAGTCCGCGGGCACCGGGAGCGCCGAAAGGTCGGGCTCTTCGGCTGCCAGGCAGGGCACGACTTCCCTGGCACGTTCAACCACGAGCCAGCGCTCTGGTTCAGGGAAGAGGAAGTCCGAGAACCCGGGTAAGTTGCTGGAGCGACCCCGGTCGATCTCGAAGGGACCCGAGGGGGAGCGAGGCGCTGACCCTCCGCCCAAGGCAAAGACCCAGGACGCACCTAAGGTGGTGAGGACTTTGATCCAGCCGGCAAAGGCCTCTATCGAAGTGGTTGCTGCGACCCTGGCAAAGCCAGCTGAGACTACGCCAGTGGAAACAGCCTCTGGGCCCAGAGTACCCCTGCCACCGCGGAGGGAATCCTCTTTTCAGCCCATCGTTAAGACCCCCGTGGAAAAAGAGGGGTTCATAGGCCATAGGCCTAAACGAGAAGTTCGAGAGGGTTAGACCCCTGGGAACGGTTCCCGCTGATGTGATCGAAGATAGCGACGATGGCGATGAAGAGGGCCCAGTGGAGCAGCCATCCCGTCCGTCGCAGCCATTACCCGAGCCCCAGGATAGCTCGGCGGCCATTATGTTGGCGATCCAATCCTTATGTACTGAGATAAGGACGAGGTTACGACGAACCCCGATGGAGGATCCAGAACCAGGCCCGTCGGGAAGCCCTCCGAACAAGCAGAGGAGAGTCCACCCCGATCCTCCCTTCGTGCCCGCGAGGACTGTGGACGCCTCATCCCCCTCGCCGGACCCTAGAGACGATACGGCGACGGATACAGTGACTGGGGCTCGGGCTTCTCCACCCGACGAAATTGGCTCCTTTCACGCCATGATAACCAGGGCATCCGAGCTCTTCCAGCTCTGCCCTGAGGAACAGAAAAAGGAAGGGTTTCTTTACCAACAACGAGAGGCCAAGAGGAAGACGGTCCTCGCGGTGCCGTTGCTCGACGACATCTGGGACGAGGGGCTGGCTATCCTCAAGAACCCTTCCACGACACCCGCCAAGAGGGACAGGTACGAGAAGAAGTACCGAGTCCCCGATGCCGCCCCCTTGTGCCTCAGGGCCCAGCCCACGCCGGACTCTGTCGTCTCGGCAGTGGCCAATCAGAAAGCAGCGGGTGCGGCGGCTTCTTCAACTTCCACTTCCCCGCCGGACAGCGAGGGCAAGAAGTTGGACTCCATGGGACGACGAGTCATCTCGTCGGCGGCGACGACGATTAAAGCGGCCAATACCTTAGAACCTTAGCTATCGTGGCCCGCTACGACAGGGAGCTTTGGTTCAAGATAGCTCCCCTGCTAGACTTCCTACCGGACGACAAGAGGGCGGAGGCCCTACAAATTCTGCAGGAAGGAGGTGGCGTCGGATCACGCCATAACTGTGGCAGTGGACATTGCCGATACCGGATTTCGCCAACTGGGCAACGGGGTTTGCCTCGAACGACGAGGATGGCTCAAGGCGACGGACTTTCGCCAGGACGTCCAGACCAGAGTGTTGGATATGCCGTTCGACGGCAACAACCTTTTTGGGAAGACGGTGGACGAGTCGCTCCAGGCCATCAAGACCGACTCGGGGACGGCCTGGGCCCTAGGGGTACTTCAACAACGACGGCCCTTTCAGAGCTCCGTAGGCAGACAGGGTGCCTCCAAGGGATCCAGCAGTGGCTCTTCTACATACCGCCAAGCGGCCCGCTCCTCGTCCCAGGAGGCCTACAGAGGTCACGGCAAGCAAGTGGGATCCCGCCGTCGTCGTCAAGGAGGCCAAGGCGGCAAGGCCTCCTCCAAGCAAGACTGAACCGGCCGTGGCGTCGGGCCCCCAACGAAGCACCCCGATGGGAGGCCGGCTGACAAAGTTCGTCAGCGTGTGGGAGTTCATCTCCACCGACCGTTGGGTGCTGGACACCCTGGCCAACAGGCACTCGCTGGAATTCCAAAATAAGTGTCCTCGCATTCGCCCCGTGGCCAGGAAGGAGAATCGCCTCCCTCAACTGCTGTTGGAGGTAAGGGCGATACTCAAGAAAGGTGTCATCGAGCTCGTCCCCAGGAGGCTCCGGGGCTCCGGAGTGTACTCAAGGTACTTCCTCGTCAGAAAGAAGACAGGCGGTTGGCGCCCCATCCTGGACCTGCGTCAGTTAAACAAGTACATCAAAGTGCAGAAATTCAGGATTGTCACCCTCCAGCACGTGCTGGGACAGCTGGAGGAGGGCGACTTCCTATCGTCGTTGGACCTGGAGGATGCTTATTTCCACATCCCCATTCTAAAAGGACACAAAGTTTCTCAGGTTCATGGTTCAGGGACGCCACTACCAATTCAGAGCCCTGCCGTTCGGATTAAAGTCGGCACCTAGGGTATTCACCAAGTGCCTGGCACCAGTGGCGGCACGGCTGCGCCTGCAGGGGATCCACGTATACCCCTACCTGGACGACTGGCTAATCCGGGCAAGCACAAGAGAACTTGCTGTCCAACACACAGCAAGGACCGTCCGGCTGCTCACGGAACTGGGATTCGCCATCAACTACCCCAAATCCCACCTGTTTCTGTCGCAAGTAGCACTGTTTCTGGGAGTGAAGCTCGATACAGTGGGGCAATTGGCCTGCCCGTCGGAGGAGAGGACGAAGGCCATTCTGGGCAAGGTGCAGCGCCTGCTAGCCATGGACGTGGCCAGGGTGAGGTCCATCAAATCCCTCCTCGGGATGATGTCCTCATGCATCTACCCTGTACCCCTTTGCAGACTTCTGATGCGTCCGCTACAGGAGTTCCTCGACGCCCGCTGGTTTCAGGCGACGGGCTGCTTCGAAGACAGGATCCCCCTCGACGAGGAGTTCCGTCGGGCGATCCTATGGTGGGGGTACCAGTGCGCACCACACTACAGGCACGGACTTTTAGACCCCGGCGTTTCAGGAGACGGTGACGACGGACGCCTCTCTGGAGGGTTGGGGGGCCCACACCGGAGATCTCCACGCATGAGGCCTTTGGCTCCCGGAGGAGAGGTCTCTCCACATCAACATTCTGGAGCTTCGAGCAGTGTTCTGGGCGCTCAAGTCGCTCCTTCCGTCCCTCAAGGACAAAGTGGTGAGGATCTTCACCGACAACACCACCATGATGTTCTACATACGGAAGCAGGGAGGCACCAGATCCCCAGCCCTATCCAAGGAGGCCCAGGATCTGTGGCACTGGGCCGTCGCCAAGGGGTTGTTTCTGGTTCCCTTCCACTTGGCAGGAATAAAAAAAACACCATCGCCGACTCACTCAGCAGGGAGCTGCGCTCGTGCCACGAGTGCGAACTACGTCAGGACCAGGTGGATCGGCTCTTTCGACGATGGGGCAAACCCCGGATTGACCTTTTCGCGACGGCGACAAACTCACAAGTGCCAGAGGTTTCGCCAGCAGGTTCCTGCAGCCAAGGAGCATGGGCGATGCTTTCTCGTTCCCTTGGGACGGCCTGTTTCTATACGCGTTCCCTCCGTTGCCATTGCTGCTCCGTCATCAACCAGCTCAACAAGTCCAGGTGCAGAATGATCCTCGTCGCACCGGCGTGGCCGAGGAAGATCTGGTTCCCGGACCTTCTGGACTTGTCAACGTCCCCACCATTCAAGCTTCCAGAGAAGGAGGCGCCATTCTTCATCACGACCCGGAGTCGCTGAACTTGCAGCCTGGCTCCTGCAGCACTAGAGTTTGGAGGGTACGATATTCCGGCTGACTGCAGAGAGGTTCTTGCAAAAGCCAGGGCGTCCTCAACTCTCAAGTGTTACGATCATAAGTGGAAGAGTTTCTCTGTCTGGTGCCGTGCACAGAAGATTAACCCTCTGCGGATTACGGCCCCTCAAGTACTGCCGTACCTACTGTCGCTGGCCAAAGCTGGACTGGCTCACGCCTCCATCAAAATACATCTGGCTGCCATCTCCCGATATACCAGGACTACGGGACGGGCGTCCTTGTGGTCTCATCGCCTGGTGAAGGAATTTATGAAGGGACTATTCCGATCGTTCCTGGCGGTGAAGGCTCCTGCCCCGGCGTGGGAGCTTAAAGTGGTGCTGACCAGGCTCATGGGGGGCCCCATTCGAGCCTATACATTCGGCGCCTTTGAAGTTCCTGTCATGGAAGACAGTGTTCCTCGTGGCCATCACCTCCGCACGACGAGTGGGAGAGATCCAGGCCCTATATTGCAAGCCTCCATACTTGACTTTTCATGACACGAGGGTGGTGCTGAGGATGCACCCCTCCTTCATGCCCAAGGTGCCGTCGGAATTCCACCTCAACGAGCCCTTGGTGTTACCAGTTTTCTTCCCATCGCCTTTGACGCCGGCCGAGAGGACTTTGCACTCGCTGGATGTAGCTAAAGCGCTGAAGTTCTACGTGGACCGCACGAAGAGTTTTCGGAAGACGTCACAGCTGTTTGTGAACTTTGGGTCTGTGAATCAAGGGAAGGCTCTCTCGAAGACTTCCATTTCCAGATAGCTCTCCGGCTGCATCATGCACCGTCACCGGTTGGCAAACCGACCGCTGCCCGGCTGTCCGAGAGCCCATTCAACCAGAGCGATCGCTGCTACCACAGCGTTCCTGTCTGGTGTGCCCCTGCTGGACATCTGCAGGGCTGCTACGTGGAGGTCGACGCACACCTTCACAAGATTCTACTGCGTCGATCGGGATTCCAGGGAGGAGTCCAGGGTCGGCCAAGCAGTGCTGCGCAACCTGTTCGCCTAAGGTGAGCCTGGTGAGGAGGTAAGAATTGCTTAATGTTGAGTTTTGGTTGTAATGCTTAATGTTGAGCCTTTGCCACCTCCCGTGGTTGTGCATGTGTGTACTGCTATGTATTCTTTTATTCATGAGCATGTGAATCCATGCCAGACCCCATGCTGGAGAAGGAACAAGTTACTTACCTGTAACTATTGTTCTCCAGCATGGGTCTGGCATGGATTCACATGCAAACCCTCCCGCCTACCCCTTTACGGCTCTTCACTTGGTCATACTGCCACTTTGCGTGCTACCAAATCTGAGGATGGCTGCCAGAGGCGGGGCTTAGGGAGAGGGCAGTCATTGGCTGTGGGCAGTATGACCCAGAGATCAGTGATTGGTTACTACTAAGAAAGACAGATCAAAAATGAAACGGATACTGATTTTTTTTCTTTACAGAGGATTCCCAGCCTGACGACGGGGAATATTCATGAGCATGTGAATCCATGCCAGAACCATGCTGGAGAACAACAGTTACAGGTGAGTAACTTGTTCCTTGCCAAATCTATCACTGCATACCAAGTGCCCTCAACCTTTTGCACATTCTCAGAGTAACGGCATCTGGAACTGCGGGTAGTAACGGAGGAGTGTACTTATTCAACTCTTGATAATCCAGTCATTCTGTAACGTCCATCTGGCTTCTTAACCGGCCAAACCAGGTTGTTCCAAGCCGTAGTCACAGGACGTAAGACGCCCGCTTCAATGTACCCCTTGATAGTATATGAAATGTCCTATGCCTTGCCAGGAATACAATATTGCTTCATTGACACTCATTTTGTGGCCAAAGGAATCTGCACTGGGGCCATCTTCAATTGTACCACAATGTCTGCGTACACTTCAATGCACTAATCCCAAACTGATAGGTTTTTCCTCCTAGACCTAAAGTCAAATCCCCCAGGATATCAAAGCCAATAGTATATTCAGGTATGGGGACAATCAACACTTGATATTTATTCCTTTTCAAATTACCAATTTTCATATCAACTTTTATTTGGACTGCGGTTGTGTCTTTCCCTCCCAGTCCCGTTATGGTAAAATGTCTGCCATTAAACTTCAAAGGATTGCCATGGATCAATGAGACCTCTACCTCGGTATCAATCAAAGCTTGACCTCTTGCGTATTTCCAGAATGCCAGAATAGTTTCGCATTCACATGAGGCCATCTTTCTACCTTAATCCGGACAGATGCTACCGGAGTTTGACCACAATCCTATTTGTATTTTGAATGTATGTATTGGACTCTGTCTCCAACATCGCACTCGCCACTTTTCGCAGGTCAGCATAGGTTGGCTGATATGGTAAGGCCGTCCCATGGACACCTCATCCATCTCCACTTCACGCGGCGCAGAAGGGAACTTGTCCCCACCTTGCTTTTTCATATCTTGCCTTTTCATCTGTTTTTACCACTCCTTTCCTTCGAGCCCTCGCTTTGTATATAGCTGATGCATTTCCCGGGTTTAATTCCTTCAATGTCTTCTCGGGGCACTCTATCTTTTGGTTGCGCCAGAAACGTGTCTTTTCTCGACACACAAGCGTCTCCATTGTCAAATCTCTTTCGAGGAGTCTGTTTGTCATCTCTCTCTCACTCTCTCACTCTTTCTCTCTCGCGCTCTCGCTCTCTCTCTCTCTTTTTTTTCTCTCTTTTTTTTTCTCTCTTTTTTTTCTCTTTTTTTTCTCTCTTTTTTCTCTCTTTTTTCTCTCTCTTTTTCTCTCTCTTTTTCTCTCTCTTTTTCTCTCTCTTTTTCTCTCTCTTTTTCTCTCTCTTTTTCTCTCTCTTTTTCTCTCTCTCTCTCTCTGGGCCTCTCTCTCTCTCTCTTTCTCTCTCTCTCTTTCTCTCTCTCTCTCTTTCTCTCTTGGGCCTCTCTCTGGGCCTCTCTCTCTGGGCCTCTGTTCAACTATGTCCCATTCCCCCTGGTCGGCTAACTGTCTGATAGCATTGTTCACTTCATCCATTCATTTGCCTGTCATCCCCACCAGCAGTCATAATTACATTTTTGTAGGCCGGTGGAGCAGTTTGAATGATTGTATTTCGGGTTGAAACCAATAATGCCACCACCCCCATATGTTCGGGATCATCAATACGGGGGTGGCTTCTTTCATAGCATGCTCCCTAAGCCTTTGGATTTCCTCTCTAAAGGTGTACCACCTTTTCTCGTCGCTAGGCCAGTCCGACGTAATCTGATACTTCCGATTAAACCCTTGAGCAGCTAACTGTAACAGACACTTGCGACTCTCTCCCCTGGGCATCAGGAGGCGGCTCTGCACGCAATACCTCCTGAATATAGGTTTCCTGGGACAATGACAGCACTCCTTTCTCTTCTCTGCGAGTACCTGGTCCAAGCAAGTCGCCACCTCTGCTGGACTCGACTGTCCTATACTAGTATCCAAGGTCTCACTCAAACCTGTGCCACAGGTCCAACTCTGGGACAGTTTATCATATGGACTCTGTAATCATCACTTCAGGACAATCTACGCCTGCAGAACTTCCCCTTTTCCTAAACAAGGAACTAATTATTTAATAGATGTTTCACATCCTTAACAAGATACCTCAAACACAATCGTGCAATACACAAACACAAAAACTTAAGAAAAATGTCTTTCTGTGTCCAAGCGTCAGATTCATTTGGTATTTGGAACCAATCTCATCACAAATATCCTGCTCACAGCACCACAATGTTCTGCTTTTCAGACACGTGTTATGACCTCAGCACTTACCCTATTACACAGACTAAAAGTTATTGGACTCAGGAAGGCTATGATGTACGCTTAGACCATTAGTTGGAAAATAATTGTCTGTTTACAGGCCCTTTATTCACATTCTATAAGTATACATAGTACTACAAAATGAATGCAACTGCTTATACATGAATACATGGACAAGAATAAACACAATAAGTATAGATCACCGTTAGTGCAGTTGTAAGAGGAAGTTTCATCAACCATGACAACACTACCCAGTCCCGAGGCAGGTAGGCAAAGAGATCATGCATCAACTAACGGGTCTGGAGTGGAGCGTCCTCCCTCTCAGCAAGACCTCAAAACCGGGGGTTTCCAATTCTGTCACCTCGTGGGGATTGCACCTCTCTTCTTATGGGGACAAATCCCTGCCCCTCATAAGTTGCAGACTGCCCCCAGCCGAAGGACAGACAGCAAGCCTGAGAGGCAAGAGTGGAAAAATCCAGACAGTGGAAAAAAAAACAGCGGGTCTCTCGCGCTCTTGTTCCCAGTACCCCTTATCAATGGACCTGCACATCTGACTCGCCTCTCGGCTCTTCCTTTAGCAAACAATACAACAACTATCCTCCATAGTGAACTCATCTGCTTCATGCTACAATATCGCAACCGTTGCAGAAATCATGTCTGCCTTCTAACTGAGCTTGCAAGAACGTAGACTTTCATTGCGATTTGCCAGTGAATTTCCAAAATGCCCGCGCACAGGTGCCATGTTATTTAGCTCATTTTTGCACACGCAATACACCGGGTTTGGGTCTTCTTCTCAAACTCACAGATCCCCCCCCTAGAAACAGTGATCAGTCTACCCCTTGGAATCTAACAGGAGCAGTCAGACTCTTTAGGACAGGCGGTACCCGACTCTAGAGAGAGAGAGGAGCCCCCTTTAGAATCTGAATTTGCATTATCCCAGAGGAATGATCATGCTCTAAGTCTCTGTTGCTACTACCTTATCCGCAAAGAAAGATATATATGTGACAGTGCTCTGTTTATAGAGCGAAGGGTTCATTTATACAGAGTAATGAACTATATTAAGGGAGACTGGCAGACTAGATATTCATTGTTGGTACCACCACCACCTTTCTGGAAAGCAGTTATCAATATAGTCCCCTGCCATCTTTTGGCAGGACATCAAGGTGCGTCTAATGCCCAAGGACATGTCATTAGACACTTATTTTGGCCAGAGAGACACTAGCATGCACAGAAATACTGCCCAATGTGCCAAAATAAACCTCAAACCTTGTCTGGAAATTGGTTTCGGAGGGTACGAGAGAGGACAATTTACTACCTTGGTGTCTTTTTGCTATATGAAAAATTCCCCAAGGTTCCACCAGATACTCTTCCTTTGAACTGGTGTGTGGGAGAGAACCCGGACAGGTCAGTGATATTTTGAAGGAAAGCTAGGTTGGATAAGAAGACCCAACCCGAGTTGGTGAGAATCACTCAGGAAAGACTCTGATTGATCTGCTAGTTGGCACATCGTCTACAAACCAAACAAGAGAAGCAGAAGCCTATAGAAGCCACACTATGGCGATTCAAAGTAGGCGATTTGGTACATGACTTGCTTCCAACCTCGAGAAATAAATTGGTGACCAAGTGACCTGGACCTTAATGAGTGCTGCAAGTTTTCAGTGACTTAAAGTACCCACCACAGTAGGGTGATCTTCGGAAGTTCTCCAAGGAATGTAACATTTGCTGTCTCAAAGCCTGGCTGACACCTGAGGAACCCACTTTGATGACCTTTACTGGTGCCTGGAGAAAGAGCATAGCTCCCACAAACATTACCCAATCTAATACCAAAGAACTTGCTCATTTTTTGGTCAGCCAAATTGGTAAGAATATCAAATATTGATTTTCATTCATTCAGAAATAAGAGTTCTTGCTACTTTATTTCTATGAACAACAACCTAGGAAAGGGTGGGGTACCCATACACCCCAAGGACTGGGGTAGTAACACATTAAACAGCATACAAATTGTTCCTGTTTGGAAACTAGGCTTGGTAATCTCAAATCAAAAATGTAAATCACAATTAATGAGCACAAAAAGTGAAATAACCATCCAAATTAATTTATATGCAGGAATTCTGAATTCATATGATTTTAATGAAGAGGTTGGTGGGTTCAATAGGTAAGAAAAACAACATAACAGACCATTGTGCAAGTATTATAGCATGGTGTAAGTGCCAGGAGCAAGTATTAACATAAATTAAAATCACCAAAAATCATAGGGACACCAATTTTCTTATTTACAAGAGCATTGAAAGAAGCAATATATTGTGAGGAGACAGGAATGAGACAGACACAGAGATTTGATTGTGGTCACAAACTTGGAAAATGCCTCACTAACCCTAATCTAGGAGGCATTGCCCTACCTCAACTGAAAACTAAGGGGTCTGTCCTTTGTCAAGATATCCGAAAAACAAAATATGTCCTGTGTCCCAAATCCTATCCTGTTCCTCACACTCTAAAACTAACGCTTACGGTGCAAAGCATACTGGTTTTAAAGTGCACAAATCTTCAAATCCAACACAAAGGTAACGAAAAGGTTACAAGTGGACAATGTTTACAGCTTCAGGGAATGGTTCACTTCCCCAGATTCCTTTTTACCAATATGAAAAGTTCAAACAAAGAATAACCACTTTTCTTGTAACACCAGGATGATAACGCCCTCCTCTTGGTATGTTCATAGTTCTCTGGGAAATGGCTGTCTTTGCCAGGTTTCTCTTCACATTCAAGACCATTCAGAATCCTAAGGGCATAGATCCTCTTTGGGATTCTCTTTTCACTGGCCACCTGGTATACTCACCTACCAGGCTCTTCACTACATTTACAACAATTAAAACACTCCAGGGCATGGATCTTCCTTGCAGTGCTTCTCTTAGTGTAACTTATTACACACACACACTTGATTTTTCCTGGTATACGCTCCAGCCAGAACGTATATGCAGTTACTTTTCCTTTTATCCATGAAATTATATTTACACAATGTTGGCCTATCGAGCCTCATTAGTTAAAGTTTGTTTCTATATTTCCTTCTTCTCTCACACATTGGGTCTTTGCCCCTTTTCCAAGACAATTTACGTTTTCTCTCCTGCGCGCTATGGGTTCAGCGACCCGTTCGTAGCATTGTTCACAAATATATTAATTTCTTCACAGGATTCACTTAGCGTCTCTCGCGCTACTTTCATGTAACGGCACACACTTTCAGGCAACCTAGTAACCCGTCAGTTTTCCCTGGGCTTACCGGGCACTTTAGGTGTCTCTCGCATTTCTGCGCTTCTATTCCTTTGTTTGATGGCTCGGCGCACGCCCCTTTAGCCGCTGTGCCTTTGCTGTGTCTCACAACTCTCGACCCTTCCATCCCGACAAATTACAGACCCATCACCACCGCCCCATTCCTACTCAAAATCATCGACAGGGTAGCCTACCTACAAATTCAGGATTACCTTGAAACTAACAACCTTCTAGGCTCACAACAATTCGGCGTCCGCCCCCTTCATGGCACTGAAACAGCCTTGATTGATCTTAAGACTCAAATTGACGAGTTGAAGGATAATGGAAAATCTGCTATGCTACTCCTCCTTGACCTTTCGGCAGCCTTTGACCTGGTAGATCATGCAGTCTTATGCAATCACCTTGGCTCCGCTGCCCATTTTTCAAGCAATGCCATAACCTGGGTACAATCCTTCCTTGTTAACTGGACAATGAGTCTTCTCCCCCCTAGCAGCTGCTGATCCCATACACGTCTCCTGCGGTGTCGCCCAGGGATCATGTGTGTCTCCTAATATGTGCAACATCTTTACCAAACCTTTGTTTGACAAGTTGGATAGACTAGGTGTCATCTACACTAACTACGCAGATGACACTCAGATCCTCATCCCCCTTTCGGGTAACTTCTTGGAAGACTCAGCTTTGGTAAACAAGATATATCTCCTCATTCAGGCATGGATGGCATCCCATGGCCTCTGTCTGAATGACGACAAAACAGAGATTCTGATCCTCGGCACAGAGACAGCGATTAAAAAACTTGACCCGAACTATGCCTCGTTTAACATTGACAACAATATCATCAAAGTGATGCCTGCAGTCAAAACCCTTGGGGTCTATCTGGACTCAGCACTCACTTTTAAGAAACAAATTAACTCCCTAGCTTCCTCCACAGCCTATACTTGTAAACTGATCCGAGCATGTAGACCATTCCTAACAGAGGCCAGCTGTATTACCCTAGCTAATGCACTTATCATATCCAGATTGGACTATTGTAATGCCCTATATGCGGGATCTAACAAGTATATCCTTAAACTCCAAACACTCCAAAATAACGCTCTCAGAGTAGCCTTAAACATTCCTAACAGAGCCCATGTCTCTACTTCCAGAAGGAATATCCACTGTCTAAAAATTAGACAGGATCACCCTCAAAACTCTTTCGCTCACATCCAAATGCCTCAACAATATAGCTCCTCCCTATCTAGCAAATAGAATCAACAAGAGAATCTCAAACCGCCCCACAAGAATGACTAACGTTTATACCTTGATGGTGCCTAGATATAAAAAGAGCACAGCTGGCGGTGCTAGCTTTCCAGTCATAGCTGCCCAAACCTGGAACAAACTCCCTTTAGAACTTAGAAAGGACCAACCCTACCTAAGTTTCAGGCGCAAGGTTCTTTAATGGATACGATCTAATGCTAGTATCTACCACTGCTAGTATCTAGGAATTTCACTGGACCCTACCGGGACTACAAAACTGTGGTTGATTGTTACTTATCTCTTTATGCTTCCGACACCTGGCATTAACTGTATAAGTATATTCAGACTGTAACGTTGTTGATCTGTCCTACTGCCTAGTTCTTTATGCTTCCGACACCTGGCATTAACTGTATAAGTATATTCAGACTGTAACGTTTTTGATCTGTCCTACTGCCTAGTTCTTTATGCTTCCAACACTTGGCATTAACTGCATAAGTATATTCAGACTGTAACGCTGCTGAAATGTCCTACTGCCTATTTTGCTTGTCACTGTAACCAAGTTCTCAAGTATCCTTGTAATGTTTGCGCCCGGCTACCTGCGGGTTTGGTTTTGCGCTATATTAAATAAACAAACAAACAAATACTGTGCCCGGTTCCCATCATGTCCCGTTGTCTCGCATTCTTGGGCGGCAGGCTTTCTGCATTCCTGCTTCTTTCTGCTGCCTGGGTTCACCTCCACACTGCTTTCCACAGCGTTCTTCCTCTGTGTTCTGACCGGCCTCTGCAGCTCTCCCTTCTGTCAGCTGTGGCAGACTTAAGTTTCCCAGCATGATTGAGCAACTTCCAAAGACTAGACCGCTGTGTTGGTTTCCCAGTTTTAGTCATCTGCATTGCTCCATCCCTCTTTTTCGTCTTGGTTGTTACCATGCTGTTCCTTCTGTGGTGATGAGGACTAATTGTAGATCTAGTAAGTGGTTGAGGGAGAGTGTTCCATTAAGTCATCAGGGCATGTGGAATTAAGGGTATGTGACTTTCTCCAATGAGGTTGTCATCCCCCTGAGGATCATCTCCCCCCCTCCCCTCCCCATGGTGTCTTCCCTCAAATAGCCGCCGCTGGTTCAGAATCAGGTAGCAGCTGCCGTCCCTTTGGCCACATGGGGAGAGACTATCCCGGGAAAGGAGTGATGACATCATCAGATTCATTACAGTATATACAAGGGATAATTTATCTAATTCATCAACTGGTAGACACAGGAAAATCTCATATCTAATTTATTAAAGGAGAGACAGAAGAGCCTTTTTCACAGGGGACCGGGAATCAAAGATATAGTAAGTCCCAGTGCTCAGCTGTGGCTAGCATCGGAGGGCATCTCCTCTGAAATCTAGTCAAGAGGAGACAGTTGGACTGAACATCCGCCAATGTTATTAGAGGGCAGGGTCGACGTTATGGGTGTTTCGGCGCCAGCTTTTGGCACGCCTTCCTCAGGACCAGGTGTTTTTAGTGATGTGGACCGTGTACAGCCAAAGAGTGACGGTGAGTCAAAGATATATAATTGTAGGAGGGAGAGAGAGAAACAGTTGTTTAAGTCTCAGGAAGTGGGTATGAAAGCAACACAGGGGCTCGCTTAGATGTGGTTATAATCCATCTTGCTGTGCATAGTGGAAGTGATTTGAACAATGATTTCACTGTAAGGATCAGCAGATAAATCCTTGTGGAGACAAAGTTATAATGACGGAGTTGCAAAGGCAGAGTGCTTTATTTAGAGCCAGCTCTAATTATTCTTATTTGTGAAGTTCAATAAGATACAGTGGAAATAAATGTGCCCACCTACTTAATAACAAGGTTATGTCTATCTTCATATTACTGTTTTTGTAGTTTTCAACTGGTTTCTGTATGTTTTCTGACAATACAAATAACTGTCCTGCTTCTTTGTTTTGCATAGTGCCATACTGAAGGGCATGGCAAGTTTATTCACTGGCCTGTCGGTATCCACCTCCTTTACCAACAGTAGTCATCCCTCTTACCTTCCATGCATTCCAGTGGCGCCTGCCGCTCTGGGAACCACACGTTAAGCAGTCAGTCCTGTCTGACCGAGATCCAAATACTGCCAATGATGATGGGAATGCAAACATTGTGGAAGGTCTCCACCATGCTATATAGATCTTGGTGAAATCTCTGGAGGCTTTTCCTATTGAAGGTCTAATTTCACCCCTGGCCCTCTTTGCTCCAGTGTTTTTGTCAACTCCTCCACAGAGCCTCAATTGGAGGAGTAGCCTTAGTATATATGAGAAAGGCTTCACTTTGAGCTAACTCTTTCCAATGTTCTTTTGGAGATGTGCAGGGCATACTGATGTGGCTTAATGTTGCTGATTGCAAATGTGTGTCCTCGAAGGAATGACCAGGCACTCATAGCCAGGGACTTGATCAGAGCACATGAAGCATTTCTGAATTCCTTAAATAAAACCTCTGATGGGTTCACACGAGACATTTTAAGCACTAATTAACACAGTTGTGCGTCCCTAGCCCCAGTTGTTTTTTTTAAAAAATGTTGCTTCTTGACCAGTCTTAATCCTGATCGATAGCCTTCTTAAAAGGCAACATGGTTTCCTCCCACATACACATGGAGGTGAAGACCTTGAGCAACTGTGGGTCAAAAAGTGACCCATGTGGAGGCCTTTTCAACGAACCGATACTACTGCCATGTTAGCCAGTTACTGGTTGGCATAATTTCTATTATGTATCCAGCCACTTGCCCAAACACTTCAGAAGGAGTGAACGTCCTGCTTTATTTAGGCAAAACGTCCCTTTGTTCCAGCCCCCTAAGCCAGGGATATTGTCTTTCAGTCAGGTTCATGGCTTAAAGTTCCAGGACAGTAATTGATCTGCCAGTATATATGAAAACCCTTATTGGTCCCTTGATGGATTGGAACAGTCCTAGGCACATCACTAAAATACCTGCTGTGCCACCAGAAGGTGGAAGGAGTATGATCCTGCAGACTTGCCACCACCTAGGTTCGGTGTTGTGCCACCAGAGGTGTGACGAGACAGACATCTGCCCAAGATCTAAATTGCGACTCTGCTAAAAAAACAACTTCAGGCAAACAGCTGCCACATCTTCAGGGGTTGCCATTCCAAAACACCCAACACATTGGAGGACCCTGCACATAATCAAAATAAGTGTGCAGCGGAAAGGTTCTGCCCATAGTCATGATGGAATGCTGTGAGCTATAGCTATGGCATAATGAGATCCAAAGCAATGGACGTGTGCGCGTTACTATCTCTTTTAAATGCCATGATCCCACTTTCCCCTGGAAAAAGGGGGGGTTACCCTGAAACTGACATTTCAGCAACTCTTTCCGCAAAGTAACTGCTCCGTTTGGTGACCTGACTAAACACCACAGAAAGACTGACAAAATCCAAGATGGCTGACTGAGTTTATATCACCTGACCTGGTAATGTGACCAGTTACAGAGAGGAGAGCATGATTGGAAAACGGGCAGATCTGGAAACGCTTAGCGAACTTTATTTGAAAATAGTGAATTGAAGCTCCCTGCCAGTCAAGGTTCAAGAGGAGAAGTATAAAAAGAGCACGTGTGCTGGGCGTTGTCTGGAACAGATGGGGGGGGGGGCATTGTTCTGCTTGACTGAGAGACTAGTAATTCCAGTTCCTGACTGCCACGGGAGGGTGTCGGGCAAAACGGATGCTGGGGGAAACTCCTGGGAAACCTGAAAGCGCCCTGGAGCCTGAGAGGCGTGTGAGAATTCTGAAAGATGTGTAAAACCTGAGAGTGGTAATGAGAAGTTCACAAAAATCCTGGAGCCTGAACGATGTTCTGAGAAACCTGGAAAATGTCAACTTCACATACTGAGAATTGTCAAAGACTTTCCGAAACAAATGAATGCCAAGCTACATCAAGGCCGGAGTGAAGAGCGTATCGCTCCGAGAGGCGAAGTAATCCGTACAGCGCAAAGAGAAACTGAACTGTCGGAGAGAAATGTGGACTTCTAAAATAGTAAATACCAGCACTTTAAGAAAGTCATTGTTTTTTTTTTTAAATACTGCTTTGCCACGAGGCACTTTTGAACCAGTGAAGTAGTCTCTTTGAAACGTGAGGCACCGACTGCAAGGGCTCCATCCAAATTGGGGCCTCTATTTTCACAACACACTGCATAGACACAGAGCATGAATGAATAATCTCTCAGATTGGGGCTCTGCATGGAGTAACACGTTTTGTCAGAGCTCTTAAATTTCCTCGTGCCATTCTGGAAAATGTCACCCACTTTTTTCTTAGAATTCTGGAGCTGATAATTTCCAAATTTGTAAATGGTAAAGAAGCTGCAGGTCAGATAATTCAAAGTGAGAACCTAGAACCGAGCACCCTGGTGTTCTGCATTCTGTAGCATCACTGCATCTAACACTTATCTGAACAGCCCTTCGAGAGCTCTAGTGCCTTTCCAGGAGTCTAATATTTGGTTCTCCCGATGTTTTGAACTACTAATCCCATCAGCCGAAATTTACATAGTCAATGGTGAGGGATTATGGGAGCTGTAGTTAACACATCTGGAGAGCCACCGGTTGCACCCGGTTTTAAGTGATACGTGCCGGGGGGGGCGGTGTTTGTGTCGTGCGTGCAGTGCCGTGCCTGTGAGAGCAGAAATGAAAATGGTTGGGGTGGATGCGTGGGGGGAGCGGGGGGCTTTCTGAGTGATGAAGTGGGACATGTTTGATGACGCTGTGAGAGATGCAGCGGCCATTGCAGTGCCTGTCAGAGTGTAAGAGATGCTTGCGGTGATGCAGTGCCCCATTAGAAAGGAACACTCTGCTGGACGTAGACTATTGTTGATTTTTAGATCGGGTCTGCTCGGAGTGCTTCGGTGTCGGGCTCTTGTTGGCTGCACTGACCGTTTTTACTGTGTTATTGATTTTCCAGATTGAATCAGGCCTTGTGGTTGGGAACAGTCAGGTGGTGTTTGAAAAGGCGGATAGCTCTTCCCTCACGCTGATTGGTAAGTCTTGCGCGGCCTCATTGTCGATTGATGTGTCCCCATGCCATTATAAATGCAGAGCACCAGACCCACATACCTCCCATGAGATATTTCAAATAACAACCAATTGAAGGTTTAAATTTCCTAGAGTGTTTACACGGTCTCCACCTTGTGATTTTGAATAACATTTCAATTTAATAATAGAATTACCGTTTCAAATTTCGTGTTGCCGCAGTATCTTGTTTGGCCACGAGATGGCAGCCAGTCCAAAGACAACTTTGTGATCCGGCTTGCTGTGGGGCCGGACATTTCGGTTCGTGGATGCTGTAAGTTTACTCAGATCTGCTGGGCAATGGTAAGCGTAAGCCCCGACCCACAGCAAACCTTGCAACATTATCCGTTACGCTCGCATTTGAAGCTTTGCGTGCTGCTTGTTTGCCCCTATCCATTCTTTCCCATAATTGCTTATTTTCATGGACGTTTGTAGATAACCAGCTATCCCCATGTGCCTATTAAACATACATTCCTTTCTGTCCCACACATACCAGATAGTATTGCAATGGTGTATGAGTTACGCAGCTAAATGCATTATTTTACCAATGCCACGTGCTCATAAGATACTGACACCTAACGGGGCTGGCTAAAGATGGGTTGGGGGCTTGGGACCCATTTCAAAACTTTGCTTTGAGCCCCCCTTGCATACAGCTGGGAACATCCGTTGGAGGCAGCTGTGAGGAGCAGAGGGTAGAATGGAGATAGTTCCTAGTGCAGTCATCAATGGATGATTTATTTGGTTTTATCATTGAGGTTGAATACCATGAGCCCCCCACCTTGAACTTGAGTAATCTTCACGCATGTTCACTACCCCAACAACAAAGTACTGAAAGGTGGGTGGCACATGTAAGTGCTAAGTAAACACCTTTTTAAAGAGGTCTATTTTAGACTGGCCAGTAGAGATTTAAAGTGATGCAACCGGTAGCTTGTGAAGACTGATGCTTATTAAGCAAATATGTTCATAACATGCGCCCCAATTTGCTGATTCATTCTCGGGCGAAATCCTAGATAAAGCAATGGAGGGAGGGGGCGATGAGCTGCAGATTATCCAGGTGCAAATGTATTGGCCTCTGCACGGCAGAATGAAGAAAGGCAGCCAGCGCAGAGTTGAGCACCCGAATGACCACTTTAAAAAACAAGTCACCCCCACAAAGTGTGGTCTCACGATGGAACAGATGATACGTGGAATACAGATGATCCGGACCAGGATACACAGGGTAGTCCCACACAACCCTCTCAACCAGACGACATTTGGTGCTTTCCACACCATGGTATCAAAGGCGTGCCAGGAATTTGGGTTAACTCCTGCAGAGGAAAAGAGACTGTTTCGTTTTTGAACACATGGGTAAGCACAGAAAGGCTGTGTTTGCTATACCCACCTTAGATCTTGTTTGGAAAGAGGGGTTGCGAACCCTGAAACATCCTTTCTCTGAACCAGCAGTAAAAAGGGAGACTAGGCAAGAAATTCAAGGCACTGGATACAACACCAAAATGTCTAACCTCTCAAACCTCTCCGCTGTCAGCGGCAGCATGTTGCAAGGCGTGTACACAACACAAATATGCTACTCCCCCGGACAGTGAGGGCAGGAGAATCAATGTTTTTGGAAAAAAGTGCTCACCATCGGGGCAACAACAGTAGAAGCAGCCAATGCCCTGGCGATAGTGGCTAGCTATGACTGGGAAATGTGGCACCGGTTAGTTCCCATATTGGAGCTTTTGCCAGAGCAACAGCGAAAAGAGGCCATGACGCTTTTACGTGAAGGCGAGGAGGCCTCAAAGCACACTATCAATATTGCAGTGGATCTCGCTGAGATGGGATTCAAGCCAATTGGTAATGGGGTCGCCATGAGAAGGCAAGAATGGCTATGCTGCACGGACAGGAGGTGTACAATAAGGTTGTCGACATGCCGTTTGTGGAAGAGAACGATTTCAGCGCCAAGGTCGATGAGGCCCGTAAGGCAATGAAGGCAGACTCTGATATTGCTAGATCACTAACGGCCCTAAAGGGCAGAATGTTTCGTCCATTTCCAGGTGCCTCAGGTCAAACCTAGTTCTCATCCGCAAGAGTCAACCAGAACTATGGAATATCTGGCTACTACTCACAGGGATATAGAAGGAACTACCAGTCCTCCCAACACAGCACGGAGTACCACCAAGTAAAACGCAAATGCGGATTGGCCACCTCCTAAAGAGGTAGACAGAACGAAGCCCATCAATGACTGCCTCAAAGGCACACCTTTGGGAAGAAATGTGGCATTTCATGTTGACAGGTGGCAAGCAATTACAAAAGACAGATGGGTGCTGGACGCCATCTAACATGGCCATCTGTTGGAGTTGAAAGGTGCATAGAAACCCTTACCTCCCGTAACTGTGTCACATCCGCACATTCCATTTCTCCAACAAGAATTGCGCCAAATATTTAAAAAACGGCCAATAAAAAGAGTTCCTCCTTCATCGAGGGGAAAAGGGGTATATCCTGGACTCAAGAAAGTTAAACAAAAACAAAATGGTCACACTACAAGATGTCATAAAACCGTACAACCTCACGAAAATCGAGACACCGAAAGTACCTCAGGTTAAAGGTTGGAGAAAGTCATTAACAGTTCCGAGTCCTTCCATTCGGCCTCAAATAAGCCCCCAGAACTTTCACCAAATGCCTAGCACCAGTGGCAGCTTGCCTCAGAAAACAGTGCCACCACGTCTACCCATACATAGACGACTGGTTGGTTCGATGCCCAACAAATCAAGAGACTGCGGTTTCACTGAAACAAACAGAAAATCTTCTCCAACAATGGGAGTTGCAGTCAAATTACGCCAAATCTTGCATAGTTCCATCAAAAAGTTTGGTGTTCCTGGGCGCACAGTTTCTTACGGGGCAAGGCCTCGTCAGGCCCTCAGCCAACAGAGTGCAAAATTTAATAACGCTGACAAACTTTCATTCCACGCAAACTAATCATGGTGCGAAAATGCATGGCTCTAATGAGCACCATGTCGTCCTGCATTCCACTGATACCCAATTGCAGGCTACACATGCAACCAGTAAAATGATTTCTAGCTACCTGATGGCCCCAGATACAAGGTTCCTGGGCTGACAAGATAACCATAACCCCGGCTCTCTCTGAGTCACTGAAATGGTGGGCGATCCTTGACAACATCTCAAAAGGGATGCCACTAGTAGAACCCTCTCACCACCTCACACATTCACCAGGCACTACTGCCTGCAACAACAGCACACGGAAGACGTGCATATGGGATGAGCAGTCCTTCAACGGCTGGTCCAGTAAGGTAACCCCGCTGCTTCTGTTTGTTGTAATTACGTATGTCTACTTCTGGCATGAGCGTAAAAAATGAAAAGGTTTCAAGTCTTTGTTTGCCTGTTTTTTTTCTCCTCCAGACATGTATACTGCTCTAAAATCTATTCACAGCATGTGAATACATGAAAGAACCAATGCTAGAGAAGGGAGTAGTTTCTTACCTGTAACTCAATTTCTCCAGCGTTGGTATCTTTCATGGATTCACATGCACCCTCCAGCCTTCCCTCCAGACAAACATCCTCTAAAGGGGGTAGTCCTCCAGCTGGAGTGGTTAAAATCTGAGGGGAAGCTGCTGGGGTGGAGTTATACACTCAATGTCCCATTTGTGGGGACCAAAAGCACCCACAACGTTGATGGGACACGCAAGGTGTCAAAGTTTTTCAATAGGAAAAGTACTAAATCAAAGTAACCAGGGATTCCCAGCCTGACTGAGAATATTCACAGCATGTGAATCCATGGAAGATACCAACACTGGAGAAATGGAGTTACAGGCAAGAAACATCTCCCTTCTCCTGTGCGAATGCGTGCACAGAGTAGACACGCGCAGCGTAAAGAAATGCCTGTACTTGTTAACCAATGTGGGAACAGCCTAAAATGTTCTGCAACAAACAAGCACATACAGGCGCAGCCACTCACGAAAGGCCAGGCCCAAGTGGAGGGGTCAAAAGGTTGAAAACCCACAAGACCGGGTTTTGGTGGGTGTTTGCAGATAGAAAGGGAGCAGAGGTGGTGGAGAGAGGTGAAGTTGAAGGCAGAGATGATGTTGTGACAGGAGGATCTTGGGACATGGCAGTGTCAGGGGGAAGAAGCTGAGGAGGAGGTGATGACGGGAGCAGCTGGTGTTGCTGAGAGAACATTATAGAAAGCAAGGAGAGATTAACAGAACTGGACATGTGCATCCCATGCTAACAGAGTGTGGGTGAGGTGGGAGGAGAAAGGAGTATGTGGCAAAGCATTGGAGGAGTGACCGGAGTTAGTGAGTAGTAAGGGGCACCGAGGGATTAGTTTGAAAGCCCCCTAGGCCCAAGCAGGTATCGGGGCCATGAGGAAAGCGATATTGTGCTGTTGGGCTGTAGAAGCAGGACTGCCTGGACAGGGTGATGGTCAGGAGCGGGGAAAAAGGCCAGTGGAATCTCTAAGCCTGTCTTGCGTCTCGTGGAAGATGTGGGCCTTGTGGACACATTGGGGCAGTACAGATCACACCCTGGACTTTGTGCACCCTTTTACCAAGCCACTGGGTGAGACAGATGATTCACCCACAAGTTACTAGTCAAATAAAGCCAGAAGATCAACTACAAGATGACATGTGCTTCCCTGTAGGTACCGAGATGCTGCGGAGAGCCCTGCGCACTGCCACCTCCCCAACTGTCTGTCTCACTGCCTCTTGTGGTAGGGTGGGCTCGAGTATCTTCCCTGTTGGGTAGTCTCGCCCAGGTTGGAAGGGGTCCCTCTTCCTCCCTTGGCAGGGCCATGACCCTGCTGCATGCCTCCATCCCTTCACAAAGTGCCCCTTCCTCTTTCTGACTACTGTCTAACTTCTCCCAGGTGATTTTCTGGACCTTCCCTCCTCTCAGACTTCTCTGCTCCTGGCTAAACTGTGGAGCTTGACACAGAGGTCTTTTGGGGCAATGGTAGGAGAACTGCCTCCCCACACCCCAGGCATAACCCAAGGTGGTATGACTGGTGCCTTACGGCCTTGTTCTTTATAGAATAGACTGTCCTTCCATTCCCTAAATCTAGTAAACCTGCTCCCAGACACCAGATCCTCAGTAAGATTCGGGATCACTAGGTCTTTGGTGCTCCAGATTGTGATGCTCGTCGTGCTCAAGTCACCCAGTCTCCATTAATGTAATAAGTTGCCATGTTGTTCTCTGCCTTAGAACTGGGTAATGATGGCAGATTTGGGCGTATGGCATTGCTGGTGCTGCCTGAATCTAGCAAGGCCCAGACAGTCTGCCCTTGGGTGCTGGTTCACACCCAGGAAGGTTTCTTCAGGCAGGTTACCCCAGGCATACAGATTGCAACGTTGGGAGCATCCTTTGGAAGCTTTTTTGTTGCTCTTCCTTTGTGGTGCTGGTTTCACTAAAGGGATAGGATCCGACCCCTGGTGTCTGGGCAGAGGAGACAAGATTTTCAATGAGCCCCCTAACACCACAGACTAGGCAAAACATTGCCTCTGCCTGACTCTCGCTGCGATATAGGAGGTCAGTCCTTTTTTTTTTTATTTAGACCATTGTTTTGGAGCTACAGCCCTGAGTTGTGATATTTCCTTTGGGGGTGGGAGTCCTCAGTCCTCCTCTGAGAGGTCTTCCAGCTGTAGTGAGAGGTTTGGTCTCCACTTCTGTGTAGGCCCTGAAGTTTCCTTGCTCTGCAGGTAATGGTACCTTCATGGTCTCAGACGAATCTTGTGATTGCAAACTCTCAACACCCTGTTGGGTTTTTCCCCTAGGTCCTCTTTGGGATGGGCTGCCTTATCCCCAGTCTGTCAAGTTGACCCTCAACCCTTTTCCCCCCGGAGGTCAGCAGGTGCAGCCCCAGGTCGCTTGTCTCTTCTTCATACTGGTCTGGACTGTCCCTTTCCTTGCGAGGCAAGGTTAGTCATTCCAGACCAGCCTCTACTAGTTACGGGCCCTCTTCTTTCTCACTCCTTCACTTTTCAGGATATCTGTAGAGCTGGGGCTCACTGGGGCTGATATTGGTCTCCAGGTTGCTCCATGCCACTACAGCATCCCGCAGTCATTGCTACTTCACTTTCCCACCCATCAGCAGGTACTGCGCCAAGTCTTCCATGGAATCCTTTAGGTCCTCTTGACAACGAGCTGCTTACCCCACAGGGATGGGATTGCATTCCCAAGGTGGTGTGACGAATCCCAGGGCATTGTCACTGCTCTCATGGGGTGAGCCCCTTCCCACGAGGCCATGGAAGTGAGGCTGCTACCCGATAGTCCACCTGGGGGTGGTACTCATCGGGTGGATCTCAGGGAAACCCTCCATGGCACCAGGGATGACTATCTTCTCCTTTTGTCTCCTCACTCCTCTCACACCACATCCCCTTCTATAGTTCCCCCACAAGTCCATCTATTGCTGCAAGATCGGAAACCCCAACCACTTTGAACATACTGTGACGAGGAAGAGTAAGAACTACCCAGTTGGAGTCCGTCTTACTACTGACACTAAGAAGATTGGGCAAAGAGGGAAAAAGCCCACCACGGAACCAACATATGCAGTACAGTCAATCAAACTCATTCCCAGTCATTGAAAGGGATGAAGGACTATACACGATGGCAGATCCTCCCTGGAGGAACTGAGAGCTGGCAAACAGTACCGCTAAGAGCAGGGGACGCTGGCAGAGCCTTGCCGAACACAGATGTTCAGAGCTGTCCTGGCTGGATAATCGGAGGTCCAGGAGCCGGACCATGCGACCGAGGCAGGAGGCGTGAAGCGAGTGGGACCAGACCTGGAAGCAGAGAGAGTCTGAAGGTGCGCAGAAGCCCATAGCTAAGAAAGACAGTCCCACAAAGATACCCAAGGCAGACTGTAACATCACAAAAGAAAGGTACCTGGGTTACTGTAACGGGTGGCAGGGATCCCAAAGAGCAAATGAGGCAGTTGGGGGGTATGGGGGGGGGGGAGAGAAACACAGGAACCTGTCCTGTCCCTGGGGAGAAATGCTAAGCGGACATATGAGAAACCGTGCCTGGCAGGTTATAGAACCAGCCCTGGCAAAAAGGGATAACAAACCTGAGAGAGGGGTCTGAGACCCATATGAAACTGGGGAGGCCACACAAGAAGAGTACAGGAGGGCCAACAACCCATTGCAGTCTAAGGAAGCACGCAAACAAGGTATTGAGATTCAAAACAAGTTGGGTATCCCTGGGAAGACATAAAGCGGTCAGTGACCCACAGAAATGAGAGAAAAGGCACAGAGCAAATTTGGGTTGTCCCGAAACATCCTGGAAGGGTCTGGGAACCAATCACTATTGATCAGGATGAAGTAATGAGGGTGCCAGCACTATTGATCAGGATGAAGTAATGAGGGTGCCAGCACCCATTGTTAAACACGCTCTCTGGAACAGCAGTCAAGTCTGGGAGGGGGGTAAACCAGAACATTTTGTGGACTTTGCTTTTGATTGTTTTCCTGTGAGAACAGCTGCAATGAAGAAAGAAAGGAAGAACTACAGTCAAATCTGGCAGGAGAGTGAACCAGATTTGCTGTGTGATATTTATTTTGTGAAATGTGAGGAACCCTGAAGGCATTCTCACACCTATTCCCCAGGGATCCTCTGTTTAGGTGGCAAGGGAAGGGCCATTGCTTTTGGATCCCGACCCTCGGGGTGGACAAGCAAGGGAGGATCACCTCGGTAGAGGGTCTCTGGGGACTGGGGAGAGAATGCCAAATGGCGAGACATATGTCCTTACGACAATCCATCCTGCCCCCCTGTGTCTTTGTAGGCTACTGTGACTGTACCTTACCCTTTGACAACAGTACTGCGAAAATGAAGAGGCGTCTTTGAGTGAGGAAGATTACCAGTGAAAGAAACTATTATGGTACTGGGATGCAGAAGAGGAAGTCTAGAGGCTTTGAAGGTCAGGCATGTTCCAGTGATTAGCTTGATTTGAGTCTGGCAAGCCAATCAAAGGAGATGCACCTGAGAACCCTTAACAGGGTACAGCAGGGAGCAGAGTGTGCAAGGAGCACAATGAAGTCCCATCCAGTCTGAGTGTCCCAGTGAGAACAGTGTACCGAATTTCTGGAGGTCTCAGCGGGAAAGCAGGCAGTGTGTATGTGGCGAGGGAGCCATGTCTCCAGGGAGCCAGAAAGAAGGATCAAAGGGAGCTGCGTGAGCGGGCGACCCCTTTCCGTGTGGCCAAAGACTGCTTGTTAACCTAGTTGGGAAAACCTGCCCAGGGTTGTCCAAGGGGCAGGTGGAAGAGTTTTGCCTTCAATGAACAACGACGAGAATGCCAGGAGCCGAGACAATACTGCGGGTGAGTTTCAAAGTGTGAATGAAACCTGGCACGTGTCTAATCTGCAGTGATGCAGATTAGCTAAGTGATCGCGCACAGCATACTTTTAAAGATGGAGAAGTACAGAAGTTAAAGAGCATCTAAGAAGTAATTGACAAACCAGTGAAACACAGTAGCCCAATAAATCTCCAGAGCTTATTGAATTGAAATGAAAGCAGCTGGCGAAATGGGAGCAAAAGTACGAAAGAGTATAAAGAACATTAAAGAAACAAGAACTAAGCATGTGAGCCAAAGGGAAGTGTGGGTCAGAGAAAAAGAGCCCATAGGAGAAACTAATGATGCAAATAGAACCTTAAAAGGAGGTGGAGATCCTAAAGTATTAGGGGGGGGGCAGGGAAGTGCCCAGAAACCCATGAAAGTAAACTGAACTGCCAAGTGAAAGAAGAAGCTAAGGGCAGCGCTGGGGTGACTGGTTGCGTGACCTGTAATGGGTGGACAGTGTGGTCTAAAACTGCGCCTAGACCAGGAAACCCTAATATATGAAGAAAAGCCCTAAGGCCCAGCATTGTGTCAAGGATAAAAGAGCCACTGGTTACGCAACCTGTTATGGGTGGACCGTGCTGTCTGAAACTGTGCCACGACCAGTAGGGGGCTGCAACGAAAGAGTTGTAAGGTGAGAAGAACCTGTGAACTTTGTTTTATGAGAAGGAACTGTATTGCGCTCTGGGCAGGGAACACTGAGCCCTGAGTGAATACAACAAGACTGTTTATTGTGAACTTTTGACAAAAGAATACTTAATGAACTGGTGCCTGCGGTTTGGGGAAGGGAGTCTGAACATCCTATGAACCTTTGTGTTGAACTGAACTTATGCCATGGAACCTTGTGTGGATTGGAACCAGAGATTATACCCCAGAGGGTACAAGCTTTGCAAGATCTTATCGGGGAGGAAGGATAGCTCAGGGCAACACTTTTGTCTTGGAAGCAAGACAACGCAACGAAAAACAGGTTTGAATCCTGATCCTGCGTTTAGAAATGACTCGTTGGTATTAATAACGTTATAAAAGAACAATTATAATATTACTTGAGCTGTATCCCGACTTGGGAGAGGGGGCTAGCCAGAGCTCCGAACTTTATTATTCACTTCTTCAGTTGAACCATCCTTTCACTATAGTGTTTTCTTAGTTGTGCGGGCAAGCATAGGTTTGGACACTTAGCAACTTTTTGAATTGAACACACTGACTTTGACGATCCTTCGTTTATTTAGGTGGGGCAATCCCTCCACAGCGATAGGGCTAGATGGAAGTTTCACCCATGCTGATTCATTGAATAAAGATTTTGAACCTGTGTTACCAGTGTCTGTTTCTCTCTTAAAATCATACCTGTCTCGCAGAAAGTACAACCATTTTAGAAAAGAGGATTTGCAGATCAAGTCTGGTAGGATGAGGAACCAGACTTGATAAGACCTTTTGTGAGGTGAATGGAGAAGGGAAGGGCCTCCCCCTTCATACTTGTTTTCTTGTCAAGATTTGAACATAGAGAATTGAACATTTTAGTTGGAGTCCAGAACAGGAGAAACCTTGTTTTGGATCCAGAAGGTCCGTTTTCTTTAGTTAACTTAACGTGTAAGGGACGGAAATAGGTTTTGACACAGGACAGTGGAAATTTTATATTTTCAGACTGCCTGACAGAATCCTTAGTCTTTTGGTGGAGGTAGGGAAACCCCTCTTAGAAATGGAGGTAGATATGTTTTTTTTTACATGTCTTTATCTTTAATAAAAGTATTTGCCGACAAATATGCCACCTCTGTCAGACTTACTTCTGCACCCTTATAGAGGACACCAACAATTCTTATAGATACCTGCACTCTCTGGCTCCTGCTTGCCGGTCTACAGGGTATCCCACCAAAATGTGCCGACCATCTTCCCCTCTGGATCTGGATAGGGTTTTGGAGGAGGTTGACCAACAGGGTCTGCACGTTACTGTGGTGCTTAACTGGGTTGCGCCTTTAACTGATATGGTAGTACCTTCCAGTTCCTCTGAGCTGGGGTAAAATACCCAAAACGGTTTGCCAGTAGCTCTACCCATAGCTCAGTCTTGCCCATGATCCTCTAGTTTGCAGAGATCCAGTAGCTGTAGGTGTAAGGATTTTCTCATGTGCATCTTAATCAGTCAGTGGTTGGGAGATCTGACCCGGACCATCACTCTTTTCCATTAGTGTTCTGCTGGAATTGGTATCTAGGACTGGCTTATGCTTTTGTGTTCCCATCTTCTGAATCTCTTCTTTCTCAAAGCGGGTGGTTCTCTCTTGTGGGCGGCCTTTGCACCAGGCTTGAAATATCTAAGAATGACACCAATCTCCACAGATGGCCTCAATAATAAACAGGCAAAGCTATCGGGTTTATTGTGCTTTATTGAATTTTGAAATGTATTATTTTGGGTGACAGGGATGAGTGAAACTACAGGGGGGTCACTATGACTCTTTCGACCTCCAAGTGTGCTCCCTGCACCCTAGTCCGGGCGTCCCTAGCCTTGCAATGTCCCCAATCTTATCCTAAAGCAAGGTAACCTCTACTGATTTGTCTTCTCTATTCTGGAGGGAAACCTTAAGACACTGGCCTCTATCTAATGCCCTCTGGGAATTTCAGAAATTATCCTCTTATGATGGTCCACAGACTGCTTTCTCCAGGATTTCTCCACCAGTCTTTCCCCGCAAACCCTCTCTCGCTTTTGCCTCTATTTCTCCCTCTAAATCTATTGCCGCTCTCCTCCCTTTCAGATCTTCATCTCCCTCTCTCTGTATCTGAACCCCTTTCCTTCTCCTCAGACTTCTTTCCCTTCCCTTCTCTCCTTCTGTCAGATCACCTCTCCTTCCCCCACCCCCTCTTAAACCACCCTTGCACTACCTGCACATTTCTCCTCTCCCCTCTCTCCTTCCCTTTTCCACTCTACCTGCACCGTTTCCTCTTACCTCTCTCCCCCCACTAAACCCTGTCTACTCCTCTGTCTCCTGATCTTGCACACTGTCTTTCCCCACTACCTGCCTCCTCCTCTCCGCCCTCTCCCACTATTACTCATATTACTACCTTTCACCTTTTGACCACTTTCCTGGACCACACTCTTCATCACTTATACTCACCCACACCCTCTCTAAATTCCATACACTTCTCCTCCCTCTATTTCTTAATCACCTTCACTTACATTTCACTCCCCTTTACCATACTACAGTCTACTTATTCCACTCTCTCCTACACACTGTACCATCCCTGCCCTTTCTCAGAGCACTGCCACAGTCTCTGCAGCACTCGACTTCACTGTTCCTCCTCAGTCTGGCCTCTTGTTCCACAACTGCTATAAATCAGAAACCATACCAGTGACTTCTCTAGTGATATTAATGCTGTTGTCACTTCCAATCCCTGTGTAACAAAGACATTAGCTTCCTGAGAGAAGGGAGGTTAACACATATCCCCGTTAAGGGATGGCTTGTCCACCAAGGGAGGGGGTCACCCCCAGTGGGATACTGCTTCCCCTGCCCCCTATGTGGTGTTAAGCTTAACAATCTCACCTCCTTAGTCCCAGAGGGGATTGCAGAGAGGTGTGATGAATCCTGGTGAGTCATCACTGAACCCCCAGCCTAAGATCTCCCCACAGGTGGCCAGGGGAAGGCACACTCTACCTTATCCTAACACTGGGGGTGGAATCATGAGGGAAGATCACATGAGAGGTGATGGCTGTCAAGGGGAAGTAGTGACTCCTTTGGGAGGGATGTGGTATACATCTTCTTGTGAGGATGAGTGTTCGGTCATTCCCAAATATCTCATGGCATGCTGTAATTGTACAAGTCCCTCTCGTGAGGAAACCCAAGGAACCCTCTGTGAAAAGTTAATTCTGTCTTGGGTAGAAGTCTTAGTCCTAATGTTAAGTCAAACATCACTTATATAACATCTTCTAACTTTGATAACTTCCACTTCAACAATCAAATAGAAATGGATTTCAGGATCCCTAATGCCTTTGGTACTGGGACGAGGAAGGAGGACCAATATTCAATGAGGATCAAAGATGCCACTGAAGGGAATATGCAGTCTAGTTGTTTGAAGGCCAGGCACCTGAGCCAGACATTTACACCTGAAAACGGACCACAGCTATGGTGTAGAAAAGGAGCAGCAGAAGCTGTCAAGAATGACACTGAAGCGGTTGCAACTGTAGGAGGAGTGCGAATGCCAACAGAAGCTGATGTGGGAAGAGAAGGTGTGCAGTTTTGCGGGGTACACTCAGCAGGAAGCAGTCCTTGTCAGCAGCAGGGATAGAAGACCAATGGTGTGGGGGACATGCTCCCGACCTGACGTGAGTTCCCTGGAGGTGCTGGAGGACGCAGAGACCCAGCGGGCCGGCAGGGCTCAAGAGGGGGGCTGTGCAGGTGGTGGCAGGTACAGAAGAGCTGTCAATTGGATTACCAATCCACTGAGGGTCCACTGAACCAACAGGGAGCAACAAGTAGATGCCGAACGAAGCTGGTGAGTTGGCCTGCAAGAGAGGGTAACCCTGGGGCACTTGAGTGGAACGTTTGTTAAAATCAAAAAGGGCGCCATTCTCCATTTATGAAACAACTTGAGGGCACCTGTAACCCTCATTGCCAACAATCAAGAGGCTATCGTCCAGAAGAAGTAAGAGTGCAAAAAGGTCGCAATTTTCTATTTTTGAGTTAACTTGGGGAAACCTGTAACCCACATTGCCAACAGCACAGAGACTATAATAAAGAGCTAAAAGGCCAATAAGGGCAAAATTCTCCTTTCGTGAGACACCAGTTTGGGGAAATCTTTAAGCCCATATTGCCACCAGAAGATACCAACTGTAGTAGTACGAGTTTTGTTTCTTCCTGGCAGGAGAGTGTACCAGGAAAGGGACCACTTGTAATTAGTCCTGGCAGGTGAGTGGACTGGTAAAGAAACCGTTGATTTGAAATAAATGTGGTTGTGGTCAAAAGGTGTTGTTGAAGGGCAGTGGTAATTTTATCATTTTGAGAAAGTGTTGCATCACCAGAGGTAGTTGCTGTGTTATCAAAGGTATTCTATTTGAAGAATTGTGATGTGCTAATATTTGCTTTGCATCTTGAGAAAGACATTGTGTGCAGGAAAACAATAGCCTTGGTTTATGAACTAGTGTTTTGTGAAAAGATACATTTGCCTTACCATGAAGGATACTGTGGAGAACTATTGCTTTGATTTTTTTAACACGTTTTTGTGAAACAGACATTTACTTTACCAAGTGGAAGGACACAGTGGATGGAAAAGAGATTTTGTGTTGAACTGAACAGAACTTTGTTGAATCAGAACTTTCCCAAGGGTATTCCTGAATTGATCCAGGGGAAAGGAGCCCAACCCTGGCCACAAGGAGTACTTTCTAAAAACTATAAGTATGAACTTTTGCACTATTTTGTTGAACGGAAGACGGCCAACTATTCCTTGTACACATTTGTTGTGTGTATTAGTGTGAGGGTCATAGACTTTTGAACATTAGGTTATCTTTCATTAGTTTTAGTTTGCTAGGTAGGGATATTCTCGTTAGGATAGGGAAGATGAGCATTTATCCCACCCCTTTTCATTTTAATAAATGGAAAACATTGAGAAAACAATACCTTTGTGTCCGTCTCGCATTTCAGACCCCTCAGAGTGCACGAATTTAATGAATTCTTCACACTAGGTGCATTCCCCTTGTGTGCCTTTGATTGTACACCCCGAGACTGGAATGGAGGTCTGCAGAATGATGAGCAAATCAGTAATGAATTTGGACACAATCACTGCTGCCACACATTTATTACAGGGTATCAATTTTGGATCAGTTACTTTGAGAATTTGAAAACTCAACTGCGTGATCTCAGGTCTATGTTTTAGAAAATGCCTAGCACCGGCTGATTTAGGATGGTTTGTCCCGATATTAGACATGTGTTCTTTCCAGCGAATTCTTGCATTCCTTGAGAAAGTGCACCACTTGTTGAGACATTTGAGGCCACCATAGGGCCGGTTGGGTGCTACCAGTGCTGGGCCAGGAGAATCTAATGGAAAACGAGCTTGACTCCACCAAAGGATCAGTGAGTTCTAGCAGTTGTTGTTGCTGGGGATTAAATGAAAGGGAGGACGTTTGTGTCCACCATAGGGTCTGAGCGTTAGCAGTGCAAGACTAGGAGAAGGTGACTGAACAGGCAATGCTTGACTCCTCCACAGGGTCTTCGAGAGCTGTCTCTGTTTGATATAAAGGAGAAACACTTCATCAACTGAGACCGAGTGTTCTAAATTGAGAGCCGGGGGTGGACTGGGAACCAAAATGGCCCTGGAAATGATTTTCAAAATGTCCTCATATTAGTACACTGCGAGCGAATGTAGCGATCAAGTGAACGCCCCCTCTTCAGGTAAGATTTTTGGGGTTGTCTGTCCATTAAAATGAGTCCAAATAGTGAATTTTAAAGTACATTTGTTCCTATAAAGGGATTCAAAAGTAGTTCAACATAAGAACAAACTGACATACAACCTGTGTTAAGCGTGAGGAATGACCCACTGAAATATGTTTTGTCAAATTCCTTGCTGCAAAGAGATATGGGGAGATGAGAAGATATTGAAGGACGGGGCTGTGGTGACTGGGAGAGAGGATTGGAGGAGCAGAAACCTAGCGTACCCATGTAAAGAGGCCAGTGGTGTAGAGGCTTACCGGGAGCTCAGCATCACCACTGGAGAGGATGTGATACTGGATGGTGAATTGTAGAAGGGCCCTCTGCACATCGTCACACTGAGTACTTTCTGTGCAGTTTCCTGGAGTACAGAGTTCAAAGCAGGCACTTCATACACCCCAAGGGCACTGCCAGTCAGTGTTGCATTTGAGGTGTTCACGGGTGCTAGACTCTTCCAGCGCTCCGCTCAGGGCGTTTGAGTAATGCGAGCTGGAGACCATCCTCAACCATTCATTATGGAGCGAGAGTTCTGGGGGGGGGGACCCGGCATTCCTAGAACATACTAGTGCAGTACTCCTAGGGAGCAGAAATGGGTGAGTGTAATGTTAGCACCACCATAAAACAAAGGCATACTGTATACCTTTGTTTTATGGTGCACCACTTCTCACGAACATTGCCTTCCCAGCATTTTCTTAAAGGCTTTGCACACCAAGCCTGGCAGTTTATGAGAATTGACACTAGATGGCAGTGCAGCATCACTTCGCCGTTTCTTGCTTATGCGGCTGTAACAATTCAGGTGTTTGTAGAACAGTAGCTAGATCGAAAGCATGAAGCAAACATGGAGGAGCCGAACATTTTAGCGCGACCATTTGGGGCTGCTTTAGCGCAGCCTGTTCGCCTCGGTTATTTTAGCAGGGCGCGGGCGGTATGTCAGCGCTCTGTGTTTACTTAAATATATTGTCACCCTAAACACTAATTTCAGGAATACGTGGCACACTCAGTAAATGAAACTATACTTTAAAACGTAGGTTGCAGCTGCCCATCATGTCACGCCTGCCAACCTTTTCAAATGAAATGGCGGGTGAAACACGGTTTTCTTTTTGTGGGTGTGCCCTCCATAGACCTATTGATGGGCTCGGGGATTGGAAGTCGAGGGAACGTGGTTGGGGCTGTCACCCGCCAAAAGCGGGTGAGTTGACAGGTATGCATGCACGTTGGATACATGACATGCGGGATACTACAACTTGTGTGGATGGTGTTCTGTTAAAGTGCATATTAATTTACTGCGCACATGTATTCCTTTAATTATACTGTCGCCCTAACCACTAAATGTATTGGTGCTTATCGCTGATGGGCCTCCGCGTCCAATAGGGTGTGCCATGAGGACAACTGCGTGAGCGAGGGCGCACCAAATGAATGGTCTGCTAATTAAGTGAGAAGATTTTCAAAATAAACTGGGACAGGCCACCACCCTAAAAATAGCACTACATTTTGACAGTAGCTGCCAGGACTAGACTTCAGTAGTCTAGGGAGGTGGGTGTAGAGGGCTATTCAAGGCATTCCCCCGAGCCATAAAGTGAGAATTTAGCTGTGACTCTAAGAATACTAAACACAAAGGAGCATTTGCTCATATTGATGTTCCAAGCCTGTCTGTGTAACAACTCGCCTGCAGCCTCTGTGGCCCGTTGGGTGGGTGGGTGCTGCACCTGCTAACTCATAGGTCGTGATCCGAGCACAGCCCGGAATGACTGGCTGTAAGTATTAAAAAAAAATACCAATTGTAACATTTATTTAGTGGGTAGCAAACTGTCATGTTGATTTGTAAAATGCACCCTTAACCCAGTTTCTTCTGTGGCAGACCATGGTCCCACCTGCTGGCAGCACAGCCATGAAAGACCCTCTCCCCAACACCGGGCCAGGGTTGTCAAATTAAAAAAAAAACTGTCGCGATGGGTGTGCATGATGGTGGACAGAGGACTACATTCCTTGGCGGTGCTGGCAAAACTGGGACATCTGTCCACCCTAACTGCCAGTGCAGTAGGCGATACTATGTTACTGGAACGTATACCGCATATGGCCGCCATTTACTTGGGCAGATGATACCGCAGGCCTGGAGAAGGGGAGTCTTGGTAGGTTAGTGGGGACGGAGGAGAAAAGCAAGATAATTTTGCTGTTGTGTTGATGCTGCAATCCCGAAGTACCCCAAGCTCTGCCTGCGGCTCTGTTTCTAGGTGTCCAGACAGCAGCCTCGTGAACACGTGCTGATAGGGCTGTATTGGCTGGGTCTGCGATATGTGCACTGAATGTACTGGTGCAGCGTTCGGTTAGAACTCTGTTAGGAGAGTAATTCAGTTGCAGTGCTCAATGGGCTTAGTTGGTACGAGTATAATGCGTTTGAGCATGAAGTTTAAAAATGTTAGTGGCATTCCTGGGGGGTAAATTAGAGCATCTATCCTTTGTGGCATGGCAGTGTCTCAATAGTGTTGCCCTTTAGGCTAGAAACTTGTGATTAGTGGTGGGCGAATCAGGTGATATTCGCTCCATGGGGAAATTGTCAAACTCTGGGCAAAATAGTTTTCCCCATAAAATGGTATGGAAAAAACAAAAGTTAAGGCAAAAAAAGAAGTTTCGTTGAAAAATTTGAACTTGGTCTCAAAGTGGCAAATTGGAAAATAATCTGCTTCACTGACTAAGTGAAATTGGAGGCACATTTTTCCAGTTTCATTTCCCTGTAGACAATTTAGCCCACCACTACTTGTGACAAGATGTCCTGATGCACTGTGGTATGGGCTGGTATCTCTGGCAGTGGACGGGGTGCAGCAAGTGCTCCTGGGTGAGAGTTGGGGAACCACAGGGTAGAGGAAGACCTAGGGAGCATGCAGAGGGGAGTGAGTACCAGGCACACACAAGATGAGAATAGTTTCTGAGGAATTTCTGAGACAGAGCAGAGGCCTTGTGGAGACCCTAGGAACAGCACACTAGGTGGTCAAGGTGTGATAGCCAGGAAGCAGTCATGCAAATTACATTGATCATCGGGGAACAAAATTACAGTAGTGCACTAGTTGCAGTGCACATCAGGAGGTGAAATCCCAGCTGCATACCAGTGATAAAAAAATAAAATGTCCACATTTCTGTTGTAGTGGAGGAGGTACCAGTCTTCTCCCTACTCCCCACCACCTTACCACCATCATATTGGGATGACCGACGAAGAGCCATGATGGGGAACCCATGCCAGAATGAAATTATCCTGTACCTTCAGAGTGTACCCACAAACTGACATAGTGGAGGAAAGTTACCAAGAAGGATGCACTTTGCAGAGTTGTCGAAATGCAGCCATGAAAAGAAAGGAAGAACATTAAAACAGACCAATGACAGCAAAGGAGTGTCACCTATGCTGAAACAATATGAAAATACTTAAGAATGACGATGTAACTGAAGAACTAAGAGAAACATGTACCCTACGATAAAGTAATTATGAAAACAAAGAAGAATCAAGTTACTTATTATTCAATAACTGTAAATATGCTGAAACGCAAGATGGAAACAACACATAGAAGCTTTCTTATGCAAGGTACATATTCAATGTTTAGGAGGACCATCAGAAGAAAATAAACAACAGCTTATGTCAATCGACCCAGCTACCTCAAAATACGAGCCCAGGATCTTAAAGTGAAAAGATGAAGTTGTTTTCCCTTGCAAAATAGAGGAGTACACTGGTTTGGAACCAAGGATGCTATTTCGAGAGATGAAGGCAAAGGACGGAGGGAGTCTAACGAGCAGACCATGTTCAAGGACATATTTCTCGAAGATTAGGAGGAACAAGAACATTTACGGATGCCGAGTATTGGACAATTAAAATGCATAACGTTTATATGGGATAAAGAGTGAGAAAGTCTCTAAAGGCCAAGAGGAGCAACTGTACCCAGTATATTTGAATCAAATGGTGTCAAATGCACTACCAACATGGACAATTTCATGGTCTCTTGACACGTGATAGAGAACTCGCAAACATGGGCTATTCATTAAGTCTGAAGCTAGGATATGGTGTGCATACACTCCCTCGAATGTCCTGAGAAAGTGCAGACTTGCAATGTCAGCCTTCAAACAGAAGACCCTTGATTAAGACCTATCGATGAGAGAGGATAGACTCATTTGGAAAACAAGGGGATAGCTGATGTATCTCCAAGCACCTCGATTTGGTTTCTATGTACATGCTGCAGACTTGTCTGGGGTTGAGCTGGGGTTTGTAAGATAGTGTGACTTTGAAAGTAGCCTCTGTGCCCATGCCTGAAGTACCAGGTGCACATTAGGCCAGCAGATTGGGCATGCTATGATTTGTAACTTTTAATTTCCAATTAAGAACTGTGTGACCGATGACGTGCTAAGAAGAACCCCACGTGGAAGAAGATGGACAGGAGTAGCTGGGACCAATGACCTGGCATCCCCTATGGAACAGGCTGCCAATGTATAGGGTTGCACCAACCAGCTACGTGGATTTGTAACCAATGTGATGTATGTCAATTGAGACGCATTTTCCCTTTATACGCTACCACCTGTGTTGATTTCGTCAGAGCGCTCCTTGGCAGCAGAGTTCTTTGCTATTGCCTACTTGTTTTTTTTTTTATAAAAATTTGTTTTATTATCAATTGGTTACAACATAAACAAAACAACCAAAACCAAAGGGGGAGGAACAAGAGAGAGACAAGGCAGCTACATCCAATGGGGCCGACATGGCCTGTCTTACAGTAGTAATATGTCTTGCATCACCATTCTCATAGAATACTATTACAGTTCACCTTATAAGTGTTCAGAGTAACATCCCCGAGTCCATATACATCAGGGCCCTCCCTCCTCCCATGCCGCCCATATTTTAGAGGCTTTGTTGGGACAGCCTCTTGCGTTATAGATCCTTCTTTCGATCATAGCACATGGGTCCATGTCCAATGCCCATTGCTCCAGTGTCAGAGTCCGGGGCTCCCCATTTTTGTGCAATATTGAGCTTGATTAGGGCGGCCGCCGTATGCAATAGCAGTTCTTCCCATTTATTCAATTCGTGCTCCCAGGATTAGGACCTTTGGGTCCATTTCTATTGTTTTGGAGAGTATCTGGGCCAGTTCCCGACAACAGGCCTCCCAGAAAGTTCGGATGTGGGGACAGGACCACAGAATGTGCCTACTTGTTTTTTTAAATTAGAAGAAAACTTGTTCTCCTCACAAGAGGTGTGCTAGACCTTGTTCCCTAGCGGGTTGTATTTTTTCTGGTGTGAGCATTTAGGGGCTTCTTTACACTCAGTAAAAGTTCCCCAATAAACGTCTGTTATATTCTGAATGTGTCTTGTCCTTTGATTTCCCCATCACAGGCATGGCAGGGGCAGCCCGGTTGAGAGATTATAGGTATAGGCAAGTCAACCTTTAGAGCTGCCTTGCAACTATATGCAATAAATCACAAAAGGGGAGTTTGGGTCTCTATCTTCAATAAATACTATTTGACTGTATGAGACTTGTCTTTCAGTAGATGTGATGTTGTTCTTTCACTGTGCCAAGACCACCTCCGCACATCTTATTCCCAATCTCAGTTTGTAAGAGTTTAAACATAAAAGATCTACACATTAGCAGCAGGCAAGGTTTGTACTCACAAATTCTTTCCTTTTTTTAACAGGTAAATCAAAAACCAAGCAGGATCGGCAGTCCATCATCAACCCAGACTGGAACTTCGAGCGCATGGGGATAGGAGGTCTGGACAGGGAGTTTTCAGACATCTTCAGGCGTGCGTTTGCCTCCCGTGTTTTCCCGCCGGAGATCGTGGAACAGATGGGTAAGTTTCTTGAAATGGGCGAACATATACCTTTGCTTCTTTGATATCTTTCATTTAGTGCAAGGCGCCCGTTTCAGAATTCTTTTGATCTTTTGAACTTGCAATAGCCCTCTATTGATCCACCTGAATTCTATCTTGCACAAAGTCTAACTGGTCACATTGATATTCTAGGCTTCCCATTGGCTGAAATTCAAAATGAACAGAAACTGTCAAATTCTGTGAATCATGAAAAACAATTCTTCAGTATAAAATCATCCCTAATCTATGCATACAATTCTCTAAGGATCTCTGCGCAGAGCCCTTCCTTTCCTAAAATGTGATTCTGGCTCAATTGGGCCTGCTCGTAACTCAGTGACGTGACAGATGTTGCATTAAAACCATGAACTTGTCCAAGTGGGTCTATATGGTTCATAATTGCAAACAATGTCATGTCAGAGTGAGTGTTGTGAACAAATAAATGAGCACTAAGCCTACTGTGCAGTATGTACTTTGCTATTCAAGTGCACAACCCTGTTATCATAGACCTATTTACAAAGTATGCTGGTCTGAGGTCATTTTTATGTTCCCAAATGTTCTATGTTAATGCTGAGCAGCCAGGAACCCTGACTTGTGTTATTTGTCTTGATCCACTTTTCATTGGGAGTGAGGGGGTGCGGGGGTTCTAAAGAGTACAATAGGAGGGATACCCTTCTATTACAAAATAATGTATGTGATTATTCTAGATTTTAATAAATATGCTTTGCTCAGTAAGGTAAATGTAACATTCTTATTAAGACTACAATATACACTGAAAGTGGTCACTAGAAATGAACAAGTTAATATTTTAAAAAACGTCGGGTTATGATATGCCATTTATAACACGCCTGTACAAAAGTCTTTCTAGGTTACCTTGTTGGTTTTTGAATACCTTCTTTCGTTGAGGCCACACACAGTTTTGTCTTTCAAAGTATCCTTCCTTCAGGGAAAGGGTCACACTCGGATTAAAACCAATGATCTGTTTTTACATTGAGCACTAAGGCAGTTTTTAATTTTGCGTGTTGCCTACTGGTTGTTGGTAATGTAGTCTAACCTGCATATTTTATGTGCAATAACCATGTATGGTGTGACCTGGGTGAGTGTATAGACTAGGGGGTCCAGGTGTGTTGTTGCATGGCCCCCAGAATCGGACGCAGGTTCTGATGGATTTGCCCCTTGTCTATTAAGAGTGCTTTCTCAGCCGGACGTCGCTCTAAGATTGCTGTGCATTTCCCGGGCTGCCGTTTCTATGGTTGCAGCTGATAGGTTTGCCTTGTGTGTCCGCCGCCACCATGTTATTTTGACTTGCTCCATGCTGAGGCTTGCATTTGCCACTCATTCAGAAGGGCTCCGTGGTACGCCATTACCGCACATATCCATCGCCTACTCCAGACGTCTTTAAATTGCTGCCTGCAGGCCTGCTGTGTTTTTGGGATTTCCATATTCTCTTGGGGTTACTTGTCATTGTGATTTTGGTTATGAATTGAATTTGTGTTGCATTCCTGGAGGTATTGTCAAGATTTATTGCTACTATTAACTAGAGTCCTGTCCATGCTACAGACAACTTGGGCACAGACATACCTGCATATTTTGCTTCCGTGCTGCAGGGAGGTCTTGATTGTCAAGAAAAATGTGACATAACTACATTTTCGTGATTGCCCCCGCCACCCCCCCTTCATTACTTTACATCAGCACTCAGAGGCTTGCCCTCTATATCTGTGTTCTTGTTTCAACTAAAGAGACAAGGCTGATGGAACTTGGCCATTTGGGAGTTAAGTGCCAGATGTTATTTCTGAGCTACACCCAATGCGGTTCCTCTTGTCCATCCTGTCTTATTTTATCTTTATATTCAGCAACCTCTATCAAATCCTTGCTTGCTCCGGTGTCCCCTTCTGTACCACCACTCCAGTTTGTCTTTGCGCTGTCACCACCGGTAAATACCAATTGCCAGGAGGTTGTTACCTCCACCCCTCTTGACCTGTACTAACTGCAGGCCCATCTCCCTCTGTGTCTCTCTGCTCTTTTAAATTCCTAGACTTAGCACAGGCTCTGGGCTATCCACAACAGCACTCCTGCAGTAGGGACTAACGCCTTCTTCATGTTTTCAACGTATGTGGAATTCACCTGTAAATATTTGAAGGGGTGGAATTTTCAAAAGGATATTCAGTGGCCACTTGAGGGCTCATTTCATGTGGATCACCTTGGTATCTTGCGCGAGGCTTTGGAACATAGAAAGTCTAAGGTGTCTGATGGTCATTGGTCATTGTATTTTGTCTGTTACAAAGTGTCTACAGACAGATTGGGTGACAGGCTAGATCACTGAAAAACTCTCAGGTTAAGCTAGGGAAAGAATAAGAGGAGTACAAGCATCCCTCCAAGGCCGGCTGGCCAAGCAGTAAACGCACTCGCAAAATAGGCCTCGACCCAAGTGTTTGTGCAGACACCATCAAAGATTCCTTTTCAGAAGCACCTACAGTGCCACCTGTGGACCTGTTAGACAAACTAGCACCATACTCTTCTCTCCCGAGGGTCCACACACCACCTACTCCGCATCAAATGGACCCACCGGCCCCACGCCACAGTAAGCTGCCATGCCACCCACACCCACCCTCAGAACCCTCCCATAGCTCCCACACCACCCCCTGCGCCCCAATCACCACCTCAATTTTTACATTCTAGCGCCAAATCCAAAACTCTAGCTTCCTACAACCCCATTGCTCCCGCCCAGCATAACCCGCCGTAACAGCCTGGAATACAGGTGCACCAGAGACTATTTTAAAAAAATCTTTTGCGCCAGCAGAGCCATGCTCACCACTTAACAAATCATTGCAAGAACTAACTACACAAGATCTCCAATGGTCACATGCCTCCATGCCTACACCCACGGCACTGCACACTATGGATGACTCATCCACCACTGCTGCCACCACCCTTCTGCCTATGCGCACCTACCCTCAGGCCAATACCGAGGCTGAACCTATGAGAATTCACACTCCCTGTAACTCCACTGACTTATACGCCATATGGCGCAACAGTTCCCCTAGTTGCCAAACCCCACTGCTTTCATGGAACATTTTAATACAGTGATTGGCTGTTGTGTTCCCACCATTGGGGACCTTAAACAACTCCTGTGAGCTGTGCTCAAAGACAATCTATACAAACAAATTATGGACAAACTACACTGGCCCGACACACTGGCGGTAGGTGAGACTATTACTGCGAATATTACTGCTCTTACTGACCTCATCAAGGAAAAATACCCAGTCAAATCTGACTGGTCAAAGATCGCCACTTGGAAGCAAAGCCAGTCTGAATCTCCCTCTGACTACCTATCTAGATTGACTGTTTCACTAAATACTGGTATTGCAAACGCTGGGGAACATGCTAAGCCTGCATTCGTTTCTCATTTTGTGAATAGTCTCCTTCCTGAAATTTCACTACAATATTGAACATGTTCAGATTGGGTGGCAAGCAGACTCTATTCAAAAAGCACTGCAAGCAGCTCAACCTTTCTTTGACAAGCTCAAACGCCAGGAGCAAGGTGGTGCTACCTGCCTCATGGCTTTGCAGATGCAGCATGCTCAACAGAAGACTGCTTCTGGGGGACAGGGACTCCTGGGTACCTTACGCCAGCCTCATGTCCTATAGAATCCTCTGCCACCTTTTCAGCAGGGACACCAGCCACAACAGACCTTTGCACACCCATTTTGCCTGCCCAGCAACCCCTCCCAGGGCAACCTTTCTGCAGATATTGTAGACAGGCCATCTCATCCAGCAATGTCCTGCCAGACCACAGCAATATGGCTGCACTACTGCACTCAATGATTTCTTTCATCCTAAGAGTTCTAATTGCTACCCTAGACCCCCACCACCACCTTCTCTCCCCCCTCTGCCGCCTCCTTCTCCTAACGGGGCTACCAGGACATGCATATCTCCCATGGTCCACAATGACATTCTTATAATTAAAGGGACACCAGGGTAAAAAAACACTGCTGTCGACCCTGGTTACACCATAAACGAAATGCTAAATAAAGACAGAGTGTAAGAATCATTCTACAGGAGACCATACGTTAAGGAAAGTGAATAGAAATATTATTCAATTTTCTCATCCGTATTTCTACGAAAGAATCAAAGTTTTTTATTAATAATCAGAAATAGAAAAACACTCTTATCTGTTAAAACGACAGGTTAAAGTTTGACATAGAGCCTGTAAACAATGTCATAAGACACTATTGGTCTCATCACGAGTTTGGCGGTAACCCTTAAATGCAGCGGTAACACTATTAGCGCCGCATTTAAGGGTCCTCCAAATCACGGGTTTGGCAGCATTTAGCCCCAGCTCTGAGCTGGGGTTAAATGCGCTTGGAATTTGCCGATTTTCACCACAGGAATTCCCCAATAGACCAAATGGCGAATTACTGTTCCGCCAAACATGTGATCCGGCACTAATAGCGCCGGGGGTTTGGCGGAAACGCTATTAGCCCTGGCAATATCCCAGCGGAAATACCAGCCAACTTGTGATGAGGCCCTATGTGTAAAGAATTTAAACAACAATTATATTACATAACCAGTGCAAAAGCAGCGATGAATATAAAAAAACACAATACACACAAGACAATTACTGATTAATATAAAAAGCTCAGTTCATGTACAACTTGAATGAAGTGCTTTACTGATGATCTACTATCTTTGTTTATCCTGTACATTCAGGCTAATAGTTACCCAACATGTTTAATTCCTATCAAAACAGTATTATATGGGAAATATTATTATAGGAAATGGGAATATTATTGGAAATTCTTCAAGGGTTTTCTGTGGCTGTTGGTGTTCCTCGTTCCTTAATATCTTGTGGTGTCCTGTATCACGAAACACATATATACAACTTGTGATTAGTTGTTGCCCGTAATATATTTAATACATTCACTGGGAGGGGCAAGCAGCCATCAATAAATATAGTGCCACTATTAACTAAACCACTCACCCATTGCATGTTCAATGAATGAGTCTTGTGTAGAAGTTTAATTTCTCACGTCATTCTCTTCCTATGGGGATACAAGTGAATAAACTGCAGGTCAGTGACAAAATATGTCACTCAATACTCACCAATGTATAGCTGCGTCAAGCAGTTACTTGCTCATAAACGTTGGGTGAGGGGGGCGGTACTTGTACCCGATGCACCCTATGTGGAAGCCCTGCTTAATGCGATTCTGCTACCCACCGAGTTGGCAATTGTGAAATGCAAAGCCCACACTCTACTTTCTGACAGCAGCTTGCAGGTTAATACGCTGGCTGACGGCCATCCGAAAATGAGCTCTCTGTGGCCCTCGAGCTCCTGATTATGTGCCGCTGTTTCTCCTCTCGTTTGAGGACCCCGTAGCATATCTTTCCATCCTGGCAGACCTCCAAGATGCGGCCCTCCAGGGTGACATGGCCGGGAAAATCATGAATGTGTTTGTTGCTCCGATCGCCGTTGGTGTAATAACACAGGCTGTTTAGTGCCCCCACTAGCTCTATTGTATCTTGCACGTGTTTCTCACTCTGTGTCCCATTCAAGCAAGGGAAAGATGACCTGAGAGGTCCAGAGATATTGGTTTGCACCCAATTTTCCCTCCATTGCTCAGAAATACTGTGCTCAGTGTCCAACATGTCTCGCGTTCAACCCTGGAAAGCTTGTGAAAACCAATCCAGGGGCACATGAACTACCTTATGGCCCTTTTGTGAATCTCCAAACAGACTTCATTAGCCTACCCGAGTGCTCATCCTTTGTGTACGTCCTGGTCATCCTTGACACATTTTCTGCATGGACTGAAGCTTACCCCTGTAAATATGCTGATTCCATTACAGTGGCCAAGGTCTGCCATGAAACCGGCCTAAAGTGGCCTGATGCCCTCCCTCTTGTCCTCATGGACCTTAGAAACTCTGTAAATGGAGTACACAGCCTCTCGCCCCACAAGATATACTGGGGAGGCCCATGAGAATGCCAGTTGCTCCGCCAGCTTCCCCTGAACTCTGACTTTACAACTGAATGATCTTGTTGTGTCATATTGCAAAAGACTAGTGCTAGTCGTCAGTTCTCACTTCCAGCAAATCCAAGAAGCTTTGCCTCGGCCACCTGAAATGCCATGCCATAGCCTCCTGCCGGGAAACTGGGTGTTCCTGAAAGTGTATCAGCGAAAATCATCCCTGCATCCTCGCTGGAAGGGTCAGTTTCAGGTCATGCTGACAACCCACACTGCAGTACGCTGTAGAGGCCACGACTCCTGGGTTCACACCAGCCAGTGTGTGAAAACAGCACCTCCAATGGACGACGAAAAACATTAAGAGGTCCTAGACAAAGACAACCCGCCATCCACCAGCACCAAAGATAGCAAAGCTGAAATCTGCAGGGATATAGGAGAAAGAGACCCCTCTTCAGCTGCTCACTGGGGTCTCAGCCGCTAAAACCCTGGTGACTCTGCATCCAGCACTCACCAATGAAGTTCTGCTACCTGTCCCGAGGTACAACTTGCAGAGTACGGCCACCATCTCACCTGACATCAGCAGGTGAACCATTGCTCTCAATGTTTGCTACACTTGTCTCCTATGGGTGGCCCATCGATCTCAAAGGTTTTTCTCACCAAGCAGCTACAATACGCTGCACAACTGGAGTGTAGGTGCATAAGTACTCCAGCCCAAGGGGGTTTTGGAGGCCATCTGAATGTGCCCAGCGCCTCAGCTGATTTCTTCTAGCTCTCTACACATCTGTCATTGTCATCCTGGCAGGGATCCTGAACGTTTGCATCATCGGCTCTCCTGTCTATTGAGTTGTGTAATTTCTGACACTCTTTGGAACTTTTGGTGATAAGGCCCTGACTTCCATATGGTTGGATTACTAAAGCCAGAAATACCGCTGCTATTGCTTTATTGAATCTGAATTGTGTATAATATGTTGTTGTTACTTACAATGGTATTTGCTCTGCCTCACCCTACATCCACCATCCTACACCCAGACACCAACACCTTCCTCAAACTCTCTTGGGCCTACACTGACCTTTTGGGTGGCTCTGATTGCTGTGCATGCTCTCACACTCCTATGTACACCAGCGAGGGGGATGCCATTCATCCCTGTCCCGATCAATTTTGCTGAATGGTGTTATGACCTCCTGATCAATGACTCTTCTTGTTCCAATATGACCCATCCCTTTCCCCTGCGATTCTTCTACCCCAGCTACCCCAATACTTTACCTCCCAAGATACCGACCGCATTTATTCCACATGCTCTGATCACTGTCACCGTGAAGGGCACGCTGCCTTCTATGGGTATCACACCGGTAACCTATGTCCTTAACAGAAGTGCTACTACCACCAACTATAACGACACGGCTGTCAGTAAGATAGGACAATTTCATAGTAATAGCACCGCCATAGAGGGTTACATTTCCTTTGAGGGGCTAGCGCCTACCAATGGCTACCAGCTAACTGGACTGGTTAGTGCACCATTGGGTCATTCGCTCAGCAATCCACCATGTGTCCCTTTTTCCAAAAGCTCACTACACACCCCGATGGTCCAAAGGCAATGCCTGGACATGGTTCGAAGGCCTCATACAGTACATGATACCGAGCATTGGCACTACAACCAACAGGGCCTATCTTCATGCCCTATCACACCTCCTCGAACAGGTAGCCAACAACACCGCCAAAGGAATACAGATACTTAAAAGAGAACAATGTGCACTCAAAACTGTGGTCCCCCAGGATAGAATGGCGCTCGATTTATTTACTAGCTGCCCAGGAGGTGGGAACCATGTAAAGTTATAGGACAAGAACGCTGCACCTGGGTACCAGATAACTCCTCCCAGGTTGAGGACGTGATAAAACACCTCCAAGGGGTTGGTAAAACATTACACAGTATAAACAAAGGTTATGCCGATTCAATGTTAACATGTATTCAAAACCCTTTTGGTTCACTGGGCTCTTCCATTCTACGTGGTATTATTTTAATCCTTGTTGTCATGATTGCCTCTTTTGCAATGATAGTTTTTCTTATTTGCTGCCTTCTGTCCTGCTGTGCTAAACAGGTGTCTCACTTGCCCAACGAGGGCTGGCTACTGCCACTCAAAATGGAGACACTGCTACTTAAAGAGGATGCCTCCAAAGGCGCCTCCAATGAACAGGAAATGATGGATCTGTTGGGACAAATGATGGTATGAAATTTTGAATTGGGACTTTGGAGGCCGATGATCGATGTAAGCAGCATCCTTTCTGTGACAATCCCTGTGACTATCCACAAGTCACCAGTGTACCTGGGCATCTTTGATGCTATGCCCCAATCCTGCTCCCTGCGGTGTACGCCCTGTCTCCAGGGATATCAAACAGGTGGTTGGGGGGGGGGGGGGTTGATGTGGCAAGATGTTAGGATATGCTATGTTAGGCTATGATCTGTTAGACTATGTTATGCTACATTAGGCTTTCTCTCATACATGTAGGCCTCAGATACTCCCTCTGCACCCAGCTCCTCTGACATTCCCACACCCCATATGGAGCAGATTAGACCCTGTAACAAGGCAACTGGACACGTCAGACCTTTTCCTCTGTTTGCTCCCTACAAATATAGCATTAGCACCATAATATATGTTAGAGAACGGTAGGATTTCTGTGAATATCCCTTAGCCATATTACAACGCAATATACATACACGGCTTCATTGCAAGTAAAATGCTGACAGTTATTGCCAAATGTCTGCAAATGTCATGCCAAGTAACAACCCCACTGTGAAAATGCTATAATATATTAGTGATTGCATAGGATATGCTATATAACCTTTGCTCTCAGGGCTGTCCCGAGAGCTCTTTGTGCCGACTGCCTAGACAGTTGTCCAGCTGTACTTTCCTGCTTATCAGCTGATGACTCTATCTGTATCTAATACAAGAAGCTTGGTTTATCCATCAGTCGGTGTCTGTGTCCCATCTCCTTATTTGCTGCAAGCTGCTGGGAGACCAAGGGGGCCCTTGAGAAGGGGCCCGATCTTGGCTACCTCAAGACCAGTACTTTTTAAAACGTCTGTTAATAAACAGGCTAATTTGTGCTATGTTGGTTTAGCATCACTATTCATGCGAGGGTCTAGTTGCAGTCCGCAGCACAAAGGATTTCGTGACTGACCTAGGGTTGGGAATCATTCTTCCGTCAAATGTTCGCGTTTTTGTACTGGAGTATTTCCCCTTTTATTATTTCGAGCTTCTATGCCTTATTGACATTTGGGAGAAAATATAACTGAATGGATCAATTACTGTACCTTTATTATCCTGTAGGGTTACAGCCCAATAGCTACCTGTAACTTTCCCATCCTCAAACTATGCCTTTCACAGGGATATTTTGTAGTCATGCAAAGAACTGTGATGAATCTGAACAGTTCGTCCCTTCTCCCCTGAGAGGAGCCACGCCCTTTGAGGCTTGGAAGGTAAGCTCCCTAAGCAATACCCTCACTGGAGATCTGGGCAAGTGGGACCTCAAGTGACTCTCTTCTTGGGGACAAGGACTCCCATTGGTATATGGAACTCGCAGTCCGAAACTCCCTTTCTGCCTATATGGGTGTTGGAAAGACTTTGGCATCGCCCATTACAACTATAGCCAGCAAAGTGCCTTCTTACACTCTATTGACTTCAGGTAATGCTGATCATCATCTGAATGCCATAATCAAAGAAGACAGATACAGTTCTTTTTGTTTTGATGAAGTGCATAAGAGCAGTGCGGACTGCAAATGGAGGAGCAGCTCCTACGGAGAGAGGAGAGTCATCGCTACGCAGAGGCGAGCCTCTTGAGACTATGTTCTGGAGGGGCAGAGGTACACCAAACCCCGGAGCCAGTGGTGGCATGGAAGAAGCGAGACCCGCTAACTGGAGGCTGAGAGGCGGGCACTCTGACCGAGCACGAGGCAGCGGTCAGGAGAGGTACAGGGACCGAAAGACAAGAGTCTTCCCTCGTGACGCTACCACTAGAGAACAGTGGTTGGCCTGGCATCCGGCAACGGATGTTGAGACCAGAGAAAGGCCAGGAACCGTTGTGTTCCCAAACTCCACATAGCAAGTGCCTTTGCTGACGAGACGAGTAATGTCAGGGAAGCAAACGCTCCCAACGTGAAGATGCCAGTGAGAGCTATGAACTTTGGTTTTCAAGATTGCCGAAAATGACAAAGGTACAAAAGACTGAGAAAACAGAACAGGCGCATGTCCCAGGTAAAACAGTGAACATGATATGAACACTGTATATCAAGAATGGAGAAGCCGCCATCAGTATGAGAGCCTAAGAGAACCATACAGGCAAACACCCTACGTTCAAAAGGAGTGAAAGAAACGTGTGCTTTATGTCAAGGCTGGGAAAGCCAACAGGCATATGAAGAACTGATAAAGTCGGATGGACATATGTCCCTTGTGGAACAAAGGAAAGAGTTTGAACACTAGAATTAGGCTAGCGGAGCCAATTAGGTAACGGGAACCTGTAATACCTGAGCGGGCACACGCCTGATGGTTATTGATTTGATTCAGACCCAATGTGCCTGCCAAAGAACCAGAGGACTTTGGGGAGCCCCAGTACCACAAAGGTGGATACAGAGAAGTGTGCTTTAAGGTAATCCTGGAGGGATTTGATCACTGATCAAATTTGAGAAAAAGTAATACAAGAAAAATTCACCTTTCTTTTCCAAAGGAGGAAGAAAAAGCAGTACAGAGGATATTTGTATTTTTTACCAACATTTTAAGAAGATTGTGAACTGTCAATATATTCCAAAGGGACTTTGATAATAAGAATAAGTAGTCGAGTTGTGCCATGCAGAAGCCCATTCTGATGCCTATTGCACAAGCCTCTCTTTTCATTTTTAGTTAGATTTTCAAAAGTCCTAGGGGCCAGTTAGTTATTTAGGATTTGGAATTCTGACTCTTATTTTATTTTTTTACTTCAACGAGCCCCCTCAGTTTTGTATTAGAAAGTAGGGAACTTCCCTCATAGCAATGGGGCCAGATAGACATTTTCTTTTAATGTAAATAAACCACATTTTAACATGACCCATTGTAGTCCAAGTACTTCTGGTTTACCACAACTGTTTCTCATTGCTGAAGTAATATGGACTCTGCAGATGGAAAAGATGTTTGGCCCTGTGAAGGAATATCTGGGTTAGTCTAGTCCCACGTGTGGTGGAAGCAGGAAATGCAAGAGGTTTCCTCCCCTCTTTTGTTCTTGTAACTTCATTAACATTATTGAATTTTAACAGTGGCCATCTTGAGGAGGCATATGACCATTGTCCAATGATAAAACAAAGAAAAACTTGCACTGAAAAGGAAAAGCCAAACACAAAATATGGTGTTCCAGCTGACCCAGAAAGGGACAACTAAGCGATAATGTTGTTGGGCATCTTAGGGTAGGGTCAAAGTTCTGTACCGGGGCTACCACACTGGAGAAGGTGCAACCTCCCAACATTGGGCAGATCAATTTAAGAACTGTGTGACGCAGCTCCCTTGAAGTCCTATGTTGGAGCAAAGTTGCCCTTTGGAGTACCACCAAGACCTTGTGGCTTTTTTCCTTGCAAAGCTCTGAAGGCCGTAACTGCTGGCTTCAATTGCACACAGAAAATTGCTGGTTTGAGGGTAGATTGAGCAACATGGAGGTAATATGCTGGAAGAGGGAAGTCTTCCTTAACATTTGAGCAGCAGCAGCATGTCACACCAGCTACTGGTTCTTCTAAACAATGTACATTTTTCACATTGTCCTTTCCAATAGTATAGGTGCCTCAACACAAAGGCAAGACCGAATTCGTGCTTATCAGTCCCCCCGCTAAACAACTTGTCCAACAATGGCTCAATGATATGCACTTAGAAGGATTGAATCCGCAACTCTTGGATTTAGCAAAATCTTTAGGCTTCACCGTTGACAGCAGCATGTGCTTCCAGAAACACATAGCCAAAAAGACCCAAACAGCATGGCTCCAAATCTCCACCCTTTTCAAAATCGAACCGTTCATCCTGCCGCAGGACGCCCAGACTGCAGTGCAAGCTCTTGTGGTCTTGCACATTGATGGGGGAAATGCCCTCCTGGCAGGGCTCCCAGCCACTCACTTGGCTTGCCTAAGCGCAGTCCACCATGTGCTGAAATTTGACGAAATCACTTTCATCCTACACAAACAACATTGACCTCCTCTCCAGGCCTGGATGCTGTTAAAGACTGCTTGCATCATCTCCAAAACCGTCACAAGTAGCACAACGGCGTACATGGCAGCTAAGCTCCACATTCTGGTGGCACATGCTCCTTGCACAGAAAAACGACCAACTGGCTTGATTCAGAACTGGGCCACAAAGATGACCCTCAAACAGTCCTTTTCTTATCACGCACCAATCCTGTGGAACTCAATCCCAGAAGTGACTGGGAATGCCCATAACTCTCCAATTTCGCATATCTCTCAAAATGTACTTTTTATTTATTTATTTTTCTCAACAGCACCTACCCATAGACTAATCCCCATTGAAGCACAGAATGCAACTCACGGTACTGAGCCACTGTTCAAAGATGCCAACCCAAACACTGGCTACCAAAACCTTATACAGCACTCTGCTGCTCTCGAGCTAGGTCCGCAATTTAAACAAATTTGATTTGTAGAAGAGAATGCATCCCAGGTTGTCCAAATATTGTCAGGGTGGATATAGTAGCAATGACTTGGACCTTCTGGGAGTGAAGAAAGATCTGCCGAGCACTGAAGCCCTCTGCACTTCCTCACTGAGGGACTAATTGCAGGCTCTAAATCAGCACCTAAGGATACTGAAGGCCCATTGACTGACCCCTGAGATACATTACTGTGATGTATGACTATGGTGCATATACTGGCTCCCTAGCATGAACGGGTACACATATGGCTGCTCTTTTGGCACTATGGTAGAGTGAATGTTCACAAAATGCAACAAATATTTGAATTCTTATTCATGTATTGATTTGATAGTTTAAAACTACAGTAGGTACGTTGTAATCCAACTGAAGGAGAAGGAGGGTCCCTCCCCGCCCCACCCCTCACCCCCGACCCTGTGGTTGTCAGTCACTAATCTATTTGTAGCTGCTTCCAACTTAACACCAGTCTTCAGACTCAGTTTTCAGATACAAGACAACAACGAAACAAGCCACACATATCCCCCCACAACAGCACATGACAACTAGCGACCGAAAAATCACACCTATGCTCAGTTAACAGTGTAAACCGAACTGAAGCTGCCAACAGCACATCACAGCTCTCTTGAGCTTTTTCCCCACTCATTCCTACTAACCTATGCCCCCCACACCTTACCCTATTGCTTTTCAGATCCGCCAGGGGACCACTCCGGTGGTGACAGTGCACGGTATAAATATCCTACAGCATGACCTAACATATCTCTTCAAACGCAGGTGGTTGGGTTCTGGTCTTGGGTTAAGTTTCCGGGAGTTCCAGAGTTTGGCACCCTGAACTGCCAGCAACCTGCCTTTCTTTTTACAGGTTGTACACCCCTTGGTGAATCAGATTAGAACGGGCTGACTGTCGAGACCAGGCCCGGCGGTAGTGGAAGCTCATTTCTGCATGTATCAAATGACTTTGCACCAGTAAGCATTTTGAATGCGGCAAAGAATGCAGAGTCCAACTCTCGATTACACTGGCACCCAGCAGAACTTTCATGCCCAGTTTCATATTATATGGTTTTCAGTGGTTCACGCACATTTTGGTGGCCGGCTTTGGACCATCTGCAGCCTTTTGATAGGTCGCTTGATACGATTGGTGAAAATCATGTTGCAGCACAGTCCGGCAGAGCCCGAACCAGGGCTCCGGTAACAACTGCAACCAAGTGGAGAATGAAGAATATTGCATCCAGGAAAGTGTCCCATGAGGCCCACCATCAAGGTACAAAATCTGGCTCTCAGGCCGTTTGCTATAGGCCTGATGCTTATAAAGTACACCCCGCTGAGACTGTTCGGTTCGTACCTGAACTGCAGAGTAAGCTGTTATGTCATTTTATTGAAATTGTCCTACTCCCAAATTGTGGAAGTGATTCTTGGAAGGACTTAAGACAATGGTAGATAACAGAAAATGTGGTAGAAGGATTGGAGCCACATTGGAGCTTTTTTTTCCATATTATTTTTATTAATTTTTAACATATTTAATCCAAACAAAGTCAATACAAGGTATACATAACAATTCATAATCTCATCAATTCATTTCACCTCCTCAAAATTAAGCCCCCATTTAATAAGTCATAACAGTTTAGTATCAATTCATAGAGCATAACACAATCATGTACCAATACATCTATCAATAATCAATTAAAGGGAGGGAAGCATTTGAACAGTACTTTTCCGGAATCGGAGGGAGAAGGGAAAATGGAGAAGAAAATAAATAAATAAAGGAGTTGAGTCTGTGCAATTAAAGGCCATGACATCTGTATCAGGAGTTCATCAAGTTCGGTTGAAAGAACATCTGCTCTCTGTCTGACGCATAGTTCAAAAAAGGGTTTCAAATCCGTATGAATATCGAGAGCTTCCCCTCACGCATGGCAGTAAGTTTCTCAAGACCCAGCAGTTCCCACACTTTCATCCACCAATATGCCACCTGCGGCCCCTCCACAGATTTCCAGAAGCGAGCTCTTGTGATTCGTGCAGCAGTGAGTAGCTGAGCAATTAGGGCTGCTCTGGAAATTGGGAGAGACCCATCTTCTGGCACGTCACCCAAAATTAATATGTGTGAGTCCATGGGGAGAAGTGAGCCATTGATGTCCTTGATCTTAGATCATACTTCAAAGCAGAAAGTCTGGATAACCGAGCAATGCCACCACGTGTGCCCTAGGTCTCCTCGTTCACCACGACCGTGCCAGCATGTGTCTGGGTAGTCTGGATTAATAGCATGCAGTCTGCTGGGGGGTGGGGGGGAAGTACCAGCGAAAACAGATCTTAACAGCGTTTTCCTTTACCAACGTGCATCTAGAACTCTTATGGGCTCTATGCCATATCCGCTGCCAGGACTCCTCCGGAATATCCAGTCCCAGTTCTCTCTCCCAGGCCCAGCATATAAGGAAGCTTCTCGCTTTCCGGAACATTTTCCAGAAGTTTAAAACAAGTAGCCAGCCTATGGGAACGCTGCCGCTCAGGAATTTTGAGTTCTATACCCAGTGGGGACCTACTGGCAGCCTAGCAAGTGACCCTATTCGTCAGCCAGTGTAGGAGTTGTATATACCTAAACCGCTCCATTTCAGACACCCCAAATTTCTCCTTACACTCCTGAAATGTCAGCGGTTCCTGATCTACATACAGGTCCCTAAGCCTTAAGGGCCTACCCGAATTCCGTCCCCGAAATGAGCTAGGATTCAGCCCCAGTGTGAACGCCAGATTTTGGACAATGGGAGACAGTGGGCCCGATCCCGAGGCAATCCCTCTTTGCCCACTTGCCTTTTCCCAGCTCCGGAGCGTTACCAGAGTCGTGGGTAATAGCCCCCCTTGATAGCTTCGTGCCTCTTTGGGTAAGAAAGGAAAATATTCCAACGGGAAAGGTGCGTCTGCTTGCTCAATCTCCTGCCATTTAAGGGGTTCCAAAGAGTTCCCCTAGGCTAGCATAGGAGCAATTTGCGCCAGTCTGTAATAACACGAAACTGAAGGAAGTCCTATGGCCCCAGATGCCATATTGGAGCTTTTACATATGACATCAATTTACCAACGTTTCTAATACCCACATGTTTACACCCTCTCCTGGCGGCATCTCCTATACAGAGCTCACCAACAGCAGAAAAGATCTTGGGGGTGAATGAAGGAGCCATGCGCAGCATCGCTGGCAAGTCATCTCAACTTTACCTCCAGGGATATTCCCGAAATAACCCTATCACATCGGGATCTTTAACTAACTACACTGCCATTTCCTCACACTCCCTCTGCTATAGTGCCGGGGCAGCGCGCAGGCCAGCAGGCTGCCTTTTTGGCTGGAAACTGTTGCCCTCAGATGAATGAGTGCTAGAGACTGCACCTCATACCATCCTTCCATTCATTGAAATGCTGCACAGAGGCCACCTAGATAAGTCTATAGCAATCGTATTCAAACGTGTTGATGCTGCCCCCCCCTTATTTAGTAAAACAAAAATAGTGTTGCAGAGCTCCCCAAAGTCCATAAGTGCATTTGTTTTGTAATAAAAACCGTGACAGTGCTCCTTTTTGGTTTGGGCTATTAGGTGGCAGTGCCACCTATATGCCGAAACTATTGTATTAGAGTACAGACGGGAGAAATGACATATGAGGAGGGACACAAAGCTTGTCGGTGTGGTTTGGTTATTTGCTCACATACTAATCTCTATGGCCATGCCCATTCAGTTCCTGCCCCTCCCAAAACCCCTCCTCATGGAAACTCCGAGCTTGCTTTATTCAAGCCTTACCATCAAACGTTGCCCTCAAAGTGCCTGCCAGTATTTGTTCTAAGCAGTCTTCTGAGAGTTAATGACTGAATTGGAGCTGTAAACGTGCTACTGGTGTAATAAAAGTATTTTAACCAGCTTTGACTTCAGCCACTCGATTTACAAGCACTAAAGTCCTGTTAAATCCAAGCATTGACAATTCCAACAGTTTTGGCTTGTGTGTAAGTATTAGGCATTTGCCAGGCACTGTTATTAAATGCCCAGGTACTCGCTCCATTTTGCACCTGCTACCATTAGTGTCCGTTTAATACCACTACGGAAGTGCCTGGCCAATGCCCTTCCCATGGCTACAAAAAAGGCCCAAACTGTTAGCATAGCCAATGCTTGTTTAAAGGGCCTTATGCTTCGCACACCACCCCATACATCCCCTGAGTCTCCGTAAAGGGAGGGGGGGGGGCAGTTTCACAATTTGAAGACCATGTCGTCTATGGTAAAAGATCATTTCCGAAAATGGATAGGCCCCCTATTGAAGTGGCACACACAAGCTCAGATGTAATGGAATGCTATCTATGCGATTCCTAGTGGTTCTGTAGCAATGGCTAAACTATTTCCATACATCATTTTGGGTTTTCATATGTACTGTAATTGTGAGGGGCTCGATTAGTCACGAGTGCTGTGCTTGCTATACCCAGAAACTCGATCAGCACCTTACCGGTTCAGTCTGGATGCTACAAGGATGGGGCTCGGCTGGCCCCTTTAGGGGTGGTCAGGACTGACTTGTATTTTGTTTGTTTTTTTTTTAGTGGCACAGGTTGACTAGAAGGTTACTTGGGGAAAAGTCGAGTGGTTAAGAAGCCTTAGCTCAAACATTCCCAATCACGTTTTGCTTTAATTCTGAATGATCATTTGACCGTCAAAGTCACGTGCTCTGCAGAATGCTTTCTCCTGTAGAGGGAATCTCCTTCCCTTACGCTTGAATCGCCTTGCAGGACTCCCTTTGAATGCAGGAGTCCTACAGTGTGCACCTGCACTGAAGCCTGTGCTTTTCCTTCCGGTAGATGCCTCTCTGCTTTGCACTACGTCTGTTGCCACGATGTATGCTTTTCTTTTTCTGTAATTACTTGGATCCCAGCCCTCCCTCCTCTAACTATTGTACTCCCCTCTCACTGCCGAACAGCCCTTGGCATTCAAAGGCACTATCTTGGCTCGCAACTATCTTCGCTGTGTCTCACTTTTCGGCATTGCCCTCTCCAGCCTCTCTACAGTTCAAGCGTCTCTTTTTGACCCAGGGTTTCTGGCTACCTCTCTTTATCGCGCGATCTTCGCCTCTCTCTCTCTCTCTCTCTCTCTCTCTCTGAATGTCTTGCACTCTGCGAGACCCACCTGCACGCCCAGGTAAAGGTTGGCGTCTGAGTGGATTGAGGAGAGATGACAGAGGGCCTCATCTCCCATCGCCTGGCCATCATCACCTGAATGTTAGTCCATTGGGAGCAACTGTGCTGGTCCCGTCTTCTGAAGAAAAGCGTAAAGGGCACGTCTGCAGCCCACGCAGGGAATATTGCGCGCTGTAAAGGTCTGCGAAGCGCCCCAAGAACTCCTTATAATTACGCTGCTGCAGTGACTGAGGCTGCCAGGGACTGGCTTCCGAGGAAATTCGCTTTCAATTCAGTGGGAGAGAAGAGAGGAGTTCTCTTTTTCTTGACACTGGCAGCGTCGCTGCCTTCTATGTTACTGTAAGCGCTATCTGAGCATTGCAACATTTACCATTTCCATGGTGCCTTGACACTGACGGCTGTGACAGCGGCGAGGGGTTGTTTTGCCTAGGGAGGGTTGTCTTCGGGGAAGATTTCCTCAGCTAGGGAGAATCTGCGCTACTTACCTGAAACCATAGCCTATGCTGTGAAAGAGGTCTTTGACTCACGGGTGGTCTGGCTTTAAGGTCTCCCTTGAAAATACCTGGGTGTTACTGTTGGTGTGTTCAAAGAAGGCATGAGAGGCTAAATTCCCGTATAATCACTTCATAAGTCCTGGATGGCCAGGTTCTGCATTCAGACATGTCGGCAGAGACAGAACTAGGCTTTAAACTATGGCTCCTCTGGTAGCAGCGTCCTGAACTATGCTGCTTGTTAGATTTTCAGGCGAGCTAGCCCTCTCTGGCGATGATTAGAACTGTTTAGCAGCCGGCCTATTCCCTCTTGGGCTGGGCACTTCTCTGCGGCTCTTCATACCATACTCCAGCCTCTTTGCTCTTCCCCAAGAAGCCTTAAACCGGAGTTGATTTCTGGGATTCAAACCTCTGTTGCTCTGCGTGTTCTTGCTTCCAAGACCAGCACGTTGCCCCCTCTGTTCACACTGGACTGTACACACTGTAGCGCCCACTTACAAGAAGGGTCAAAGTAGGATGGGATGGTAGGTTCTGATGCCTTGCTGGAAAGCAAGGTGATGCCACTTTTCAAGTCTGTCTTTCTGAGCGGTCAATGCCAACATGTTGCCAGTGGAGGAACTTTGCTGAAAATGTTGGGGGGGGGGGGGGGGACATGTCCTCTGAAGAAAAGGTGCCCCATTCAAATGAATGGCGACAAAATAGAGTGGCATGAAAGTTGGGGGGGACAAACACCCCCGTACCCCCCTAAAATTACGCCCATGCATGTTGCATGTGTGTTTACTTGAGCGCTGAGCATGGGTCTTCCAACTTGTCCATCACTTCGTCTTGCTCTTTTTTTGTTTTTAGTTATGAAAGTTATGCTGCCTACCAGTGTCGTCGTAGACACAAATGAAAGGGTCGGGGAAGAGAGAAGCATGCGGACCCACCACAGGTCTAAGTACGTCAGGAGGATAGTATCAAATCGAATAAGAAACATACCCCTTCTTTTCTTTCAAAATGTTCATTGTGATTGGAAACATTCATGCGGACAAATGTCAGTTCAGAGACGCAACACAGAACAACGAGATAGTATAGATCACGTAAACATGCATTACATCAAATATTATCCCATGCACCTTGCACTAATAACGGTTTGTCTGGATACCTTGTTTTTCTGCTCCCTGCTGGTTGGTGATAACCTGCAGCTATTAATCACCCAATAGACTGCTTTTAACTTAATTATAATTTAAACACCTCACGGACGCCTGACTGTTTTTTTCAGCTGTAGGGCAGAAAGAGGGCGCGGGGGGGGGGGGGGTGGTCAAGCACCGTGTGGAAGTCGGCCTGCTAACGCTTCTTACATGCCATGACCCCGAATGACCCGGAACTCTACCTCTCGGCGTGAGTCTGCTCCTATTCCCGAGAGCCCCAGTCTCCCTGCTTCTCCTCTGAGGCAGGCGCTGCAGAGTTCCTCACTGACGGAGTGCTTATGCCGGCAGTGCTGCACGCCACACGATGGTGGAGATGGGGGCGGGACTGTTCGGAAGTTGCGGCAACCTTTAGCACTGCCGTTTAAAAACAGGATGGTACCCATTTTCACACGTTTGTGATCCCTTTGCTGCGTGACACCGCGGATCAGCAATACTAGCCACATGTGTTGCACAGTTTATTAAACTTTATAAATTGAGCCCAAAACTGCTGAGACTTGTCTGAAGGTCGGTTTTCTCCTCAATATTTCAGACTTCTTTTTGGTTTCTCCTTTAAATCAGTCAGAACTTGCTCAATGAATGCCAGCGTGGCATCTGCTTATCTGTATGTTTAATTTATGAGGGGAGGGAAAGCCACAGAGAACCTGCTGCTCTTCAGATCTTGGCGAAGCTCTTTTGCACAGGAAACCGGTCGTAAATAAACCCCTTCGGTGTGGCCTTGGAAGGGAGGCACTTTAAATGGAGAGAAGTAAAGGAGGTGGGAGGATGCGCGGAAGAAAGAGGGCGAGGGCGTTATTTCACCAGAAATCAAGGGCAATGAAAATAGACCGCATTCGAATTTTTAAAAGGTACATTAGCACTCCAGTGGTTAGTGTACTGGTATATTGGGGTACTAACAGGGGTGGACTGGGAACCAAAAGAGGCCCTGGAAATAATTTTCAAAGTGCCCCCTAATGACTCCTTTTCAGCAAGTCCAACCCTTTTCCTATGAGAAAATGTGCAAATATCACACTAAAGCGGGCCAGGGTGCAGAGGCCTACCAGGAAATCTCCAGAGTTCCCTATAGTCCAGTCCGCCCCTTGGTACTAATATGGAAATAAAGACTGCATCCCTGGTCAAGTGAAAACTAAATTCACTGTTCTGTTTGTGCTTTTACTCTAACTCAATCTGTAGGCCAGGTGCTCCTGTGCTCCAGTGACGGCGGTGAGGACATCGATTCGTGCTGCTGCGTTAAGCATGGAGCTGCTCCATGAGACCTGCTTGGCATTGGCGAGAGCCGCTGAGCCGTTGAAATAGTGGTGGCGCTGGCTATCCGGCGGTGGCCCACTTGGCAAAATTAAGACAAGGGGAGCCGTGGATGCTGTTAAGGATTTCAATCAGGCGACACACACCTTGGTCTCTGCCTAGTATGTAGCGCACAACTGAGATGCTTTTCTCCTTATTTTATGCAGATTCAATTTGAGATGGTACACCACTCGTATCACACCCCCTTTTCAAATACCCCGGGCACTATGGACCATGAACCAGACTGGTTGGTAAAATGCAATATTTATTTATTTATTTTAAAATTCAAAAGAAATCATTCAATTTTTAATATGGGGTAGCAATTACAAATGGGGTGATAATTACAATGTGAATGTAAGCAATGCACTTGGTTTAACCTTCTAGTGGAATATATACAAAACACCAGGGAATAGGAGCACTTTTTTGATTTAGGAAAGCTAGCACCCTAGTTAGGATTTCCCCCTGCAATGTTCCCTCAACCCACAAAGAAATGCACTCTGAATGGATAGAAAGACACAGCAGGTAATTAGGAATAAGCTGCAGAAAACGGAATCCAAATCCAACCTTCCCTCACCATATAAGAGTGGAAAATTGATTTTAAACCCCTTGCAATGTTATGAAATGACACTCGGATTACCAAGAGCATATAATTCGAAAATGAGTGGAAAGTTTAAAATGGGTTGCAGCAAAATGACACGTGTAACAGTTGCATTTTCTTTCAATTTCTGTGTAACTTTACTCAAATGGTTTTTAATAGAAACCGGTGAAATACTCTGATTTGGAGTGTGGTATTTTGGTTGGGGGATAGGTATATATCACAGGTAAAACATAGAGGTGAAAATAGGTCTCCAGCTGGTGAATTGAAAGAGGTTTGGAAGGTAGAGTGAGATTCGTTTTTTGGAAAATATAGCAGCGAAAAAGAGATCGGTTTTTAAAAGTGTGAGGCAAATTTTACTTAAACTAGATTTAATGGCTAAGAAAAGAGGAACGCCACCACTCGGTCCTGTGTAGTAGACTTAACTTGCATTAGATTCTGCCGGTTTCATGCATAAAGTTGTAATCTGGGCGGCTCTTGGTGAGGGATCGGGGGGGCAGGGTGTATGGGAAGGGGAGTTGGGGGGGACCTGTTGGTTTTCTGTACTTTGATTAAAACTGTTAATAAAAATGTATTTTAAAAAAAAAGGAAAAAGAAAAGAGAAACGCCACCCGTGAATATAAGTTACGCTGCAGTTGTAACCCTTCACGCAGTGTACCCCTTTTCTGGAGGGAAAGTTAATTTATTTAATCAAAATATCGTTAATGATTTATGATCTATGCAAGACCGGAATGAAGAGAAGAGTGGCGCTAACACTTGGAGATCAAGGGTAAGAACACAGAGAATTCTGACAGTTTTAACAGGTTACCAGGAGAAGGATAGGATGGCTTAGAGAGTGGAATAATGACAAATGCAAGACAAAGTAGACTAGGGATTTCTATGGGGTAGGGATTATATTTACAGTCCACTTTTAGTTTGGGATTTGGACCGTCAATGGTTCTGGTCACTACACGGCAGCATGCCTGACAAAGGACAGCTGGGCAAAAGACAGGTAGGCAGGTCGGGTCACCGGATGGTAATTCTGGTCACTGGATGGCAGAGGCACCTCTGGATGCAGTTAGTGGGCAAGCAGTTAGTAGGCAGCAAGCCAGGCTGGTTCAGGATGCTTACCAAAGAATGCCACAGCTTTCCCCTTCTTAATGGGAGATTAGTGGGTTGATTCTGGATCAATGGCCTTGCTGGGAATAGGATCAGCACTGCTTGGGTTTTGCATTGGGCCCTGGAGTAGGGTCAGCAATGCTATGGCCTTGTAGTTGGAATCTGGACTCAGCAGGATGAATGGACAGGAACGGTGGCGCAGGAAAATCAGGAAGCGTCTGTGTCTGTGGTCTTTTCAGGGACTCTTATTTATAATACACAGCGACATCATCAAAGTATATGGCTGGGCAGGCCTTAGCTAAGCACACCTCTACACATTTACTTTAGCCAAAATACGATTTTGCCACAAACGGGACATTTATACAGTTGAAATCTCTTAGCAAATTATATACACGGGTTACATATTTTATGTAGAACATAACACTCCAACTCTGCAATCCGTGCAACATTGTTTCACCCTTCTGATACTTTTTGGTAATTTTGAGTATGAACGATTCGGCCTAACATTTCAAAACTTTATACACATGTGTGGATTAACTTAACGGATGTAAGTATAAAAATGTGCATTGGCATCATGGATACTTGTAATCCCTGATTCTTTGCCATTTCGATTCCCAAAGGGTGAGTGAATTCTAACATGTCTTAAATGGAAGCCAAAAAAATCACCTTTAAACTGCAACATTTTTACAAAGTCTTGCTGCAGAGATAAGTCTACATTTTTATTCATAAATAGTCTTTGGAAGAAAATGGCAGTCCTTTGTCACTGGGCTATTTTTTTCCTTCTTCAGCTGCCACCAACTGTCATCTCCTCCAGAGCAAGGTGGGGGTTTCCCATCTGGATTGAAGGTTTATTGCCCCCCCACTTCGCACTTCCTTGTCCTGGAAATCCCATTGTCAGTGGGTTCAGCCTAGACTAGATTCTGTCCAACCTAATAATTATCACTGGGATGTTAGTATCTGCCGAGAGAGGCCCTCCTGTTTGATAGCATCCCCCCAAATAGAAACCTATTTTTCTTTTGGAACTTGCAAAATCCAGCCAATATAGGTTAACAGTTTTACTTTCTTATATTTTGGTCCGGAGTTAAACAAGCCTGTTGAATAAAATAACCCATGTGTGTATTTTCCCCAGCAACAAACCCCTTCACATTGCTAGATAATGGCAGGCTTTCATTCAACAGTTTACTTTTAAAACTGGCCTTTCTCTCTGAGTTTGCAAAGCCCATTTTACATGTTTAGTGAAAAGCTGGCATTTCTTTTTAAATTCAATTTTGCATCTCCCTCTGGATTCCCACACTGTCATGCAGCTATAGTTGTTGCCTTGTATCCAGGAGTTTTGTGTGAAGCACAGATGTATTGAAATTGACATGGCTCAGATAGCTGGAGTTTCCTTGAACTACTGAGCTTTGATACATTGTAAAGAAAATGAACGCGTTTTCCCGTGTGGGAGAAGTGAAGCTCTTTGTTGATTGTTAGGGAGAATTCTCTGTTTAGGCTGAATTTCCCTACCTAGTGAGTCCCCCAGCAGCTTTGCTGGATTTCTGGGGTTTCTTTTTTTCTCCTGCCAAGAGTGAGACTCTTTTACCCTTCCTCTTGGACATGTTGAAGTGTGTTTTCTGGGTTAAACCTTGTGTTGAATGGGCTATGGGGTCTTTTACTCCATAGGGCCTCATGTATTTTTGTGATGTGGGTTACACAGCACCCTCTGTGCCGTGACCCAGGGGTGTCCTAGGGACTCCCCAACATAGACTCCATACCCTGGGACTGACTACTGTCTCCCAGGGCATGTAAAGTCACCAAAGACTTTGCTAGTCTTGGATCCTGAACAGAACCAGTACAAACCATCATATTGTGGACGTACTGGCTGGGGCAATTCGATTGCCCCAGGGTCTGTTAGTCGAGGGGGCACGTCTCCGTCCCCCCTGAGCGAGTTTTGGCTGGTGGCAGTGGAAACTACTTTTTATATTCGACCGCGAATATTTCCCTATGGGATTTCCCATTGTTTTAGGCTAACACATTTAATTATTTATTTACGGTAGCCTTAAACATACCGCCGGTTTATATATTTATTATTATAACTCCGGTTGGGACTTTTTGCCAAAACTTGATTCTAAAATGGCGTTGGCGTTCGCCTCTGTAACTCTGACCCAAAGTGGAGCCCTTTGTTCCACTTTTGGCGGGCTTCTCCACAGAAGCCCTCCAAAGTGGTGCCACTCTGTCTGGGGTACTTAGGAGGGGTGGAGGGGGATTTAGGCACTCTGGACTGAGTTACCTTGGTAACTCAAGTCGCACTCCGTCCTGATTGGCCCAAGTGGTGAGCCGGCCGGCTCACCACTTAGCATGTTTGAGTGACAGCTAGGCTGGGTGAATGGGGGTTTGCTGCATAAAAGCAGGGCTTTGGGGACTGGAACTTCAGAAGTCGCCACAGGACCAAGAATCCGACGAGGGAAGAGCTGAGCCGACCTGCTTCGACGACACCACCCGGTGGAGCCCTGCTGAACCGTCTCACCACTTTTCCCGACGACCGAGGAGAACTCTTAACGGAGTGGCTCCTTCCCTTGACTGGTGGGGACAACCAGTTTTCGCCTTCTTTTCGCTTCTCGAGGTATCTCGTGGCCGCCTTGCCAGTGCCAAGCACCCCGGCAACCGGAACCCCACCACTTTTACCCCAACCACGAAAGTCGGTACAACCCTTTAACCGGAGGACTCCGCGGCTGGTTTCTTCCCGGGCAGTGCAACGACCTTCTTCTGCTCTTCAGCGAGAACTTCTTCTCCCCTGACCGACGTCGAGCCTTGCTGCCACTGCCTGGAACAACTGCCACCGCTGGAGGATCCTTCCCGCTTAAGGTACCGTGTTCCGCCTGGCTTCCCTTGCTACCGACTGTACGGGGTAGATTTAGCCCCCGGCTTTCGACCCTGGGAGTGCCTGGGACACCTTGGCTAAACTTTCTAAGCCACTCTAAACTCTTTCTAACTCTTTGCAAGACTTTGAATCCCTAATAACAGTGTGATCTTGGGCACATTTTCGCTCCGGCTACTCTAAGAGTGGGCCCTGCCTAGTGACCCTTGCTCAATTGTGACTTTGTGCTTCTTTGAGCCTATTGCAAGTGTTCTGGACCTTAGAGTGGTGTGTTTAACCCATTTCTGTTCTTTTGATCCCTTTCTTGAACCTACTAGAGTGTCATCTAACGTTAAGCGCTCACCTCTGTTTTAATTATGTGGTGTTAACTTAGAGTTGTCTAGATAGGAGTAAGGGTCGGAACTGCTTTCATTATAACTGTGTTTGAAGTGTTTTTTTTTTTACTATACTTTGCTAGAGTGTTTTCAACTTATGTGTTCTTAAAAATAAATAACTATATACTTTTGAAACCAAGCTCTGGTCAGTGTTTGCTTGTACTATTGTGTCTGGGTACATATTGTGTATACTTTACATACTGCCTAACTCTTCTTGAGGGAAGTCTGACTGCTCAGCCACAGCTGCCAGGTAAATCTGGGTGGTGCAGACTGCTACCAAGTGGGTTTACTGCTATACCTGTGGTCTTAAATCTTTTGCAGTGTTCCCCAAGGGAACTGCACAGGTTTCTGCCTAACATTGATTTTCGACAGAGTTGATTTGACAGGACCTGTCATTCAGAAATCATGCCTGGTTTTGCTGAAAGACAATGAGATATACTGGGCATGGCAGGGCTTTATTAATCACAGTGGTTTAAGGAAAAACAGATGGAAATGGTGTCAGAGCAGCATTATTTTTAAAGGTGAAAATGTTTCCTTTTTAATGGGGATTTTGGGCTTTCAGCAAAGCAATGCTGCCTTTTCACTTTATTCCATCTGTATATGTCAGAACACACTGGCACGCTCCCTCAGTGTGTCCCCTTGTTCCATCCTGCCCCATGTATGCTTGGCAAAACGGTGCAGGCATCTGTTTGTTGCTGCAAAACACAGTTTTAAGGCCATGGTGCTCACAGGAGCCAGCGCAACCATTTTGCAGTTTCTGCGCAAATGCAGCTTGGTTTTGGCGAAATTCTGTTCAGTGGGTCAATGTAGCCCACAATGCCCTAAGCAACCTTCTGCTTTAGAGAGCACCCGTGCCGGTACGCGCAGCCGCGAGTGCATTCTGCACCCTGCAGTGGTACTTGGAACAGGGATATCTTTACCAGAGCCATCCTGAGGCCTAGAAATTTTTTTTTGTAGAATCTTGTGTTAGGAGTCAGTAGCTTTGCGCCGCCAGTGTCTCAGTTGGGCTCCTATTCCCTTGATTGTGAGCACTTCTCTCTGCTTTTTGCTTTCTGGAGCTTGATTTGCTTGGTTCGTGGTGATGGGTTATGCTGCCATTTTTCCTGTGCAAAGGCCTTTTATACATGCTTTTATATATGCTCTCCTTTTTGCTGAGCGTGACCGTTTGTGATCGCACGGTGGTCTTGATATCAGAGAGCAATTAAACAGACACTCTGTAAGGAGTTGGGGGGGGGGGGGCATACGGCTGTCTGACACTATAATAAAATCAAACCAAAGGAAAGCCAAATGAGTAGTGCTCAGGGACAAAGTTTGGAGTGATTACCTGACTACAGAGAGTATCATCATCCTGAATTGGGAACGCTGCATAGTCGACTTGTTTGAACATTGACCTGCAGATAGGCCTTTTGTTCCCTTGAATGACATCACAGGGTTCCACTCCATGGTTGTGAAGGCATGCAAGGAGTTTGGTCTCCTCCACTCAGAGGAAGACAAAGAATGCTTGTAATTTGACTACATGGGCAAAAGGAGAAAGACAGTGGTTTCGATCCCAATCCTTGAAAACATATGGCAGGAGTGGGGGTAAAGGCAAGGAAGTGACCATTCACAGTCCCTGCCGTCAAAGGCCGCCTAGATAAAAAGTATAACCCTCCGGACAATGTCCCAAAATGCCTCTCCTCGCAACCATCACCTTAGTCTGTGGTTTCGGTAGCCGCAGGCAAAGTCAGACGAGCAAAAATGTGCTGCCCCTCCGGACAATGAAGCTCGCAAACAGGACACCTTTGGAAAGCAAGTATTAGCCATTGGCGCCACAACAGTGAAAGAAGTGAACTCCTTAGCCATGATAGCTAGATATGACAGAGCAATGTGGCATAAACTTTCACCAATCCTAGACCATCCCCCAGAGGAAAAGCATAAGAAGGCAAAGGCAATACTGAAAGAAGGTGAAGATGCCTCCAAAATAGGATCACAATGACAGTGGTTCTCCAGGTGGCAAACGGAGTAGTCCTAAGAAGGCAGGCTTGGCTCTGCTGTACGGTCTTCTGGCCAGACATCCAGCATAAGGTCGTAGAATTGCTGACGGTGGGGAGGAGCTATTCGGTCCTAAAATCGACAAGGCCCTCAAGGCAATAAAAACGGGCACTGACATGGTCAGGTCTCTAACATCCCTGTAAAACAGACAGTTTTCGTCAATTCAAGGGAGCATCCGGCAGAACATCAACAGCCTCCTCCTACAAGGGGCGGCAGTTTTCAAAAGGCTCAACATATTACTTGCAGGAGTACAAAAGGGTGTACCAGGGGTATCAAAAGTTGAAGGCCGTCCGCCAGACCCATCGCTGCAAGCAACCATCTGGATCCCAAAGAGGACGGCATGGTAAACCTCAACAATTACATTCACACACACTGCACACTGGGGGTGAGAATCTCCAGATTTGCTGGGGTCTGGGACGCAATAACAATGGACTAGTGGGTGCTCGATGTGGTCCGCTATGGGCACCTGTTGGAATTCAAGCGACCCCCTATAATGCTACCAAACCCCCCAACCACAGGCACACAAGGCCGACCTCCTGCAAAAAGTCCAGCTCATGCTACAGAAAAGAGCTGTAGAAAAGGTCCCCAAACATCAAAGGGGAAAGGGAGTGTACTCTTGATACTTCGCAGTCTGCAAACCGGACAGAAAGTGGAGGCCCATTCTAGACCTCAGAAGAATAAACAAGTTCATAAAACGGCAAAAGTTTACCATGATCACTTTACAACAGGTCATAGAACCTATGCAGCACCACAACTTCCTCGTGTCCCTGCACCTCTAGGATGCGTATTTCCACATACCCACCCGGGTCACCGAAAGTTCCTCCAGTTTATCGCTGGAAACCAGCATTATCAGTTCAGGGTCGTACCATTCGGACTAAAGTCTGCACCACCCACCTTCACGAAGTGCATCGCACCATTGGCGGCCAGCCTGCGAAAACAAGGGCACCACATCTACCCTTAAGACGACTGGCTTGTGCGATCACCATCCAAGGAGGCGACGCTACAGTCGATAGTGGCAACGGTGGACAGGCTGCAAATACTGGGTTTCGCCATCAATTACAAAAAATATTTTTAACGGCCATTCAAGAAGCTCATATTCCTAGGGGCAGAATTCTCCACACACCAGCCAAGAGTACGCCCGTCCAGCAACAGAATAAACCCCCTCAACACTCGGCTGCAATCCTTTACACCAAACAAGATGAAACGGTGTGACAATGTATGCAACTGCTCGGAACAGTGGCATTGTATACCACTAATCCCACACTGCAGGAGTTCCTGGCGGCCAGATGGTCGCTAACCACGGGGTCATAGGGACACCGGGTTCCTATACCTCCCAGACTGCACTCCCTACACATAAACGTGCTCAAACTAAAAGCGGTGTGTTGGGCATTCAAGTCCTTCCTCCCGGTACTACAAAATCAAACGTCATGGTCCTCACGGACAATACCACCACAATGTATTTATTACCTGCGGAAGCAGGGCGGTACCAGGTCCAAGACCATGTGCAGTCAAAGGATCGATTGAAAAAGATCGAATGACAAAAGGTTTGAGTCAAAAGGTCCAAGAAAGTGTTTTTTACACTAAAAACAGGGGTTTGGGGGGGACCCCCCCAAAAAAGAAAAAGAAAATTCAACCCTTTTTTTAGTCCTTTTGACTCGAACCTTTTGACATTCGATCCTTTTCATTCGATCCTTTAACCTGTAACTGTCCAAGAGATTGTCCTGGGAGGCGCAGCTGATATGGCACTGGGTCATTGCCCACAATATCGGCATCCAAGCATTTCACCTGCCAGGAATCTACAACCAAACGGTGGACAGCCTCTGCAGGCAGCTATCCCAGAACCACAAATGGGAGCTCAATCAGACATCACTCCAATCGCTCTTCTGCCGCTGGGGTTGACCAACAATAGATCTATTTGCCACGGCCCAGAACAAGAAATGTGCCAGGTACGACAGCAGGACATCGCAGGAGGGATCAATGGGAAACATGTTCCCTTTTCCATGGGACGGCCTCTTCGCATACGTGTTCCCACCGTTCCTGATTATACGCAGAACGCTAATGACAATCAAGCGATACGCCTGCAAACTGATTCTCATCACTGCATACTGGCCCTGCCAGATCTGGTTCTCTGAGATTATCCAATTGGCCGCGGACAGTCCTGTCCGACTCTGTAATCAATCAGACCTGATAACACAGTACAAGGGGAAGATTCTACACCACAACCTGCAATCGCTATGCCTCAGTGTGGCTCCTGAGTTCGGAGGCCTAAACATCCCCCAGGACTGTAGAGAGGTGCTAGAGCCAGCTAGGTAGCCCTCTACCAACAAATCATAACGTCTGAAGTGGAAGCGTTTCTACAACTGGTGCGAAACACAGGAACAATACCAACGAGGTATCCGGAACCCATTTCAGATAACGCCAGAGCAAGTCTTCACATAACTGCTAGGCCTAACCAAACAGGGCCTATCTCACAACTCCATTAAGGTGCACTTGGCGCCCATCTCAAGATTCATCAGAAAGGACAAGGGTGTGTCCCTATGTGGGCAAAGGCTCATCAAACATTTCCTTAGGGCCTCTTCAGAAGTTTCCCACCACTAAAACGGCTCTCACCAGAGTGGAGCCTCAACACTGTACTCTCAGGGTTAATGCCAAAACAATTTGAGCGAATGGCCTCAGCACCACTAAGTTTCCTATCCAGGAAAGTTGCATTCCTAGTGGTTATTACGTCTGCAAGGAGAGTATCCGAACTACAGGCCCTCACTGTCAACCAGCAATACTTGGGTTTCACAAAGAGACAGGGTGCTTCTCATGACCACCCCTCGGTTCATCCCCAAGGTGCCCTTGGAGTTCCATAAAAATTCAGTCATATCCCTGCCAGCATTCTTCAGCAAGCCTTCACCACCACCGGCTGAGGTGGCCATGCACCCGCACAACCTTAAACGAGCATTAAAATACTATATAGACAGAATGCGGTTGTTCAGACATTCAACGCTAATGTTCGTGGCATATGGGCAGGCAAGAAAAGGCAATGCTCTCTCCAAACAAAGCATAGCAAGATGGATATTGTCGGCCATTGTTTTCTGCCACAAATCCACGGGGAAGGCCCTCTGGGCTCCCCCTCATGCAAACTCAACAAGAGGAATGGCGGCATTGTGGTTCGGGTTGCCGATCGCTGATATCTGCCAAGCAGGCACCTGTGCGTGCTGCATACATTCACATGGCACTACTGCCTGGAGAAACAACATGCTGAGGAAGTGTGAACAGGATGAGCAGTCCTACAACGCCTGTTCCAGTAATTGGTAAGGTTGGGTGCTAAAGTTTTTAAAATTTTATTTATTTATTTTCCCCATCGGGCACCTCCTATACCTGTGCACTGCTACGTAATCTATTCACAGCATGGAACAGGAAGTCACTGGGGTGCGAGGGATTTTTCCCTTGATTGGGTGGAAGGAGGGAGCATGTGAATCTATGAAAGATCCAATGCTGGAGAAGGAGTATGTTTCTTACCTGTAACTCCTGTTCTCCAGCATTGGTATCTTTCATAGATTCACATGCACCCTCCTTCCACCCCATCAAGGGAAAAATCCCTCGCACCCCCAGTGACTTCCGGTTCCACAGGGTTAGAATGTGAAGGGAAGAGGAAGAGGAGGTTGGGACCAAAAGCACACATAACAAGGGTGTTGGGCTATACAATTTAGTTTCTTCTTGTGGCAAGGGCAATCAAAAATTAATATTCACAGCATGTGAATCTATGAAAAATACCAATGCTGGAGAACAGGAGTTACTGGTAAGAAACTTACGCCATCCTATCCATATTACCTGGAATGATGTTGTGCAAGGCTTCCTGGTAATACTATGCAGAGTCTTGGAAGGGTGCATCTCCTGCAGCCTGTCGAGCTTCTGAAATTGTGTAAACATGCCATAAGTTCTTGAGGACGCATCTCTTCTTTTGACACTTAGGTTCTTCAAACAGGGTTTTCAGAAGGTCTAACAGTCTTGCCTTTTTGGGTAAGGCAGAGTATTTGACAAGAACTGCCTGACGACAAACGTATGATTTTTCTAGAAATAATTGAATGGCTCTTGGGGCTGTTTTATGACCCCTCCTACCCCCAATAACGGCACTTGCATGCAATTTGGATGTACGTGATTATTACGAATACAAACATTTAGAAGTCTAAATGTTCGTATTCGAAATAAGCACCCCACAGCTAAATCTCCTTTGTAGACCCCGCTCTCCCACCCCCCTACTTACCTTTTGGGGGCACACTTTGCTGTGTGCCGCCGAGTCCCTGCAGCACCAGTTCCCTTCACTTCTGTGGATGGGAACCGGCACTGCAGGATCCTTTTATCTTTCCTTTTTTATGTTTGTTTTTGTTTTTGATGCAAGCAACACTCCCTCCACCGCTGATTCCATTATGGCAAACAAGGATGCGGGGGACGCCCCCACCCCCAAAACCCCCGCTTCCCTTTTTCACTTTAAAGAAAACCGAATGGTTAAAATGTTGCTATACCTAATTTTGATACAGCGTTAACCCGATAATTTCAACCATTCTGTTCTTTATATACAGTATTTTCTTGTGATACCTGCAATTTCAATTTGGTACATGAGCAGTCTCATAGCTCCTGATGACTTCGTTGAAATCGACTCCTACGCCTCATGCCCCAACTGCTACACTGATGAGATGGCTCCCTGAAACGGAGCAGGATTGTAGCACTATTGTTCAGCATAAAATGAAATATGAAGTCCGGGAGCATTCATGGCAAATCACGTGTAAAGTGCCTCTTCATACACCCTCTGACTTCATCCCGCCAATCTGCTTTTACACCAGTAACCAGACTGGAAGTATGCGCACCGCTGAGTGTTTAAATGCTGTCTTGCTGTGTATTCAACATGTCTTAAGATATTAGGATTCAGGCAATGCTGCTCTTTCGTGTGTGTAGCTGTTTTCGCTTCGGTCATTAATGTTTCAGTGCATGCCCATACATTAGCAATCTGCGCATTTTATGACTGAATAACTAGCTATGCAGTGCCCTTTTTAATAAAGGATTCTCCTTGCTCTTCAGGAAAGTTCCAGGAGGAAGGGCTGAGTAAAAACCTTTGTTTTCTTGTAGGCACCTCGAGCGGCTGACTAATTTGCACCTCTCACTGGGACCGTGAGTTGCTCTGTCTTCCATTCAGAATCCTCCTTTGCTCTTGCATAACATTGCTTATGTGGCTGGGCTAGTTAGGCCTACAGCAGTGTTCACTGAAGGATCCATTAGGTTACGACTAGGCTTTTTCTTCAGGTAACACTATAACATTCTTGCAGCAGGAATTCTCCCGTGTTGTCACATGTCATGTTGATTTATACGGCGCACCACTGCCATTTGCATGGTCTCCAAGTGCGTGCGTGACTCTATTAGAAAAGTGGGTAGGGTTGGTCGGTTAGTGAGGGAGAGAGCGTTAGGATAGCGTTTGCACTCATTTGTTGATGTGTGCAGAACCAGGCGAAACTCGCGTCTGTGCATTTGAGCTTTCTATGTGTGCTTTATGTGCACTGGGTTTATTGTGTTCATAAGGTTAGCATCCAGTGTCTGAGTTGTTTGTTGTCTGCAGGTATTGAGTTTGTAGTATGATTGGAGAGGTGTGTGCGGTTTGTACATTTTGGTGGGTTGTTTCACTAGCCCTCTGGGGGCGTGTACTGCGTTTGAGGTGAGGGTGTGGAAAAAGGATGTGGGTGGTTAGTTGATTTCAGGTGATCTGTTTTTTGAGTAGTATTATTGTCAGTTCTTTGTTTGTTATTGTCTCGTGATTTCTTTGGTCCTGGTGTATGGATTGTGGAGGAATGCGTCTATACTAAATCTAAACCACTAAATCAGTTCAATACTTGTGAGGCGAAATTCAAAAAAGCATTAACTAACTTAGTACAATTGTAGTGTGGCTAAATTTAAAGCATGGGAACCAGGTTAGTATAGTTCTAGGTTATCTAGATTCAAGAGGCGCTAACTAAGTGGTATTGGTGGGGTTGGGTCAAGAGGTGCATTATGTGGGACTTGCAGCAAGAAATCTCTTTGCTGAATACAATTTCACTTTGTGAGACGTTTGTAGCCTGGGGTAGGAGTGATCTGGTGTCTAAAGCCTGCAGAAAGTGTCTTGAGCCACTGGTGTCTGAATTAGGCGCTGTGTGAAACCAATACAAGCAGAGGTATAGTTCTGCTGCTGGCGCCTGTAACGTGTTTAAGAAAAGGGGGGGTCGTAATACCTAGACCCGAGCTTGCAAGAGCTGTCTAACCTGATTTTAAAAATGTATTTATTTATATATGGCGCCAAAAGACCGCAGGCATCGGGTCACGAAGTACCATCAACACAAAATGAAATGCAAACATACAAAAAGATGGGACAGAAGTCAGGAAAGTTAGGTCAGGTCAAGGATAGCATTACTTAAAAAGAATTCGCTGATGTCGGAATCTTTTATTATCTTCTTGTCGCAAGGCCATGTGAGTGAATTCCATATTTTGGCTGAGAGGTCTGGGAAAGATTTTCCCAGTCCGTTAGCCCTCTTGGCTTGGTATTCGGTGCTAGTATAGACGAGCGAAGAGTTTGTCTAGGTTCGTAGGGAGTCACTGTGTTTTTGAGGTAGACTGGCAGTGTCCCGTGTAGACATCTGTGGATGACCACAGCTGACTTAAAATGCCCCCCTGCAGCTACCTGGAGCCTGGAGCCAGTGTAGGTCTTGTCAACTGCTGTAGATGTGTTCACATCGCAATTTCATTTTAATGATACAGAGAGCATTTTCTGTCTTATTTGCAGTTTTTGCGAGCTTTTATTTGTCGGCTCCTAGCAATAAGGTAAGGTATTGCAGTAATCGATCCTCAATAGTATTATGGCGGTGCTATTGATGTGCAGTTGGGCTCAGAAAGGAAGGGACAAATATTTTTCAATAGTCAGAGGTAATAGGCACAGTTTTTAACCACCTAATTAACATGAGTTACAATACTAAAGTGAGGACTCGAGGTGGGTGCCTAATGTTTTCACCTTCTCAGAAACCAGACTGTTGCAGTCTTGGTTTCAAAAGGACAAGTATCTAGGTTCAAGTTTAAGCCTAGCCTGAGGTGACCCAAAAATCAACAGCTCGGTCTTATTTCTGTTTAGACACATCCAGTTCAAGTTGATTCAAGTTTCGATCTGGGAATAAATGTATTCTAGATTGGTGGTGCCAAGCTCATAATCCCCAGAGAGTTGCAAGACTAGCTGGGTGTCGTCTGCATAGTTGGTAAAGAAGACTCCAGTCTCCTCCAGGAGGCTACAAAGAGGTCTAATGTTCAGATTGAAAAACAATGGGGACAGACAAGCTCTCTGGGGGACGCAACAGACAATGGGGGCCGGGTGATACCTGGTGCAAAAGAAAGACTGTACCAGTCGGTAGCTTCTTGGCTGCATAGTCCTACATTTCTCAAAGTATGAAGGAGGAGCTCATGATCTAGAAGGTTGAAAGCTGCTGACAGATCTAATAGTACCAGCAAACCAGTGTTGCCACTGTCTGTTATTCCTAGCATGTGGGTCTGAAGGTCTATAGGTGATGTCTCTGTGCTATGGTGTGGTCTAAAACCAGATTGTCTGGGATATAAGATGTTGGAAGACTCATCAAATGCTTGAAGTTGGGTTGTAGCTGTTCAATCCAGTATCTTTAACAGAAAGTTGCAGTTTATGATGGGCCTTTTGGTGTCATTGTGGTCAAGTACAGGCTTCTTTATCAATAGTGTAACAGTGACAGCCTTGATGGGTTAGGAACCTGGTTGTTGCTAAATGATGAATTGCCAAATCTCACAAAAAGGGAGCAAACATGTCTTAGTTATCGAGAATAAGCTTAGGCATAATACCATTTTCTGGGAAGGCGGAGGGGCGTAAGGAGGTCACGATGTTAATCATGTCCGAGGTGTTAACAGGTGAAAATTTAAATTTAGGTTGATCTTCACAGGGGACTGGAGGTTCGGTCTGCAGTGAGGCAGGCTTGTTCTTGGCCAATTCCCTTCTGATCTCTGCACGAGCTTTAGCAATCGTTGCTTCAAAAGCCATTTGTACTTTGATACAGGTCTGATTAGAAGGGGCAAAGGGGATGGAGCATGTTTTTGGTTTTTCTAGACACTTAAGGATCTTAAAAAGCTTCTTTGAGCTATTATTGGCTTCCTCAATTTGTTTATTGAAAAAGTGTTTAATTTCGAAAATTGTAGATTTATAGACTTTCTAAGGTTTTCCAACAAATTTTATTTGCCTCTGTTGGGTGTTTGAGCCATCTGGTGTTAGCCTTCCTTTTATTTTTTTTATTTTATTTTTTATTTTATTTTTTAAGACTGTGAGTTCTTGCTAAACCATTTTTGATGCAATGCTTTGTCTCTAACCGATTTTTCTTTAAGGGATGCATGATACCCAGGCTAAAGTTGAAGGCATTAACAAGAGAGGTTGAATAGTCAGACTCGGAGGTAGAGAGCATGACCTGTTTCATACAATCTGATAAGTCTGAAACATGGATTTTGTGGATTTGATTTTTTTGTTGAAGTTCCGACTAATAATTGTCTTTGAAGGAAGGTCAGGTATTTGGATTAGGATTAGGAAATCTTTAACGTAATGATCAGACCAAATTCAGGGTGTAGTGTAGTTTATTTGAGAAGTCCAGTTTTTAACAACTACCCAATCGAGTATGTTACCTTTATCTGTGGTAGGGCCACTGTTTAAAACTGGGTAGTCGATGTTGTTAAGAGTAGTTTCGAGGTTTATGGCTTATTTGCCCGTACTATATTGCGCCATCGATTAAGATCACCAACCCGTATGGTGGCAGTGTTCGGCCCGCTTATGCTGCAAAGGAGCAGAGTGATAGCTTAGTTGAAATTGGGCATATCACCGGGAAGGCAATAGATTACAAGAAAGTTGATGCCACTGCATGGTGTTGGGGGTCATATTTAAATTCAAGATTTCTCAGTTGCAGCATTGGCTGGTTGACTGAAAGAGTTGTAAGTGTTTTTTGGCGAACAAGCAAATTATAAAACACCCTTGTCCAATTTTGGTAACGTTTACCGAACGGCAGGCTCATCTCCCCAAGTTTGTGGATCGTTGGTTAGCTGCAACAAAGCGAAAGCACAATTATTACCCAATGATAAAAGGAACTGTCCAGTCAAAGTTGTATAAAAATATCTACTTTATTATTATCCAACAGGCGGTTATAGCACACTACAAAATACAACCCACCCTGTAAGGCAGTGATCCCCAACGTGTAGCTCGGGAGCAACATGTTGCTCGCGGAGCCTTAAATTGTTGCTCACCAGTTGCTCTGGGCCATGGTGTTCAGGTGCTTAAGGGATGAGACCTCAGTAGTAGTAGTTATAGCCAGGATAGAGTCCTGGACTGTGCGAGAATGTTGGCAAATGAGCCTGCAATGTAGATGCAAGATTTGAGTTTGTTGCCACTATGCACATTATTGTTCAGTACATGCTGTTACTTATTATAGTAGTATCATTGTTCAAACCCTGTCATCTTCAGATATTTTGCCTAGCTGCCAAATGTGTTAATGAGCAAAATAATTGAACCATGTTCCCATGTTTGTTTCCTGGAGAAAATTGTCATATTTTGTTCCTTTGTACAGTTAGTAGGAGGATAATCGGCATATAATTGGCATGCATGCTCAACTTCCCTTTATTAAATAATTTGTGAAGGCCCTGCTTTTTGTACAAGTGTTTGCGTTTGATTCCACCATGCACTAAAGTTATCTGAAATATTACTTTTAGTGTCACCTCCATTTATTATTAAATAGTTTCTTAGTGGAAAAATGGTCACCGTTTGATACTCTGTCCATCTGGCATGCGGATAATGGGCAGATAAGGGAAATGCACGCCACATTTTTCATAATTAATTTGCCATATATTAAAATCCAATTAAGTTACTGTTAATAAGTTTAAATTAACAAGACAATTCATCCAGAAACCTAGTTAACACCACCACACACAAAGTGGTCGTCTAATGCTCAATGTTTTGGCCAATGTTTGCTACCAAGTTTTGTGTAAAACTCCTTTTGGACAGAGAAAAGAGGCTCCAAATCCTAAAAAAAATTGTTTTATTCCTAACCACTTTTTCACCAATGTAATAAGCCCCATGTGCTTTAAAATACACAATTTGCCATTACATGCCAACATAATTCTTAGGAAGTAACCTCCAAAGCCGCAGTGTAGTGATCTGTAGAGCCCATCATGTAATGACCAATTACTTAATTAATATTTAATCATATTTCTCCATTAAGTTAGCAACATTTAAAAACATGTACCATATTATTTATAAACTTCACATCGAACAAGCCCAAAATAAAACAGCAGCTTTAATATATTCAAGCTACATATAAAAACCTGACCCTTACAATTAATTATATAAAACATAGCTTCAATGCATGCCCACGCTTATGCCAAACACTGAAACAATGACAAATTAACAGAAATTGAACCAAATCTCAATTGACCCGCATTTTGCAGGCACACTTTGTGCTTCCTCATGCACAGCTTCTTCATTTATTGAGGGTTGGTAAATTTAAACGTACCTTTCAGCATCGGCCTCCTGCATTCTGGGATCTTATTTCACAGATTTCACCTGGCCGTCTTCTATGAGGGCAGCTTAGGTATATTTTGGACATGTACCTCTCGCCCCATCAGACAAGCTCTTGCTTTAAAAGCTATTTTGAGTTGACTTAATGTGAAAAATTTGGTTATATCCCACCCCCTATACAAATGGACGGTGTGTTAAAATCCTCCATAGTATAAGAATTCTTCTTTATCAGGTTAGGCTGCAATCACACACTGAAATTCACTTTATGATTTGCAGAAAATCCTGAATGTGCTTTAAAAAAATAAGTTACAAATCTTTAACTTGACCAAAATCTTCAAACTGAGTACAAATAATTCAGCTCATAAAGCGCTGCAAGGTGTACCTGGAGGGAGACCTGCTATTTGGCACAGGAATTTATTTTGCAACCCCTCCAGGACATGACCGTTCAAACCACCACAGAATTCACTGCCATAAAAAATCATGGAATATACCTTTGACTTATAAACTTCCAGGCACTTGTGGATCTGAATGACCCAGGCTTCAAATAACATTTTGAAAAGCCTTTTAAAACCTAATGATGCCCTTTCATCTGTCTTCTTAAAATGCTTGACCCAAGCACCACTCTGAGAAGAGTAGGCTCAAATTAACTTGAGACTATCTCCTCATCTCTACATAAAAAAAAAACTGCTACAAGGTTTCACCTTTTTCCCGAACAACATAAATTGGTCATATTTCATTTAAAACTATAGTTCCCAAAAATTAGTTTATAGCAGGCCATGTTGCAGACCTGCCGGCGTTGAGCCAAAATGGCTATGTCAGCAGCATAAAGAAGTGTGCTATAAAATGTACCCTTCATAGAGGGTGGGTTAACTTTTCTAAGAGAAGTACTAGAGTCAAACAGCCTCATCACGAGTTTGGCGGTAACCCTTAAATGCGGCAGTAACGCTATTACCGCTGCATTTAAGGGTCTGCCAAATCACAGGTTTGGCTGCATTTACCCCCAGCTTTAAGCTGGGGGTAAATGGGCCGGGAAAATTCCAATTTTCGGAACCCAAAGGGGAATTACCGTTACCGCCAAACCTGTGATCGGAGGGTTTGTTGGTAACGTTATTAGCCCGGGCAGTATCCCGGCAGTAATACCGCCGGGATACCGCCCAGCTCATGATGAGGCCCAAAGTCTGAAAGGAATACATTGGTGCCAACTAACATCTCTGCTTTTCACCTTTAATTCCCCCATCTTGCACATGGGACAGACGGTGAGATGTCTGCGTGTCACATTCGGATAATATTTAATAAACAACTACGGACCCAATAAAATGCAAATTTTGCCACAAGATATGTCTATCAATCAAATCAGACGGTCTCTCCAAATCTGAAAAAAGCCACAAATAATCTCCCTCCCTTAACCTTACCGTATTTCTCCACGATGGTTCTCAGAAGGAAGCAGTGGTCCACTCTACTAAGCCCTTCCCTGAAACCTGCTTCTGGCCAGCCGTGTACACATCTCATTAAATCATTAATCCATTTTCTATTTGAGATTATTCTACATTCTACATCGAACTTTTATATAACCTGGAACTCCTGAACTGGGGGACACCATTTGCCAAAAGTGCTGTGCTGGATAGTTTCAACCAAAAATCAAACTGGCACTTTCCTTTGTGGCCTCTGTACTGTTTAACAGTTTTAGGAGAATACCTTAATTTCGTGTGAATTGGCAAGTCTTTCCAAAGCCGCCTTGTCAAGCTTAAGCACAGCCAACCAGCCCCCTTGCCTGTCAGACATCCTCTCAGTACCTACCCCATGCCATTGGAAAATTACCTCAGGTGGATAGTGATCACTCTCTGTTCAATCAGAAATGGAAAACTGCAGAACATTCCTGAATAAAAACAGTCCACAATACAGTAATCAATGACTGAGAAACAGTATTACTGGTCTTGTATGCTTAGGAATGCACCATTTGCCATGAAAGACGCTGGAAAATCCCTGGCCAGAATCCTAAAGTACACCTGAAAATCATTCTTCCATTTGTGACCAATTTTACTGTCCAAACATTGGCACTACATTTCTTAAAAATATTTAGCTCGAGAACCTGGAGTTACTGGTAATGTTTATTTAGTCCTAAAATATTTTTGAACAACTTGATTGGTCCCATCTGTCTAAAACAGTCCTACTGAGCACTCGAGCTCCTTAACATTTCCTGTAAACAACCACTTATTGTCAAATGAAGTTAAAGCAGCCAAATGGTTTAAATCATTTCTGGGACCCAGAATGGTGGCAGTGGTAAAAGGGAATTTTATCTCACTTAAAAGCTTGCTGACCTATGGTGTCCCCCAGGGGTCTTGTCTGTCCCCTTTGCTCTTTAATATTTTCTTTAAATTCTTGTGCAACATGTTGTAAGCATCGGGTGTCCGCTTTACCAACTACGCTGACGATACCCAATTGGTGTTTGAGCTGTCTGGAATTTACGAAAAGGACGCTCAAAGAGTCAAGGAGTTGTTCTGCGCTTTCCAAAAAATGGATGGTGACAAACTCATTCGCACTTAACGAAGAAATAAATGAACTTTTAATAGTCGGTACCCCCTAAAAGCTAAAAGAATAGGATGACCTATACAGAAATTTTAGAATGAATAACAATATTATGGTATCAGATCACGTAAAAACGTTAGGCATCTACATGGATTCACATCTCTCATTTAAGAGGCAGACAACTTATTTAAAATCCACCTGTGCCTTTAACTCTAACTTACTTTGGCAAATGTGCCCATATCAGACTCAACAAAATCTTGCTGTGATCGCCGGTGCCATTATTAATTCGAAATTAGACTATTGTAATAGTCTATTGATGGCCAGTTCCAAGACTAATATCACAAACATGCAAACTATACAGAATGGAGCGGTCAGGGCTGTTTTTGGATTGAGTCAACGCTCTAAGATCTCATTAGCTAGGAGGAAGCTACATTGGCTCCCGGTCGAACAAAGCACCAAATTTAAAGGCGCAGTTACAGTCTATAAATGCCTAGGTGGCACTGCACCGAATTATCTTGCCAGTAAGATAGAGAAAACACCCATTAAAAGAGACCTCAGTTCTAATAATAATCATGATTTGTAACAACCACGTCAAACCCTTAAAAGAGTAGGTGGCACTAACTTTACTTTCTGGGCACCAATGGTCTGGAATTCCTTGCTGCTTGCGCTCAAGAACAGTGGGTCTCTCACTGTGTTTAAGAAACAACTTAAGACCCGATTGTTCAATGAAGGAGCAGCTTAGAAAACTAACAGTTTACTCTGTCTCTTGCCTAGGATATTAGATCCGAGTTGTAGCTTTTCTGTGCCTTTGTGAGCGCTTTGAGCCCGGCGGGCGAGATAGCGCCATATAAAAACAAGCAGACAGATAGATAGATAGATAGGCCTTGCAGATTTACTTCACTAGAATGGCAAGTGTTCTACATAACTGTTAAGTAGTACAAATTCAAATGTTCTATTGGCAGTCTTACATTTTATTACATTTCTAATTTGTGTTGCAATCACTTATACACCAGGTGAGTGCCGATGTGCTCTGTCGAAGAATGGATGTTGCTCACCATTCCATTTGATATCCAAATTTTGCTCATTGTGGACAAAAGGTTAGGGACCCCTGCTGTAAGGGAATGCAGGGGACAGACAGTTTCATAGAAGGAAAAGGGATGCACTCTGGACACTGACAGGAGGGTAGTCTTAAAGTAATTCATCGCAATAGTTCAAGGATACTTGGTTTCAACACAAAGGGAGCAATGAGTCGTAAAATGTCACTAGGGGCCTTCGGAGAAGAACCAGGGGGACAGGACCACAGTGTACCTTGTGCTTGTAGATGTTTTTGGTGCTCGACTGTGTAGTCGGTTTCAGGGCGCTTTGCAGATTCTGCGACAGAGTTCAAGATGGTAGACAGCTGCGGGTATCAGGCGGCAGGCAGTTTGGTGAACAACGCTGGATGGACGGCTCTAGACTGGCCTATACGGCGGCTCAGGCTCAGGAATAGTCTATGGGCTGGTTGGCGAGTCTGAAGCACTGCTCAAGGCGTATCGGACGACGTTGGGGACTGCGGCGGGCCAACAGTCAGTGGTGCAATCAGTTGCAGCTCGACTTGCTCAAAGATGTCCTTTAAGGCAGATGCTGGTTGATGCTTGTTGATGTACTCCTCCTAGCTTCTTCACTGGGCTTGTGTCGTCCTTGTAGGCACACGGCCCAAAGCTGACGAGTGTTGCAGGCAAAGGCCTTGTCCTTGGTTTGGTTCAGAGACTATAGCACTTCCTACTTAGGAAGCTTGCTGCAGAGCCTATCAGGGCATGCTGTGTGCTGGCTGGGTACTGGTTCTGAAGCTGCTGGAGCGTCCTCTGGATTCAGCATCTCCCTCTGTTCCCTGGGAGATGTTTAGGGGAGGAATCTTGCTTCCCTTTTAGGAAATCTATGCCTCCCTTCGCTGCCAGAAGCTGTAAAGCAGACTGTACCTTCAGCCAGGGTCCAAAAGAGTTATTTTTGTTACTCCTTGAAAGTCTTCAGATCTGCCCGAAAGAGGGGTTCGGCCCTCTTTTAAAGCCAAATGGGCCCCAGTGATTGGTGTAAGCTAATCCTATCATAACGAGCCAATCCTGAGTGCCCACCAACAATCTCCTTTATGCATGAGGCAATAACCAGAGTTTGAATGGATTGTGTCCTCCCACGTATTCCTCATCTTGTGATAAATCGTTATCTCCAGCTTCGCTGCTTCGGAAAAAAAAATTCTCGGTAGAGGGCGCTGTGCTCGAGGTCGTGGCGTCGATTGTCCCTCGACGTACTCCGTATTCTGTCGACGTCACCGATGGTATAAATACCTTGAGCCGCGCCCGTTGCTTCAGTTCCGTTTTTCCGATCGTTTCGCTATCGAGAACAGCGCGCTTCTATTTTCTGTGAAGAAAATGTCGTCATCTTCGACACCTTCGACACCCAGGACTGGGTTTAAAAAGTTTGCAGATTGTGGATCTAAGATGTTGATCACCGATCCCCACCGGATTTGTCTCTGGTGTCTCGGTTCCAGTCACCGAACCGACGACTGCGGGTCCTGCCAATCGATGACCGAAAAAGCTCTTTGTGAGAGGAGAGGTAAACTGTCGGTGGGGAGGGAGGCCTCAAAAAAGGTTTCGTCTAAAAGACATGAGAAAACGACTGATTCTAAGGAATCAGATCGACATATGCACTCGAAGAGATCTCGATCTAGGAGTAGATCGAGACACTCTTCGTCGTCATCGAAGAAAATGAAGAGGAGACATAGATCTCCCTCATCATCATCTTCTTCAGAGTCGACCGAAGAAATTTGTTGTCCGACTAAATTGGATTCTCCCAGTAAGTGGGAAGAATTCTGCGAAAAGATGATGGAGGTTTTCGAGAATGCGGCCCGACCCCCTCGAAAGACCCTCAAAAAAGCCATACCCCTAAAGTCGCTCCATTGGACGACAAAGCGAAGTCCAAGGCTACCATGGCTAAGACCAGTAGCGTCGAGGAATCCAAAAAACCTCGAGTCGACGTAAAACCGTCGAAGACTCTTCTAGAGTCGAGCACATCTCCAGTGCCGTATAAGAAACACAAGTCGTCGAAGACTTCGACAATTTCGTCGACGCCCTCGACGTTCGTAATTTCGACGCCAAAGCCAGATCAAAGTCATCCTCGAAAACTTCGAGGGATTTACCATTTTCTTCGAAGCAGATGGAAGAGGAAGAAAGGAGATTCACTCCTTTACCCAGATCATAGATTGCTGACATAGATTTGAAAAAATCTGAAGTCTGCTTCAGAAGAAGAAGAGGTTTCTCCTTTGGGAGTTACTTATGGTACAAGACAAGTTCCTGAGGAACTTATTGACCAGGAAGTTAGAATGAGAGACCTGAGTGACACTCTACATTCTGCCAGTGGAGTTGACACATCCCCAGAATTAGTTCGCCAAACCTGATCCTGCAGAACATGCAGATGCTGGGTACAGGGGTCTTATGACCAGAGTAGTTGAATATATGGGTTGGGGTAATACTTCACCCATTTTTGAACAAGATGACATGACTGATCTAATCGTCAAGGGACCGCAGAAAGATCCTGTTCTCCCTTTTCACAGGGCCCTTGAAAGAACTGTAGAGAAAAACTGGGAGAAACCAGAAACTATTGCTGCTGCAGACAGCACTTTTCCAAGAAAATATAGACCAGCTGGAACGGATCCTGAATATTTGAATAAACATCCGACTCCAGAGAGTTTAGTCATTCAGGCAGCATCTACTTCAAAACAAACTGCTTATCCAACTATTCCTCCAGATAGAGAGGATAAAAAAATTGATGCCTGGGCACGTACATTTTTCACGTCAGGCAGTATGGCACTCAAGTCGGCAAATGTTACCTGTACCCTAGCCAGGTTTACCCATACCCTGTGAGACTGTATTTCGGCGGCGGCTGATCATATTCCGGAAGGCGAGGAAAGGGAAGGCTTCCTGAATATAGTCAAAGACGGGAAGGAGGCAATGGGGGAATGTCTCCAGTCTGGACTGGATACTGCGGATAGCATCAGCAGATCCATGGCTGCAAGCGTTGTGCTACGCAGATTTGCGTGGTTGAGGAAGTCTGGATTTGCACTGGACGTGCAATCTAGACTCCTCAACATGCCCTTTGATGGCTCGAGGCCCTTTGGCAGAAAGGCTGATGAAAGCCTAGAAAAACTTCAGACCTCGAAAGCGGCAGCTAAATCACTTAGCGCCTCTTTGCGCCAGCCTCTAAAACCCTATTCCGGCTCATCTTCCTGGAGGGGTCGTTCTTTTCGCTACTACTCTTCTTTTGGTAGAGGAAGAGGACAGGCTTCTCAAAGGGGCAAAAGAAACTTCACTCGTGGAGCACGAGGAAGAGGTGCAAAATCAGCCTCAGGAGCGGCATCTGTACCCTCAGCCACTCATGCAGCCGCCTCCAAATCCCTTTGAGACCTTGTTACACAAAACACCAGTGGGAGGCAGGATCTCTCAGCATCTGAAGGAATGGCGGGGCATTACCTCAGATGCTTGGGCACTGGAAACAGTAGCCCAAGGTTACTGCCTCCCCTTCCAAAAAAGGCCTCAGAATCATCCACCGGGAGTCAACTCCGTCAAAATTCCGGATCTGCTCCTGTTGCAGGAAATTTTAACCCTGCTAGAGAAAGGTGCCATAGAACCGGTACCTGTAGCGGAGAGGAACAGGGGTTGGTACTCCCCATATTTTCTCATCCCAAAAAAGGACGGAGGACTGAGACCCATCTTGGACTTGAGAAACTTGAACAAGTTCCTCAGGAAGGACAAGTTCAAGATGGTGACTCTCTCTCAGATCCTTCAGGCTCTCCAACTCCAAGATTGGTTGGTATCATTGGACCTTCAGGATGCTTACTTTCATGTGCCAATCCATCCAAAGCACAGAAAGTACCTGAGGTTCGCGATTGGCAATTCTCATGATCAGTTTCGAGTTCTGCCATTCGGGTTGACCTCCGCCCCGAGGGTTTTCACCAAACTGTTGGCGGTTGTGGCAGCAAGTCTCGGGAGAGGAGGTATTCACATATATCCCTACCTGGACGACTGGTTGATCAGAGCAAGTTCGCCAGAACAAGCTCAAGAACATCTTTCGAACACCTGCCACTTCCTCCACAAACTGGGCTTCTCCCTCAATTTCAACAAGTCCCACATGATACCATCTCAGAAACTCCAATTTATCGGAGCAGTCTTGGACACTTCATCGGGAAAAGCCTTGCCTCCCGAAGTGAGAGCTCTCCACATCCAGCAGATGGTAACGAAGTTTCAGAATGCCCAGCCATCTACCGGCCTTCGATTATCTCAGGTTGCTCGGCCTCATAGCATCCTGCATTGTCCTAGTACCAGAGGCCAGGTTGAGAATGAGATCCCTTCAATGGGTTCTCAGAACTCAGTGGTCCCAGTTCTCAGGGAATATGTCGGATCTTCTGCAAGTCCCGAGCGCAGTTGCTCAGGATCTTCTATGGTGGGCTTGCAACGACAACATTCTCAGGGGAGAGTCCTTTTGGCAACCATGGCCGGAGATAACGGTAGTGACGGACACCTCACTCACGGGGTGGGGAGCACACACCAACGATCTGACAATCAACGGTCGTTGTTCTCCATCGGAGTCCAAACTACATATCAACCTGTTGGAGCTGAGGGCAATCAGACTAGCTCTGAAGGCCTTTCTGCCCTCTGTACACGGAAAGAATGTCCTGATAATGACGGACAATACAGTGGCCATGTACTATCTCAACAAGAGAGGTGGTGTAGGGTCACTGCCACTGTGCAGAGAAGCAATGCAGCTCTGGTTCTGGGCAATACGAGAAGGAATCTCTGTCGGCAATTCACCTAGTCGGAGAGAAGAACACAGCAGCAGACGATCTGAGCAGGCAGAGCACGGTCTCTCACGAGTGGGAGCTGGCTCAGGAAGTCCTTCTGGAGATCTTCGCCCTTTGGGGAACCCCTCAAGTGGATCTGTTTGCCACTGCGATCAACCAGAAGTGCGATCAGTACTGCCCAAGGGAATTTCCTCAAAGAGGAGCTCTGGGAGACGCATTAGTAGTGGAGTGGAAATTTCCACTGCTGTACGCGTTTCCCCCAGTCCCTGTGATTCCTCAAGTAATCAGGAGGTTGAGAAAGTTCAGGAAAACCATGATCCTAATTGCCCCAGATTGGGCCAGGAGAACGTGGTACCCGGACCTTCTAGACATGTCCATCTGCCCTCCAATACGTCTTCCGCAAAGAGAGGATCTTCTCTCGCAAGAGGAAGGTCGGGTTCTCCATCCAGAGGTCAAGACACTTAACCTTCACGCATGGTTTCTGAGAGGTTGAGATACAAGGATTGGGATCTTCCGGATGACGTAATGGAAATCTTGCTTTCGGCCAGAAGACCAGCAACAAAGTCTTTGTACCGATGTCGCTGGAATAGGTTTAGTAACTGGTGCAAAGACAAGGATGTGGACCCTTTTCAGTGTGGCACCCCAATGGTGCTTTCTTTCCTGTTACATCTAGCCAATCTGGGGCTCCAAATAGGAACAATCAAAGGATACCTTGCTGCGCTGTCCATTTTCAAGCGCTCCTCGGAAGAGGTTTCATATTTCAAAATACCGTTAATAATTCAATTCTTAAAGGAGCTTAATAATGTATACCCTCCAATACCTTTTCATGTACCAACTTGGGACTTAAATTTAGTATTAAAATTCTTGACTTGCATACCTTTTGAGCCTCTGCAATCATGTCCATTGAGGCTTTTGACTCTAAAAACTGTCCTCCTTGTGGCCCTATCATCAGCCCGCAGGGTTAGCGAACTTCAGGCTCTCTCATGCAAACCACCATATACTATTTTATAAGGATAAGGTAGTCCTTAAAGTTAAACCTTCGTTCTTGCCAAAAGTAGTCTCGGACTTCCATTTGTCACAAAAAATAGTACTACCAACTTTTTATCCTCCTCCTCATCTGGGCAAGGAATAGGAGAGATTACACAGACTAGATGCCAAGAGGGCTCTTAGTTTTTACATCTCAAGGATGGCTAAATTGAGACAAAATGACCAACTATTTGTGGGTTATACTGGTCATAAATTAGGCTTATCTGTAACAAAACAGACCATTTCCCGCTGGATCATATTAGCCATAGTTTGAATGCTACAGATTAGCGGGAAAAGAACCACCAGATGGGCTTCGTGCCCATTCTACAAGGGGAATGGCTACTTCTGCGGCTCTAAAGAGGGGAGTCCTAGTAGCAGATATTTGTGCAGCTGCAACCTGAAAAACAATGCATACTTTTGTTAAACATTATTGTTTGGACACTGCCTCCTCTAACGAGGGTTTATTTGCAAAGGCAGTTCTGCATTCTGTCCACGAAAACTGAAATTAGTACTCCCACCTCCAAAAATTGATACTGCTATGGGAGCCTATCACAAGATGAGGAATACGTGGGAGGACACAATCCATTCGAAGAACAAGTTACTTACCAACTGTAACGTTCTTTCGACTGGATGTTCCTCCCACGTATTCCTCATCGACCCTCCCATCCTACCCCACAGTACAGTTTACGTTTTCTTACACTTTTCTCTCACGAAGAATGTATCGGTCATGGGACACGCCTGGGTTTTCCATATATATATATTTTCCGAAGCAGCGAAGCTGGAGATAACGATTTATCACAAGATGAGGACTACGTGGGAGGAACATCAAGTCGAAAGAACGTTACAGTTGGTAAGTAACTTGTTCTTCTTTGCAACAGAAAAGGTAAAGGGGTGAAAACCTGTAATACTAAGTCCCACCCATCTTCCTGTCTGTTGTGGATCAAAGGGTCTCTCTAGTTAATTAGCTCTCTGTGGTTCCGAATTAAAGAGGCAGGTCTCCCTTGAAGCTGCACCGAGAACAGACTTTCTATTTACTGCAAACCACATTCTCGTACCTTCTGAATGGGGTCCCACTGTGGGGGTTGCCTAATGTAAGCACCTAGGCTCTGACATGACAGCTCATTGTCATTGATACTTTAGGGCAGGAGCTGGCTTCAGGTTGACACAGTGCAATGAAAGAAGTGTTGGGGTTTCCGGTCTCCATTGCTTAACCTCTGCAGCCAGGCCCCATGTGGGCCTGTTTGAATTAAACTTTGATTATTATGCGACGCTGCCACCAGCAGCTGAGCTTAGGGAATGGGCGTACCCATGGAGCCTTTGCTAGTTAATTAGGCTGGCCATGGCAGGAAGATGGTTGTGCCTTCCCCCTTCTGAGATGCCTTGATGTACTCTTGCTGTCATATTCCAACTAAATATGACAGGGCAGACTGAGACTCTAGGCTGTGTCCACCCAGAGTATACGGGTTTATGTGTATGTCCTGAGGATAGCATAGGAAAATGTGTGCAGATTAGGCCCACACATTTTCCAGAGGTTGGTCTACCATCATTCAATTATATTTTTTTTAAAAAGCCCAGGCGAGCGTACACCCACCATGTGGATGGTCGAAATTCCTTACACAACCCACCCTTACTCTTTGTGATGATTATGCATCACCTGTGCTTGTGATTGCCTGGCTTTCAGAGAAGGCTCTCCTTTGCGTGCTAAGCTTAGATCTGACTAAAAAGCGATCGAGTGATGGCGCAGATCGGAATGGGAATTGTGTAAGCTCCTAGACTCTCGGAAGGCGTGTGGGCCGTTCCTCGTTGGCCTGTCTAGTCTCATTACAGCGTACGGTGCAGGTGTACCTCTGCCTCTCTCAGACGGAGGGGTGGAGGCCGGGGGAGCGCATGCACCTCAGGAGGAACTACCAGGCCAGTGCAGCCCAATGTGCCTGGGCTTGTCATATGCGTTCCCCTGGAACCGGCAGATCTGAAGCTGTGTCAGGCCCGGGCTTCAGCTGAAGGTGTGCCGGGATTCCCCCGCAGGCATCACTCATCGTCTAAATCCTGTTTCACACTTCTTCTCCGTTACACAGAAGATCCTGTTCCACCGCACACACATTACTAGCCCTCACCCTGACACTAATTTGACAGGAATACGTTCTCGTGCATCATCGTCCTGCTCACTCGTGTGTACAATTATTTTTAGCGGCGGCATTTTGTTTTTTCTTGTTTTCTGCCTGCCTGGAAGTGAAATAACAAACGCGAAGGGCTGCAGGAGTTTGGTAACACGCAGTCCGTATTCAGTAGCAGACGCTCCGCCCTCACTTAAGTGACAGCCCGTTTGTTACTACATCTCTTCTGCACGCGGCAATCCTACAACACCTGGCTCGTAATTACTGCTGAAGCGTGAGAGCGATAAACAAACCCGCCCGAGACACGAATACATTGGTGGTCGACATGGGTAGAGCGACTGCCCCCTCTGGGACGGTTTAACTCATTCAATGCTTTTAAAGAAATTGTTAAGCCAGACTCTGAGACCACAGGGGCAGCAGTTGGAAAACTGCAGGTCATCAACCTGCTGGTTTTATGTAACAGAGGCTGTCTTTTGGTGGGGGGGGGGGATCATGCCCATGGTGGGATTCTTTACTTGGAATTGCCCTTTTAAGCCCCTCCGTGAGGCTTGGGCAGTGTCGTGGCACCTGTACCCAATGCAGGTAGAAGCATGGCATTCTCCTGCATCTAGTGCTTTCATTGATAATGGCAGATCACTCTTTTCGGGACCAGCTATTGCCATAGTGAACTTCTGCTTCTGGATGGCCCCTCCCCCTGGTGACCCATATGTGACTGAGCTACTGGTAACCTCCTGTATCTAGAGGTCTTGTCCGAAGAGTAGCCATGTGCCTTGAACAGTTGTTGCCAGGGTAGATTCCGGCTTCAGTAGCTGCACAAGCCCCCAAAGGGGGCAACAGAGGTGCATCAGGCATAGTAGCCTGTTCCCCTGGCCCGCAGGTTGCCTCCGCTCCTCCGGAGGGGAGGCTGGAAACAGGGGGCAGGGCCTATTGGGATCGGCAGCTTGAGAAACCCTTTTCGGCCCAAAGGGGTGTTTATATTCCCTGGCTGCCGAGAGTTACTCCTCTTTGTTTGGCGGTCGGGATGAATTTCCCACACACCCTACCTAGTTAATAGTTCAGTGGTTAGGTTATCAATGTTGTTTTTTCTTTGTGGTCACTGGTGCAGAGTTACTGAACAATCCTAGCTGAGGAGGAATCGCGCAGCCGGATGGTAGCCACAAGCCATTGCCCACTGGCTGCAGGAGTCAGGGCGGGCACGACTGGCACTTCACCCTTAAGGACAGTTGGACTCATCAACAACTGCAGTGACCTGGGCTTCGCTCCATACAGGGGTATTGGAGTTAACATACTATTCCTGGTAGAAAGTCTTAGGTGGTTTCTTAACCCGAGGGTCTCAACCGGAATTGACGTGTCCACCCAGAAGCAATTTATAACCAAAGTGATGAGTTCACTGTTTGGAAAGCACAGGAATGGCAGAGGGCCACCCGTGGGTTATGCTTAGGGCGTGTTCCCTAGGGGCCTTGCATTTCTGGGATCGCTCATAAGTTGACTCTTAATAAAGTGACCTGTTTTTATTCCACTATAAATGACAGTAATTATTTAAGATACACGGCTGAAGGGGCCGTAGTAGGGGCTAGTCCGCTATGTATTTATTGCTCACCCTTTGAGGTCTTTGTTGTATTTAAAGCAGTATTACTTTTGTCGACTGTCTCTCATTTAAAGATGCCCTTATTCGTTGGAAGCCCTTTTTGCCTCAAAGCAACCTTCCCTTAGTGGCAGTTTGATTCTGGAGCTTCCATTTTGCAAAATAACCCCTTATATCTTGAATGGTCTTTTTCGTGGTAGAGTCTTGCATCTTCTGCTGCTGTGACAAAACAGGGCCGCCGATTTAATTTCCAGTACAGAACGTTTTGCGTGCTGGTCAAGCATTAATCATAAAAGCTGCCTATGGATGAGTTGGGCCATAAAACATTGCTTTCTAAATTAAGCTAATTTGCTTTTATAACTCTTATGGTTCACAAGTTGGGAATTTCCAAGGAGCCTCCCTGCTTCCATGGCTGGTTCTTGACCGTAGTCTGGGCCAGTGCTAAAATAATATAATTGCAAGCTGCCTGGGGCTTCACATCATGGAACCTTCCCTTTTTCTCTCCTGCTAATCCCACAGTTGCTGCGATTGGTGTCCTGGGCCCTTATGCATCCTCTGGGCCCTGACCTTCCACTACACCAATCCTGCCCAGTTCCTGTCTATACAGAACACTTGCATATGCGCACCCTCCGCTCTGGAGGTTAGCACTTAAACCTCCTGCGGCCCCAGTCTGTGTATCGCTCAACATTCCTAGCACTTCATCTGTGGCTCACCCATGAGCTCCGTCTCCCCAGCACTTACCGCCTCTTCCCTGCTGCACTTGCGCATTCTGAATACTCAAAAGGCATAGTAGGTTTGTCTCTTCTACCCCCCCTCTGCTCTTATATATTGTGTTTTTAATGTTTTTTCCCACCCTTGCTCCCTCCCTGCCCTGTGGGCACTTTGAAACAGTATTTTCTTATTGTATAAGCACCTAGCAAGCAAACAATATAATAAAATAAAATAGGAGGGTGACATTTTGGCACTAAAGCATGCATACGGCCTCATTTTAAGAGGGTTTGGCATCGAAATGGCACTTGCGCAGCATACATACTTGCTCATGCCTGATCTTCAGTCATAACTTCGCTTATGGGAAGATTTAATGTCTGAGAATGTACATTTCTTATACAATTTTCCTGCCCTGCTAGCTATGAAATGTAAGGAAGGAAGTAGTTTGTGAATTGGTCCAAAGAGTTAACGAAGCGTGAGCCTAAAGCACACTTCAGGGTTATGAAAGCAGATCAAACTATGAATTATAGGTGGCCTGCCGTATCTTCTTCAAGGAGTGTATTGTGAAACGTGTCGGAAGCGGCTGAGTGTTTGCAGAGTTTGTTTCAGTGTGGCTTGAGATGTACATTTGCGCAATTAGCACCTTTCCTCTAGTGCCTGGTGCTTTTCCCCTGTTGCCTCGCTGTACGAAAGAGCGAGCAAAGCTTCTTTGCGGTATAGGTACCATTACTGGCGTTGCGCATGTCGCAATTTCTGGTTTCCAACATATAGGCAGAATGGAGGCGGGACTTTAAGTAGAGGCACTTGGCTCCTCCTCTACAAGGGGTACAACTAGCTTGGGAGTTTTTGGAGTATTGGTCCTCAGTGCAGCTAGTCCGACTACATTAGTGATGGAGCTGCCATTCCCGATTGGCTGATTAGCTAAGTGGATTGCAAAGTGGTTTTTCCGTGTCCCTGAACAGCGAGACATTTTCTTGTAACTCCTGTTGGAATCGTTGACTGTGCGGGGGGGGTACGTTCTTCTGCTCTTCCCTTGCTTTGATGATGATAGGAAATGTCACAAAGAAAAATAAGGCAAACCGTACGACTTGACAGCCATTGTGCTTAAAAACAAAAATGACGAGGGATCCGGTGGAGAATTACCGCCTGGCAAGATGGAACTTAGGCCTCTTTAATAGGGAGGGGCCAAACAAAGGAAAGTGGCCACGCAGTGCATAATCACTGCTTTCTTTTATCGTGAAGCGGAATCTGAGCTAGCCCTGGTGTGAATGTGGCAACTGGCATGGCCATGGACTGTCCTCTTAATTTGGCTATGGGTAATGAAGGACTTGGGAAGAGAGTTTTGATTTTGACAATAACTCACTTCTTGATCCATGCTATGCCTTGCGAAACCAAACTCGGGCACTGGCACAGGTTTCACAGCCGGTGGGGGCGTCAGCGGCCATAATATGGGCTCCCATGATTTCAAAATCCCTCACGATTATGCTTGAAGCTTCACAAAGACTATCGGGAAGCCCTAACCTGATCCTTGAATCTGATGGTGCACATTCTTTGATAGGAACGGGGCTGGCGCCCCTTCCCTCTTTCTTCTCGTAGTAATTGTGGCAACTCGTCAAAAGCCTGCTCCTCTATTGATTTATTGATTGTTATTGTGCATTTGTAAGGTGCTAAAACAGCAAGAAATTGGGTTTCAAAGCGCCCACAGGGCAAGGGGAGGGAACATGGGACCAAGGCAATAGAATACAATGATGGACAGGATAGAGGCGGTCCTACGAGGCCTTGTGAGCATTCAGATCGTGCAAATGCCAAGAGAGGAGTAAGGAAGGGGGTAAGTGCTGGGAATTCCACAGAGGGCGGAAGTGCCAGGGAGTGGGTTGCCGGGAGCCGGTAAGTGCCTGGCATAGGTCACATAGTAAAGAGTGGTTGCCTGCCAATGAAATAAGTGCGCTCTTGTGAGGAAACACAGGCCAGTGGGTGCCCAAGTGCTGGGGGCGGGAGGAGGCTGAAGGGGATGGGAGGAAGCTCAGGACCCAGAAGGACACATAAGGGCCCAGGCCACCAATCTGTGACTGAACGGTTTAGCACAGGATGGGAAGGGGAAAGGAGGAGGTTAAGAGGAAAGTCTTCAGGCACTTTGGAATTTGAGGTGATCCATCTCAAGACGGATAGGGAGGGGGAGGCTGTTCCAAGGAAAGAGATTGGCCTCCAGCTTGCTGTTTAGAGAAGTGCTTGACACACAGAGTTGGAGACGGAGGAATGCAGAGGTCTCGAGGAACAGTATTTGGTGAGAGTAAGTTGTAGATGGCATGGTCCCTGGTCCCAGACAGCCTTATGGATGATTCAGAGAGATTTGAATTTGATCCTTGCAGCAACCGGGAGCCATTGGAGAAATTTAAGGGCTGGCGATATATGGTCCCTGGGCTTGAGGCCAACGATACGTCTCGCAGCCCTATTTTGGATAAGCTGGAGGGGGCGGAGAGAGGAAGAGGGTAGATTAAGGAAGATGCTGCTGCAATAGTCCAGCCTAGAAAGTACCAGGGCTCTAGAGACATTGAGCTTCTGAGGAAAGGTGAAGAAAGGAAGAATGCCTCTGAGGTGGAGTTGGAAATGGGTCTTCTTGGCAAGGTCCATGATGTGAGGGAGAAAAGAGAGGAGTCGAAGATGACTCCAAAGTTTGTTGCTTAAGATTAAGGAGAGGGGGGGGGGAGTCCATAGAGAGTGGCCAGAGTGAGGGGAGTAAAGTGGGAGCAGGGGTCCTGATAGGAAGGATCTCAGTCTTTCTGGCATTGAGGCAGAGATTGTTAGTCACACCAGGACTGGATAGCAGATTGGCAGTCAGGAATGGTAGAGGAAGTAGCAAGAGGGTCAGAGGGAAGTTTGAAGAAGAGCTGGGTTTTTGAAGAAGATCTGGGTGTCCTCTGTGTAACACTGGAAATGAGGTAAGAAAGTGGAAATAAGGTGAGCAAGTCGAGCGAGGTAGAAGTTAAAGAGCCTGGGTGAGAGGTTGGAGCCCTGGAGGACGCCACATGTGGAAATGGAAGTGGGAGAGGAGCAAGAGCCCAGGATCACCTGGGAGGGACAGTCAGTGAGGAAGGTTCCATGTCTTAAAATCGTGGCAAAAAATGGCTGTGTTTACAAAATATCGTGGCAAAAGTAAAGTGGTTTTGCTGCCACAATCATGTAAAGGATGCGGGGGACACCCCTGCAATCCCCGGACATACCATTTAAGGGGAGCAGGGGGACACCCCTCCAACCCCCGCCCCCCATGAATGGTATAATGGGGTACACCTTTACCGGGTCAAACCACAGGATTTTTTTTTACCGGCAACATTTTTGCCGCGATTCCAGTCCAGTGCCTGCTTCCCGGATACCAAGGATGGAGCCGTTTTATGAGGATGGAGTAGTTGACCGTATCAAATGCAGAGGAGAGATCAAGTAGAATGAGAGTTAGGCCAGTGATTCAAGCAATTCTTCATGGGTGCTCAGGAGAGCAGTTTCCGTGTCTATGGATGCCTGGAATCCAGATTGATGATTGTGTAGGAAACCACCCAGCTCAGTATGCTGAGTCAGTTGTGCGAAGACCAGTTATTCTAGGAGTTTTCCAAGGAAGGCAGTGATGGAGATAGGGCGATAGCCGGACATGAGGCGTCGGCGGAAGGCTTTTTGTTAGGACAGGGTGCCTTTTTAAGAGTGCTACAGGGAAGAGGGGAAAGACCCAATAGCAAGAGAGTGATTGTAAATATCAGCAAGTGCAGGGGCAAGGAAGCCGATGTTGTCTTTAATAGTTCTGGAAGAATAGGGAGGTACCTTTTTGGAGAGACCCTCATAGAGCTGACAGCCCTAGAGACCTCATCCGCTGTTATAGGGGAGAAGGAAGAGAGGAAGGCTGTGGAAGTATGGGAGGCCAGGAGTTGCAGGGGGCTGGGAGGGGTGGGGGAAGGGGAAAGGTGGGAAGAGAGAGGGATCAGGATGTCCTGAGTTTTTGCAGTGAAGTGGGTAGTCCATGCATTGCAGAGGGCCTGAGAAGGAAGAGGCATTCTGGAGACTGTGGAAGGATTGGCTACTTCCTTGCAGATTTTAGAGTTCAGCCATGTTGTTGGATGCAACAGAGATGCAAGCCTGGATGTGGGCCCTCCTCTTGGAGTGAATGGAGAGACGATATTGCCCTTGGAGAAGACGACAGGCCAGTTTGTCAGAGGATGAGCATGAGGTCAGCCACTTCCCTTCCGCAGCTCTGCACTTGCTCTTCAGGGCTTCTAGATCAGAGTCATACCAAGTGTTACGCTTGGTGGCATGTTGCAGGCAGATCCTCATGACTAGGGCAAAGATATCGAGAGTGTTGGTAATGGTGAGATGCAAGTTGCCGAGAGCAGCGTCAGAGGTGGAGTCTGCAGTGGGAGGTGAAGGGAGGATGAAGGTGGATGCAAAGACAGCAGCTGACACTCGTTTCATTGGGCGTATTTCTGAGAGGGAGGTTACAGAGCTGGGGGAGGGGAGGTGAGGTCCGAGGGCAGAGAGGGCCCAGGTAAGAGGAGAGGAGGGAGTGTTCTGATCAGGAGAGCAGCGTGGTGAGGGTGGGGGCGAACAGCAGAAGATCAGTGTGGATGATGGCATCGAGAGTGTGTTCAGCCAAGTGGGTAGGACCAGAGAGGAGAATGGAAAGGGAGAGGGAGAGCGAGGTGTAAAGGTCACGGAAGAGAGTGGTCGCCGTAATTGAGAAGTCCAGGTGGATGTTGAAGTCACCAATGAGGAGTTTAGAGGTAGATGTCAGGAGAAGGAGAAATTAGTCCATTCTGAGAGGAACAGCGTGATGGAGCCAGGTGGCCCATAGATGGTGGCAATGGTCAAAGAGGCGGTCAGAGAGATGACCAGCTTGCAGACCAGGCTCTCGAATGAGGAGTATGGCTGGGGCGGGTATAAGGGAAGAAGGGACCCACTCAGGGAAGATTAGGGAACTCTACCGCCATCACTGTTGCAGCGCCCCCTAGATATGATCTTGTAGCCATTGGGGAGAAGGGAGTCGAAAGCAGTGACTGAGCTGGCCTTGAACCATGTGACAGTAAGAGTGAGGATGTCGAGATCAACATTTTCAAGGAGGCAGATGTTAGCATAGTGTTTGATGGCAGAGTGGGCATTTATCGTGGCCAGGTGAAGCAGGTCTCTGCCTTTTAAAGGTTTTCCAATGAGGGCTACAGGAGCGTTGTACCCCAATCGGAAGGGGAGGAGGAGGGACAGAGAGAAGGGGGAAGGAGCAGCAGTAGGGTAGTTGATGAGAGACGGCAGGTGTCGCTCAAAGAGGAGGAGGTTGAGTTTGGACCCTGAGCCATGATAGTGCCGTTGCGATAGACATTAAGGATACATCTGGATGATGAAAATGCTGCTGTAGGGAACTCATGGTGGCCACAGTAAAGGCAGACACAAGTGATCACAGTTCGAGAGTGTTTTATGAACTTTATAATGGGTGAGATAAACACTGAATCAAAACCTACATCTTAGATGGGAGCAAGCTATGACCATCAAAAAATCTGGCAGTCCTAGTGGCGTCTTGTCAAATTAAAAAGGGCTTATACTAAAAAAAAAATATTGCCAATCCTTACCACTACGTTTACAAAAATAGTGTGCGATAATGTACACCAGACAAGTGTTCACAAAATGATGTCAGGATGGTATGGCTGGATCTCCCTCCCCCACGTTTTTAGCACGGGATAAGGCAGGACTTCTGGGCACAGCACACTCCTGGGCCTCTCCAGCACGAGGTTCCCAATTCAAGTTCAATGATACCAGGACCTTCAGGGGCCAAGTCTCTTTACTACAAAATTGCTTCCCTTAGATGGCCTGCTGGATCAAAACAACAAACAAAAGTTCCTTCGGTAATCTTACACCTTGGGCGACTTTTCTTCACCCTTTGTATCTCCCTCTGCCGGGCTTGGATCCTTCTTGCAACTTGGCCCTCCCTCCACCGGGTTCACTACAGCCTTTTAAATGCAGCTTGCAATATTCAAATGTTTTGACCACCCTTGCAGACCACCCTTGACCGGCTTCGCCCTTGTCGACACTATGTTCATGGGTGTATTACTCTTCGCCCCAACTCGCAGGCATCCCTAAACTGGGTTCACATTTGCTAATTTCACAGTTCACTTTGCTTTATCACGATTCAGGATTTACTTGTCTTAGTTTATCCCCTGGCCTCCCTCCGTTGATTTCACATAGCCATCTTTAACACAGTTCACGGTTTACTCATCCCTCTGTTTGGTTCACAATTGCCAGAGATCGCCCAACGTTCTCTTCAGAAAGCAGGGTCTTCCTTCCCTTCACTTTCTTTTGGCAATGGGTCAGAGACTTTCAAGTGTACAAGGGATTTGACGTGACCTTTGTAGGACCACTCTGACACCTCACGCTGCCCTTTTCCTAGGGCCTTCTGGTACTTGTATGTTCAACACAAAGGGGGCCAGCAAGAATCCTTCAAATGAGCAATCCTGTCGCACCTGACCACTCTGCAGCTGGCCTTTCTCTGGGCTTTCTCAGAAGTTCAAACATACACAAGTTCTTTGTTCTCAAGTTCTTACATACATCTAATGTTGGCACTTGCAACCTTGGATTCAGTACAGTTCAGTTTGCTATCGGCTTCCTCCGGCTCACCGATTGCGCTGAGTCCGCTGGCTTGGCTCGCTTCTGGAGTCAAGGATAGTATCACGGTAGCCAGCGTACCTCCCTGCCTGTGTTATCAATGTGGTAGGCCCCCTTACAAAGTTGACATTTATCACTCCACATGTCAGCTGTACTTCCCGGTCTTATGATTCCCTTTTCAGAGGCTTCGCAGGCCTGAGTTGAAAAGGGCAAGGGCAGTTCCCCCTTTGCCGCCTTTCTCCTCCTTTTGAACTGCTGTTTCGGTGTAGCTTTTTCCTCGTGCGGTCGGCCTTGCTCATAGTGTGCTCTCGTGCTCTGCCTTTTATCCCTGTGGGGAAGGTAAAGGGCCGTCAGGTATGCGTGGTTGTCAATTGCCTGACTCTGCCTGACCCGCCTGTTGGGACGTGTCGGGTAAACGCCTCATGTGTTAGTCCATTGTCTGTTACGGTGTAAGAAAGTGTTCGCGTTGGAAAAGGGGGGGTAGAGCTTTTAAATATCCTACAGGGTCAGATGGGTAAAAGGTGTTACAAGGAAGGGTGTACTGTGTCTCAACCATCAGTGTCCCACTTCCACTCTCAGAAGACCCCTCATCCAGGTGATCCTCACCCACTGGTCCACCCCCAGGAACTTGATCCAATAGCGATGGCCATGTCCTGGCCACATGGATGACAGATCTCCGGGGACCAGCAGGTGAGACACCTTCAGGTTTCTCACACTGCCAAGAGTACTTCCCATCTAGTGCCACCATTAATGCGTGCGGATAAGACAGGGGAGAAAGTAGAGATACGATTGGAGTCCAGAGATCTAGAGAGTGGACAGAAAAGAGGATATCCGTGACAATCTGTCTGGAAGGTGCACTGATGTGTGTGTGTGTGTCAGCAATGGGGAGACCAGGGTTAGTGGTCAAGAAATCTTTTTTTAAACTTTTTTCTACCAGATTTTGTGAGGGAAGGGGGATAGCTGATAGTATAGCAGTTAGAATAGATATGGGAGATGGTGAGTGCCATAGGGGTGGTGGAGATATAAGGGATGGAGGATAGAACAAGAGGCTGCACTGCACAGGCAGAAACTTACCAGGCGGCTTAGCAGCTGAGAGAGGGTAAACAGATGCAGTAGAAAGACTTGAGCATAAGAGTGTAGAGTTTTAAAACTGACCTTGATTCAAAATACTCTGAAATGCACACAATGCAATGCAAAATGGGGGTGTGGAGTTTAAAAAACACACCTAGATTCAAAACATTCAGAAGCCACACAAACTGCAGTAGAGGAAAGATTGGGGGTGAGGCATAGGAAGAAACAGCAGTGGTTGCCTTAAGGCTCAGCTAGGAACAGAATTTGTGAGAAAGTGGATAGGCAACAGGTAGTTCAAGGCAACTCACAGGTAGTCAGGCGGACAAAGCTTCCAATGAGGCACACGTTTGTGGAGTGGCTAGCTGGCGAACAGTCGCATGATGGTGAGAGGGGGAAAGGCAGCAGGTGATCGGGTGGGGGTAGCCTTACGAGCCCATCGTAAGGCCCGGACAGGCTCAGACAGGGCCTTGTATAAGGGCCTTTTGAGAAAGGGCTGGCTGATGCGTGCTGGAAAACTCCATTGGCCCAAATTCGACTGAGGGGCCAATCGGATTCACTGTTGTAGTCCTGTCTCCACAGCAACGCTCCAAAGCCCTCTGGAGCCTCGGAAAAAGGCGGCAGCCATTTTCAGGCAGGAAAGTGTGCCGTGGCAGATGCACCTATGCTGCTGTTGTGTGTGTGCTCGAATTGTTCACAAGGCTCGTAGAGTACTGCCTTGAATATGCCTGCGTGGGCTCACCTGTGATATTTAAGTACTGCGGAAAAAAAGGTCGACATCAGCTTGCCGTGAGTGCCTGGTCCATGGATCATGCTGCAGGATTGGAGGCTGGAGGCAGAGGAGTGCGGGAGGCCAGCCGGACCTCGGGAAAGCAGAAGCAGAAGGGGAAGGGCGAGGCTCAGACAGGGCCTTAGATAATGGCCTTTGAGAAAGGGACGGCTGTCGCCTGCCGGCAAACTCGATTGGTCCAAATGCGACTCAGGAGCCAATCATATTCGTTGTTGTAGTGCCGTCTTCACAGCAACGCTCTGAGACTCTGCTGACCCTCGGAAAAGGCGGGTCCATTTGCAGGCAGGAAATTGTGCCGTGCCGATCCTAGGCTCTTGCACTTTGTCCTGAAGACATTATTAAGGCTGTGTGGAAGTATCCACAAGGACTTAAAGAAACAAGGAAACCTAATAGCTACAATGTTGGGACATAGAGCGATTAAACCAGCTGACCTGTCTCAAAAAGAGGAGTGTCCAGAGCGTCTCAGCTGTTAATCCAGCCAACTCCTTGGAGAATGAGCAGGCTAGACAACACGATTCAATTCAAATGGCGGAGGCACAGTCAATAGCAGACTCTATCACATCACAGAAAGAGAGATGGCGCACTAAGTACCTACAGACTCAGCTTGCCAATAAGAAAAATGTGATAATGCTACAGGAGGAGGCGGGGATTGACCACCTGCTTAACTCTACAAAAAAGTCCTCCACTGGTAATAAATCAACTAAATTGAGGAAACGGGAGGCAAGAAAGCAGAAAAGACAGGCAAAGTCTGTGGGTATGCTCACAATTTGTTTGTTTAAAGGTAAATAGAACAATGTTGGCAACCAGGAGCGTTTGTCTTCTGTAGAAGAGAACTATGTTGGGGATAGTATATGTGAAATGTCGCAGGTCTAGGGAATGTTGACACAGGGAAAACCGGAGGCAGCTCTTTTGGTGGCCGAGAAAAGGCTGCAGCTGGTGTACATTAGCGGCAGACAGTTATAGACTTTCCTTTACCCCAAAATGGTTGTGGTTGGGGCGGACTCGGCTAGGGATTCCAGAAAATAAATTAATTGCTCGGCCATGCTGTCTACTTTTTCTAGGGTTCCAACACTGCGACTGTTGCAGTCAAGTGACTTTGAGTTTGAGCCATTACGATTGGGTGAGGGCATTGCTACTAGAATTCACTGCCACCTCCCGGAGACAGCAGGTTTAATACGCTCATGTACAAATAAAAAATATCAATATCATGTAACATTTCTTTGAAATATCTAGGGCTTACTCTGGATAAGCAAGTCCCTGTGACTCAGTCTCCAGTGGAATGTGCTCCGTGTACGTGCATGCTGTCCCATGCTCGAGTAGTTATGCCAACATCTTCTGAGCAGGGACCACCAAAATGTGATGATGTGCAAGGGTGGGAGTGGCTAAAAAGTGTCCTGTCAACTTCAGGTGACAGTAGGAAGTGAAATTGCAGGGTCATTGGCTGGAAAGAGGTTACTCCCATATCTTGTCTGGTGGTGGCTCACTGGGTCTTTTACTCAGCTCAAATATACACAGAAGACAATGTTAAGGGTCTGATTTAATATTGATGGGTATTGTGTATACCAACTGGATGCTAAGAAAGGTGCATTGGGCTGTCCTAGTAGTGTTTTAATCTTTGGGTGAATAATGAAAGGAATTCCACAATGATTGTGCCGACGGAACGGGGGGGGGGGGGGAGTGCAGTGTATTGGCGGTGGAGGTTACGATTATAAATCCAAGAGCTAATTATAGTCTATTGATTTTTGACATCTATGATCGCCCAGGTATAGTGGTAGATGCTGATATCTAGAATTATATTGAGGCCACCCTGTCATCGTGGCTGACCCATATGGCCAGCAAAATTGTGATTTTGTGTGGAGACTAGAATGCCAGATGTGTGGATAGGGTTCAGCTACCACAGTATGAAAATGTTGTGGGGAAATTAGTTATGAGCAGTAAGCTATCCAACTCAATGGTCGAGGAGGTTAAGTGATTGGGATAGGGCAATTCTCAATGGACGCACCAAAGGAGATATCCCGGGAAGGCCTACTTGGGTCGGTGGTCGTATTTTACTGGTAATAACAGGCTCTTGGAATGTGTTAAAGATCTGGTGGTTAGGCCTATGGATTTTAGTGACCATGCAATGTTAGTGCTGGAGCAAGAGTTGGAGCAGGGCGAGTTGAAAGTCCCCTAAATGCGGTTACTTAAAAAAAAAACCAAGCAGGTAACCGGTTGAGCTGGTCTAACAGCCATATTGATAAGAGCGGTTTACGCCTACTTGAGGAAGGTGGTGTGGGTAGGATACTGACTCCTTCATGCACAGCCAGCAAGATTGAGGATGGCCTTCGCTATTGGGCATTTAAGGTGGGGTGCACATCACCTTAACCCTTTTGACATCAACATCCATGATAGTAAACGCATGATGCGGAGGGAGGTGTGTAGGGCGGTGAATAAATGGCTGTCACTAATGGGATGAAAAGGGTGTATCATAAATGGTTACTGTGCCACAAGCATTCTTTCAAAAGGGTAATTGGTAGCACTTTCTAAGGACAATGTGTAGTCGCAATACCCACGTGATTTGGAAAATCCTGTCCTCCGTTAAAGGGGGCAAAAAAAAAGCCTTATCAACCCAATTCCCTCTGAGTCCTGGTTGAGCTTTATAACTTCCCCTTAAGTTCGATGCTGCTCTGACTCATGTGTATTGTGCAAAAGACTTGGGGGCTATAAATAAATTGAGAAGCTAACTGGCTACTTGGCCGAATGGTCTTGCCGATGTGATCCTTAAGAGACCCGGCCAATTGGGCCCGTATCCTATTTCATCTGTTTACGAAGGTCTGTGAAGAAAGGAGGATCCCTTCCACATGGCAGCAGATGGTCTTGACCCTGGGTTAACAAAAAAGGTAGTCGTTTATGTACTGAGAACTATAGACTGCTGTCATTATTAGATGTGATGGGAAAGATCTTTGCATTCCTGGTATTAAAAGATCAACACAAATTGGCAGTAGAGCATGATATATTGTATCTGGTTCAGACCGACTTTCGTGCCAGGACTTCCACGGTGCAGAACATCAGAGCACTTGGTTCAGTTATTTATGGGGCTCGGGGGAAGGGCAAGGGTTTGAATAGCCCTACACTGTACATCACTTTTGTGGATTTTAAAGTTGCTTTTGATCTTGTAAATAGGAACATCTTATGGGGCAAATTACAAAGGCTGGGATGCCCACTTTGGCTTTAACAGATAATCATAGAGGTCTATAGTAATAACAAAGCCTGTGTGCGCTTGAATGATTCCGGCGGTGTCATGGAACTGGTGCCGGTCAATAGGAGTCAAACAAGGGTGTGTTTTGGCTCCCCTATTATTCAATTTATAATTAGCGGATTTACCCAGGCACCTGAGGAAAAAGGCCAGTTGTCCCCCAAAATGTACTATTTGACCAAACCTCCTCGGGTATGGTGAATATGTTGAATGAATATGTTGAATGAGTTGGCCGCCTATGCCGCAGAGAATGTATATATATGTATATGTATACTAGAAAAGCTAAAGTTATTATTACACAAGTATGTACATTCTCTGCTGGAAATGCCGGCTATTCTCTTGAAGGGCTACTAAGGATTTATAAGCAATGCTACTGCCCATGGTTTAATATGGGCTTGATGCCCTTACTATGGGGGACCTAATTTGGTTAAATAGCCTTAAGGGAACCTTTTGGCAGAGATGTACAGGGGTCAAAATTCAGATTTAAGAAGCAGGGTCTGAAAGTAGCTCCTGGTTGTCAAGGATTTCCCTCTGACCAGGAGTTATTTATCTGACCCTGGAGCTGTTAAAGTCTCAAAGGTTTTCTTAATAAATGAGTTGAAAAAAGGTTCTGCAGAAGATGAAAAGATTCTCAGATAAAAAGCTTTATAGAAATAGGATGCCACTTTTTATTAACTCTGGAATGCCTGAAAAATGGTTGACCTTGATTTTATTTCCAATCTGTGATAAGCACCTGAAAATAATTTGTTTTACACTCTGTTACCGACTATCCTTTTTATCTTGTTCAATGCAGCATCATATTGATTTGCCTTTTATTTACTCTAATGCCAGCCTCCCTATTTGTCTCTCTATTGCTTACTTGCACGTTCATTATTCATGTCTACCGCCACACCCATTACTGTCACTAGAACATTGTTTCTATTGCTTTTTCTATCTCCTCACTGACCCATTTCTTTCTGCTACTGCCTCATTCTCTGCTACCACCTTGTTCTCTCTTGCTACTGCACCCTATATCTACCCCACCCTATACCTTCACTTTTTAAGTGAAGAAATAGGGTATGATTTTAAAAGTAACTCTGGTTGTGCTTTTGTTTAAGACTGAAAAATGGGTTTATGGTGCAGGTGCCGAATATACTAGATGCCAAGATGTTTGCTACAGGCGCTACATGACTCAAGCTGCAGTGTATCGCAGGGGTTATTCGATCATGTTTTAAGGATCTCAGGAGGATGAATGTCTTTTATACCTGCTATGGTTCGAACCTGAGGTACATAGATTTTACAGATTTAAGACTTCTGCATCAGGTGCATTAACCCACTAGTAATATCAACCGACACCAAAACATTAGTAAACCGTAATTTAGAAAAGGCATCTGACCCAATGTATTATGTGGTTTCTCTTAGGAGCCATGTAAAGCATACTTGTATGGGAGATTTCCTTTATAGCCGACAACCTGTTGCACAACCTGTTGCCCAACATTTAGATCCTGGTCTGACTTGAGATTTCTGTTGACATGTTTGAGACTTGCATGCTTTGGAGAGATTAAAAGGAAACAGGACATTTTTGGCAAAGTGCGTTTTACAGCAGCAGGAATGTTTTTCATAATAGAACACTTTTTGTTAACAAAATGACAAAGGTTAGACGACTTCATCAGTAACCCCTGTTTAATGTTTCAGTGAAAGGTCTCATTAAGGCAACTGTCCAGCTGTAATTGCAGGCATAGTTTGTAACTATTTTGTAAATGGCATTATCTGTACTTAACAGTGCATTACAATAATGTAAAAGTCAAAAACCTACAGCTGCTTTTAAAATATGTAGTCTCTATTTAGAGCTATAGTCCGCTCAAACTTTAACAAAGAAAAACAGTGGGGTTTCCTGCAGTAAGTAATTGGATGGTCTTGTGTAGCAGTTTATAATATCATTTACAGCCTTTAAGTGTTGCAAGAATATATGTTATTAGCTCTTCTAAAAGAAAGGCTTTACAAGAAATATCGGTACTGTCACTGCTTCCCTGTAAGAAAAGGAGTGGTATTTACTTAAATTTCTTTTGAAAGCACGGCTGAAGGAAAAAAGTTTGAAATTGTACACCATTATTAAGTGCTAGAAAGGCAAGTGTCACTTGAGCACAAGCTGTTTCTATAATTTATATATTTTCTTGGTGTGTGAATCTTTAAAAGAATGGGTTCTGGAGGCACACTTGCTCTTTTATTTAGGAGCAACGTTTGTCTTAGCTCACGGGCTAAAGATGACCGGGGTGACGTATGCATGTTCCCAGGAGGCAAATTCAGCAGGAGCTGAAAACCAGCTCCTGCCCTGGACTTTCAAAGCGATTACCAGGAGCACTTTAATCTTTACTGGGTGCTAAGTAGCGCCCCTGAATTTTCGATCCCTGGATGTTTAAGATTGTCTGTTGTTCCCCATGGAGGACATTCGACTTGAACTGGGGCTAGTCTCTTTGCTTGAAATGGAGCTAAGAGGAAGGGGGGAGCTACATATTGATTCGACACTGTAAATTGGGTGAGCACCATGAGACCGAAAAGTTTCGTAGAAGGCAGAGCTTTAATTGGCGCATTAGAGATTTGAACGTCAGTTTATTTATTTTGTTTATATGGAAGGCTAGGGGAGCACTCCATAACACGTTCAAATTTCGTGCAAGAACAGGTAGTAAGTTAATTCTGGCTTCAGCACATTGTTCGGGTGGATATGCCCCTTTCTTCCTGTATGAAACTATTGATTGGACTCATAATTTAGCATTGGGTGGGTGTTATATAGCTACCACATTGGGTGGGTGTTATATAGCTACCAAATTGATATATGACCACAAAAAATTGGCATTGGGCCAATAATTAGGTTAATCTTTCAGGTCTTAAATCATATTTGGCAGTAACTTTTATGACGCTCCAATTTAAGAAGGCTCAACCTTATTTACGTTTATGTCCCGAAACCCATCAGACGATTGGCATTACTGCTACAAACCAATCACTTACCTTTGCTGGCTTTGAGGGGCGCTCAACTTAAATTGGCATGTAATTAACTATTTTGCCACATATGTAGACTGAGGCATGTCCCAGAGACTGCGAAACATATTTTTACAGAGTGCGTGGAGCTTAGCTCATTTTACAGGTGTACGTTGGGGCACCTGGTGCATAACTGACGCAATTAGATCTGTTGATTTTTGGCCTTATTTCCTAAATGCAAGATCCACCTGTGTCCTTATGGCCTCATATCGTCTATGGTGTATAATAGAGAAGAGGCTAACTCTAGTTGTGCACATGATTTAGTGATTACTTCACATAGCTGGCTGCTGACAGTGTAAACCTGGACTGTTAAATGGAACCTGATATCTCGTGATGAAAAGGTTTATAACAATTTTAGAATAGTGTATTTATTTATATTTATGAAAAATGGTATGATTGTATTTGTATTCATTTTTAAATATTTGTAATACATAAATTGTTTAAGAAATTTGTGAAAATTTAACTAAAACACAATAAAGAATAATAATACATACTGTACGATGTAACACACTAAGTGTGCCCTAAGCAAAAACAAGCAAAAAAACATAGGTGACATCCTAATTAAGGAAAAACGCAGTAGTTTGAATTTAGTAAAAGATAACATGGCAAGGCGCATATCAAAATGCACACACCTTTGGAAGTGTTCTACACACACACACTCACACTCACACTCAGCCCCAATGTTGTACTCGTCATCCCTTTCACTGAGAACTTGGCATAAAAAGACATGCATCTCAGTCAGCAGTGTGGGAGTTAGAAGACTGATTGTGTGTGAAGAGGAATAGAGAGAAAGGCAAGGTGAAGTGAGGAGTTAGTGAATGCGTAGAGGTGAGGTGAAGCAAGAGAAGAAGCTAGCTGGATAGTGGAGATTGGAGGCAAGTAGCTGATGGGAGAGAGGAAATGAGGAGGCAATGAGATAAAGTGGAGACAAGCTGAAGCAAGAGTCATTGTAAAGACAGCAGTAGGAAAGTGAAAAGAGGAGAGGCAAATAAGCAAACCCACCCAGAGTAAGAAGGGAAATTAGGAGGGAAAGAGTGGAAATATAATAGAGAAAGAATAGAGTGAAAGGGGTGAGAGGTAGGTTAGGAGTAAAGACAGAGAAGAGTCAATGCCTGGAGGAAGGAGGTTCAGCGAAGGCAGGAAAAAGTTAGAAGACAATTGGGAAAGACAGTCCATGGTAAGCATTTGGGGGAGATAATGGAAGGAAGGAGTACCAGGAGCATGAGATCGGGGAAGGGACACCTTGAAGGAGGAGGGGTAGGAAGAAGAGCAGGAGCAGGTTTAGAGAAGGAATGAAGTAGAATCCCCAAGAACACAAGTATAGTGATAGGGGAATATTGACACAGAGCCTGGTCCAGAGTGTGTGGAGCTGGCTATAGTCATGGTAGAATTGACCCAACGCTGCGGTGTGAGAGAAAGAGCCCTGTGACTAGCACTTGGAGGTAAGCTAACCGCCCTATGTAAGAGAAGTCTGCAATATCCTAGGCTCCATCCAACCTGAATGGTCTAATGTTTGATCCCTGTCAGACAACATAGGTGCTCTGTGGTGGTGCCTGGTAGCGGTATGTCCTGGAGTACCAACGTGACCTCATGAGCCACTTGATGCTTGTCAAGATAAGACAACTGGCAACGAAGAATGAAGCGCTCTAGAGCCATGTATACCACAAAAGACCAAGCGATTGTGTAGTCGACACAGGGCAAGATAGCCTCAACTCGAGAATAGGCATGTACTTAGGGTCTCAGCCCTTTAGACATACAGACCGCACAATATCATTCCTTAACTTGAACATGGTTTTGTTTAGACAAGTAGGAGCCCTGTTGGCCTTACACCCCATCAATACGTGCTGTGACCCCAATAAAACAAAAAAACACCATAAGTCGAAGGTCTGTGTATGGTCCCTTCTCCTATACACATACCAGTCTTCTGCCTTCTCTAGCATCCACCAGCTGTGCATCCCCCTCTGCTTGATCGTCAGTCTCTAGTGCCATTTGTGTCTATAAAAGCTGTGCATTCACATTCACTTTCTTCTATCAGTGCCAGCTATGGATCCCATGTCCTGTACCCACCACAATCATGTGTCTACTCCCCTCTGCAAAACTGAACATTATAACCCATATGTAGTGTGCACCAGTCTTGTCTTCTCTTCAGGTTTATGTTGTGCCTCTGCTTCAGATCTACAACGTTATGACCCTTCATATGTTATGATATGAAACCTTTATACTGCCCTGATCACCACTTTAGTTGTTTTACAGAACCAATACCTTGTCCTAGAAAATGGTATATTTTGTGTGGCCAGGGATACTCTGACTGCAGTCTGTGGGGGAAGAAGGGAAACTGGGAAAAACTAATAGCAGAAGCAGAAATAGAGTAGGGATGAAGAGAATTAACACATTGAGAAGATATGACTGAATTGTAGAATAGGGAATATGATTTTATTAGTAGAGGTCTGTGTGATGGCGGGCAATGGGTCAAGTGGAATACTTCTAAGTCCTGTCACCTTTACCCCATCCTGTATGGCATCCCCAAGGCTGGGATGGTACCAGAACCTTTCAGTGAAAAATATTGAGCTTTCCCTTTAAATGTATGTCAGGTGCGGAGGCATGGCCACAGCACACATGTCTACATAACCCTGCCCTCCACTCCCTCACCTCAGGCCCTTTTTCCGTGCGGATGGGAATGGACCTAACCGCGTTGCTGGTGCCTTTCTTTTTTCATGATCCGCAGAAGCTCCCCGCCTTTTTGAAATGTATTTTCTTTTTCTATTTTTAATCATACTTTACTGGTCTGCAGTTCCTCACCTCCCCGGCGCATGTCGGTCGCGGGAGGATTCACTGCTGCATCTCTTCCCATCATGCCTTACCGGCAGCAGATCGGCATGCGCTCTGTTTGGAGTGCCTAGGATTGAAACACTGATGGGACACATGCACGGCCTGCAGCGCGCTTACACTGAGGACCTTGAAGAATAGGCTTTCTCAGTGGTGGGAAATCTTCAACAGGTCCCCGCCTTAGCACATCAAGGATTTTGTCATGAAGATCAAACAGGACAAGGTCAGTCCATTATTCAACACTCCATCCCACAAGGGTGATGCCTTCCCGGGAGCTCCACCCGCTGGGAGGGGCTGAACAAGCTCTTCTACCGGTGCTAGGCCCGAGGCTAAACCAGCTACCGGCGCGTGCGCTGAGGGGCCCAAGGGCACTACTGGGCCTACCACCGAGGGGCGCACAAGCTCTGCTACCACACTTCAGTGTGAGTGGTCTTCGGGCCCTGGTACCGGACCCAGGTCTGAGGGGGCACCTGCATGCAATTCGAGCAAGGCTCCCAGCAAACACGCTGAGGGATCTCTTCCTACTGGAAAAGCTTCTGAGGCCCGCTCCAGCCATGAACCCAGGCCGAGACAGGCCAGAGGGACACTGTACCGAACATAGCCTTCCTGCGCATTCCCGAGACACCCAAGCAGGCCATAAAGATGGCGGCCAGCCAGGCAGCCAGCAGCACGGAGCAGGAGACTCCAAAGATGGCGCTGCTGCACGCCCCGAACTGTGGGACCACAGGGGCGCCCTCTTGGACCCCACAGGCGTCCGCGCCTTCTGAGTGGGCGCTGTAAATTGACGGTCATCCTCCCAGGCGCTTGGGGTGCCAGGGCCCTCACAGGGATCCCTTGACCCTGCACTTTCCGTGCACTTTTCAGGGGTACACTCCAAAGTTAATGTCCAGCGTCAGGCCGAGCAGCCCACACCAAGAGTATGGGCATACCAGGAGTCTCCCTCCACTCTGCGACCACCCTCTGGACAGTAGCCTTCACAGTCGGCCTGTGAGGGGAGCTTCTTCAACAGATTTATTCTGCTCATGAAGTCTAAGCAGATGTCTGGGATTCTGAAGGTTCTTATCAGGGAGGTTCAACTTCAGAAGGGCCCCCCGCCACTCAACTCCCCAATAACCTCCACCACGGGCCGTCCCCTCACCCCACTGGCTCCTCCTTTACTGAGTGGTGGGTTGGTAACGACATTCCCCCCTCCACTCCCTCCAGCACGATCCAGCAGGATGACCTCTCAACGCAAAAGGTTACGGACGGGATAACCGACAGAGAATGAAGGGGAGGAGTCTTTCCACGGCAGGATGCAGGGGCTGACAGAATTCCTGGGAGTTCCAGTAACCAAAGGAACCACATAGAAGCCGTGAGTTCTGGCAGAAGTGCTGTCCCTCAAATCAGCCAACAAATCTACCGTGCTGCTCCAGCAGGACGTGGTGGACCTTGTGCAAAAGCTGTGGCAGAACCTACATACCAACAGTCAGGTTAATAAGCTGCTCGAAACACGCAGCTGGATGAGGACAACTCGCTACTGGCTGCCCCTCCACAACCACATTCCCCGGTGGTGGCTGCAGCATCACTGTACTTTAAGCCAGGGGCCTCCTCCTCCAATGCGGCATCCAACGCCTGTATGTTGAAGGAGAACAAATTATTGGTTGGCTTTGTCCGAAAGGTCTACAGCAATGCAGATAGGGGACTTTGCTCAGCACTTCCCAATGGGAAGACAGGCCATGTTTAAGTTGGGCCCGCAGGAGGCGAAGTTTGTAGCCAGTGCTCCAGATAAGATTTTGAGGTGGGAGTATTTTACTCCCTATTTTTAAACTTGGAGAGTAAATGTGATTTCAAGGGAGTAAAATGACTTTTATCCTTTGCAATAGAGTAAAATGTGACATCCAGCCGAAGTGTGCAAAAACTGTATAGACATCATTAATATGCAGCAGCTTTCTGCATTGTGACAGAATACACCTTTCCATTTTTTTCTAAGGTCTGGCTATTTGATCTCTCCTGTATATATTTAAATGTTGAAAACACAAAAACCTAGCCAATTGCATAGTAAAGCAAGCATGAATTCTATTGTGTGTTTTGAGGTTCGATAGCAGAATTGTCTTTTAATGTTTAATGAAAGTCCTCCTTTACTGGAGCTATTACTACCTAATGGTATGCCAATGTTATGATACAACCGTGCAGAGAGGCAAGGACTCCATGCTAAATTCTATATCTAATCCCATGCTCAAATGGTCATTTATATAGCGCTTTTGGCAAAGCGCTATACATAGAACACATTTATCACAATTTATCACAAAACCGAAGTCGGTACTCTTTCATTGATCATGAAAGGCTGAGTTGGCCTTGTCAGGATTTGAACCTGCAACCTACAGATCACGCACATATCGCAGCAATGAGTGATCAACCAGCTGAGCTATCTTAGTGGCCAACATCCTTCAGAGGTCGGTTAACTGAGTATCACTGAGGTTTAATAATCGCATTGCCTAGATGTTGGACGAACCATGTATGAAGTACTACAGAAAGTTAAATACCTATCTGGATTATCACAGGGACAGTTTTTGCAGAGTTTTTATTTCAATTACAAATGTAACTTTAATTTGTTCATTTCTTCTGGTCTTGGGTGTTTTAATTGTAGTCTTGAAGATTTGAGAGGCTAGAACACCTGTGATTGATTTAATGACAATCACTCACACTTGAGCAAAGACTCTGCTGCCACTGACCATTTATTGTAATGTCCCCCTACAGGGTTGAAAGGATGTAAACTAGATCGTGGATAGTCATCATTTTACACACTGTTTTTATAATTAGAGCGTAAATTTAATTCTAAGTGTAAACATTATCTGCCTTAGCATGATTATGCACAAAGTACAGGAAATCTGAAAAATACAATTGTGCAATACTGGTTTGCTTTCACTGGGGGGAAAAAAGCATAATTTGTTACAAAATATGAATTCTCAATTGCAACTTAGTTTTCCATCTTATTAATTTTACAATCCTAAAACGCTAGGAAAATAAATATACGCAGTGCTTCTGTTTGCTCCATGAGCAGCAATACAGCAGATGCTGAATGGAAATAAACCATTCCTTTCATCACAGTGCACAGTTTATTTTTTTGAAAGGCTTCAGAGAAATACATTCTGTTTCAGAGGTTTTTATCCCTGGCTTGCATTTACATCCATGTAGATAAAAATCCAAAGGAGCCTTGTGGTTTCTGTCAAGTAACCCGACCTTTGCGATGCCCTCTGCTCTAAACGTGTGTGTGTAAATGTACACAGGAAAATAATAAAGCTGTCGTATTTAGTGTTAGGCAGAAACCTGTGCAGTTCCCTTAAAGACCACTGCAAAAGGCTTAGGACTACAGGTGTTGGCAGTAAACCCAGTTGGTAGCAGTCTGTACAACCCAGATTTACCTGGTAGCTGTGGCTGAGCAGCCAGACTTTTCTCAAGAAGAGTTAGACAGTATATAGAGTATACAAAATAGGTACAGGGATACAGTAGCACAAGTAAACGCTGACCAGAGCTTGGGTATCAAAGTATATAATTATTTATTTAAAACACACTTGTGAAGATACATTAACACTAATATGGCAAGCAAGTTCAAACACAGTCACTATCAATATATATATACACCCCTGATTACTTATTGAACAAGTCTTAGTTAAAACACCACTTATTTGCAGACAGAGGGGAGCGCTTAACCTAAGATTGCACTCCAATAAGTTAGTTAAAAAGGGAGGGAAAAAGGCAGAATTAGGAAAATACACAATACCAACACTTTAAGAGAACCAGAGCAAGTCAGAAAAGGCAGTCTACTGTGGAGCAGGCCCACTCTTGGAGAGAGCAAGGCGGAATGTGTCCAAGATCACACAGTTGAATAGTACTTTAAAGAGTCGTTGCAGATAGTTCAAAAAGGGTTGGATCAGTTCAGGAAAAGTTAGTAGGTCCCAAGTCACCCCAGGATAGAAAGTCAAGGATTTACGGGACACCTTGAACAGTCTGTTGCAAGGGAGACCAGGCGGGACACAGTACCTGAAATGGTGAGAAAGCTCCAGCGGAGCAGTTGTTCCTGGCAGCGGTTGCAAGTTGGTATTTCGTCCAGGGGAAGAGAAGATCTCGACGTGGAGGAAAGCTGGAGGTCGTTGCACTGCCAGGGAAGAAACCAGCCACGGAGTTTCCCGGTTAAAAGGTACTACCCTTTTATTCGCGGTAGTGGTGAAGCGTGGTTGTCCGGCCGCCGGGGTGCTTGGCACTGGCGATGCGACCACGAGACGATCCAGGAAGGCGAAAAAGAGGGCAAACTGGTTATCCCCACCAGTTCAGAGGACGAAGACTCTCTGGGATGAAGATCTTCTCTGTCGTTGGGAAGTGGTGAGACGGTTCAGCAGGGCTCTACCGGTGGTGTCGTCATTGCAGGTTGGCTCAGCTTCTCCCTCTTCGGATTCTTTGGCCCTGTGGCGACTTCTGAAGTTCCAGTCCCCAAAGCCCTGCTTTTATGCAGAAAACCCCCATTCATCAGTCCTAGCTGTCACTCAAACATGCTAAGTGGTGAGCCGGGCGGCTCACCACTGGGCCAATTACACAAGAGTGTGACTTGAGTTGCCGAGGCAACTCAGTCCAGGGTGCCTAAACCCCCCCCACCCACACATCCTGTAGACCCAGACAGAGTGGCACCACTTTTGGAGGCTTCTGTGCAGAAGCCCGCCAAAAAGTGAAACAAAGGGCTCGACTTGGGTTGGAATTACAGAGGCGAACTCAAATGCCATTTTAAAACTGAGTCCTGGCAAAAAGACCCAACCGGGGAATAAATATTAAATGAATAACCCGGCAGTATCTTTAACATTGCACCAAAAAAGTGGTGCGTTTAAAATGAATGGGAAAATCCCATAGGAAATATTCCGGTGGAATATTTCGCGTGGTAACCACTGCCACCAACCAGAAACCCGACGAGGGGGGACTGCACAGTGCCCCCTCGAAAAACAGACCCAGGGGCAATCTAATTACCCCTACCAGTACTTCCACAATATGATGGTTTGTACTGGTTCTGTTCACAATTTAAGACTAGTAAAGTCAATGGTGACTTTACATGCCCTGGTGGGGGTCACTATGACACCCCTGTGTTACTGCACTGAGGGTGCTGTGTAACACACTTACCAAAACCACATGAAACCCTATGGAGTAAAAGACCCCATAGCCCATAAAACACATTACAAAGTCAAAGGATATCTCAAATCATGTCTAAGAGTGGGAGAAAAAGAGTCTCACTCTTAGCAGGAAAAAATAAATACACCCCAAAAATCCAGCAAAGCTGCTGGGGGACTCACTAGGTTTGGGAAATTAGCCATAACAGAGAATTCTCCCTAACATTTAGAAGATTTTAATGCGTAAAAAGGCCTGGTACTCACCTTATCTGGAGGCCTGCTTGTAGCTCAGGATATGCTGAAGCTTAGTCACGCTTATTGACATGGCTGGCAGGGGCTCGTGCCTTTGCGTCGTTATGAGGCGAAGGGCGTGGATACATGCCACGAAATTCTCTGCAGACGTACACGAGCGCATCATCAAACCAGCCTTACTCCTACACCTTTCAGCAGCGTTTGACCTGGTTGACCACAACACCCTTACCAATCACCTAACGCATGCTGCGCACTTCTCCAATCACGCAGCTACCTGGGTCACCTCCTTCTTAGAAGGCAGAGCCATGAAAGTGTTCTCCAACATAGCTAATGCGGAGCCCACTATCATACACTGCGTTGTCCCCCAGGGATCATGTACTGCCCCCACTCTCTATAATCTATTTACAAAGCCTCTCTTTGATAAATTGGATGCACTTGGGATCACATACACAAACTATGCTGATGACACCCAGGTGCTCCTCCCCCTCACTGGGATCTATCGCCAAGACGCTACAACCCTTTAACTAATTTACTCCACAATCCAAGCATGGATGGCCACTAATGGCCTGTGCCTCAATGGTGACAAAAATGAAATCCTCATTCTTGGCCAAAAGTCCACACTAGCCAAACTAGGTTCAACCTATCTCAACTTCAGTATGGACAATTGTCATCCCAGTCCTGTCCTCTGTTAAAACGCCCGGAGTCCACATTGATGCCACACTATCCATGGATAAACAAGTTAGCGCCACGGCCTCCGCACTGAGTACTAAACTCATCAATGCGATAAAGCCATTTCTAAAAAAGGACAAATGCCTCTCTATTGCCAGAGCCACCATAGGAGCTAAGCTGGATTACTGCAATGCATTCCTAGCGGGCACCTCCAAAAGAAACCTACCTAGACTCCAAACCACCCAAAACAACGCGCTTAGAGCAGCTCTCAGTATACCTAAAAGAGAACACATTACACAAGCAAGAAAAACTGTGCACTGGCTCCCTGTCAAAGACCGCATCAAATTCAAAATTCTCACTACCGCACACAGATGCATCAACTTCACAGCACCCTCGTACCTATCAGACATACTAGCCAAAACACTATCTACAAGGCCCACCAGACTAGGGTACTCCAACCAACTCACAGTGCCCCGAATCAATAGGGCCAAGGCAGGAGGAATAGGCTTCCCTTATCTTGCCCCAAAGCTATGGCACACGCTCCCCACGATAATGGGGCGATAATTTAAACACGGGATTTGACCCGTTTCTCTTGATTCATTTTACTGGGTATCTACAACTCTTATTTGGAACCGAACACCAATGCTAATCTTTGAAATACGTTTTCAAAACTGTGACCAGAAAATCCTGCATGTGACAAATATGATATCAGGCGCTGCAGTCCTCTCTAGTCAGCCATACGGAGCAGTTTTTCCGTGCTACTCTACAGTGGAAATACTGACACTGGATACACACCAAGACTGAAAACGATGATAGGTTTCTGATACATCGAAGAGTACATGAGCTGTCCCTGAGGAAGGATATTGACTCCGAAATGCATAGGCCAATTTGGGCTCATGTGACGCATCTGCTAAAACAGTGATATATAACTGTAGAGCACTAAGGAAATTAAACTCTATTTCTTCATAAATATTAACAGAGTGTTTGAATGATTATTACCTCCGATTGACCGACTGAAAACAGTTATACCACTCTGTGGTTATTGGGAGTGCAGCCCGCACCGCTGGCCTCACGGCCTTGGTCCACTTTTTTCGTATACTTTAGCGTGCTACTTCACGGAGGCACCTCACCAGCGGCTTTGCACCCCGTCTTGAATCGCATTTACATTGAACTAACCGAATAACCAACACATCAACCTAGGTGGTGCTCGTTCACCTTAACCCACACGCTCCCCACAGCCCTCAGAGCCAAAACCTCACTCCATGCCTTCCGCGAAAACCTTAAAACTGCCCTCTTCAACTAGTATGCTAGCTTAATGTCTGTTTTTTGCATGCACCTATGCCATGCTCATCTACTGTAACGAGAGCCTCAATGCCTTCCGTGCTTTTTTCGTTTTTCTCCTGTGTAACAAAGCTGCGAACAACCACTGTAACCAGCGCCACGATGCCCACGGGCTGCTGTGCGCTTAACATATGCGAATAAATAAATTGATTTACTGTTCAAAGTGGTTGAGCTCTTTCACTCATTGACAGACAACGAGCTTAACAAGAAGAAAGCCAGCACATAGACGTTGAAGTCCTTTGCAGTCCTACCCAAGCCGGCCTCAAAGCCTTACCCACAGACACATCACAGGACGGACCAGCAAAGGTCCTTCGGTGGCTTCAGGGGATTCAGTGACAGGAGAAGCAGTCAGCCAGACGGGACCCCGTAGTCGGCACAGGAGGAAGCAGCCGAGGCAGGCACACGAGGGATTCTTCCAGTCCCCCTCCTCAGTCTCCGCCTCTGCGTCGGGCAAGAAGTGACCTTCATTTCCAGGTCCACAACTTCCTGGAGGCAGGCAGACTTACTCTGCATAGGGAGTAATAGCATCAAAGTGGATTCTTTGCCTGGACCTCAAGGATGCCTATCTTCACATACTTATCATTCACCTGCACAGGAAGTTCCTGTGGTTTACAGTGATGGGTCATCACTTCCATTACAGGGTGCTTACTTTCCGATTGATCTCAGCCACCATTCCACCCCACTAACCCCCTCGCCTCCAAGTATTTACGGGGTTCATGAATGCGGGGGCAGCTCTCCTCCGACTGGATGGCCACCACCTTTACTCCTACCTGGACGACTGATTGGTCAGAGCCAATTCCCCAGAGAAGGCCCGGGAGTCATGCCAGAGGTTGGCGGATATCCAACACCAACTTGGCTTCTCGATAAATCAGAAGTCTCAGCCGGCACCTAGGCAGGTGCTCGTGTTCCTGGGGCCCCAGTGGGACATAGTGGCTCATCAGGTCTTCCCCACTCCGGAGAGGATTTGAGACATCCAGAGGGCGGCACATCACTTCCTCTCCAGACCAGAGACATCTGCGTGGTGGTTTCAGCATTTCTGGGGCTGCTAACCTCCTGCGTACTAATGGTGCCCAAAGCCAAGTTGAAAATGAAAAGAATCCAACTTCAGCTGGCGGCAAGCTGGGAGCAGGAGAAGGATTTGCAGTCGGCCAGAATCGCCATACCAGGGGTCATGCACCAGGATCTCCAGTGGTGGCTTCAACTGGACAATTACCACAGACTCCTCTCTCCCGGGTTGCGGGGTGACTTTAGGTGACCATTTTATTTATGGAGTCTGGAAGCACAGTTGCATATAAATGAAAGCGATTGGTCTAGCTCTCAGGGCCTTTCAGATGATCGTGCAGGGCAAGGTGATGCTGGTCAGGAAGGACAGCTCCACGTCATTGTTTTACCTTAATAAACAGGTTGTCTTCTGGCCGTAGAAATCTGGGAAGGATGCTAGTACACGATTTTCACCTGATGGCAGAACACCTGCCCAGGGACAGCAACACGGTAGTGGATATGTGCATAGATATATGCCGAGCTGGTTGGGGAGGACAACCCACGAGTGGGAACTGTCGAGCAGTTCCCTCACGCCTCGCTTCCATCCGTGGGGGATCCCTCAGGTGGACCTCTTTGCGTTAGCAGTCATTTGCCAGTGTCTCCTGTATGTGTCCTATCAGAGGGGCGACACTCCCTGGGAGATGCCTTGCATATCAGCTGGTATCACCTCTGGGCGTACGCCTTTCGTCCAAACCCTCTCCTCCAGGAAATAGTGCAGATGTTTAGGAGCTCCACTAACTGCTCACTGATTCTCACTGCGCCAAGGTGGTCGACAAGCGTGTGGTTCTCAGACCTACGGTATTTGATGATCCAGGGCCCAGTCAGCCTCCCTATCGAGTTGCCAACCTTCCTCTCCCAGTAAGGGAGAGCAGTAGTGCATCCGGACCCGGAGAGCCAAGCCCTGGTGGCCTGGCACCTGATCAACTGTAGCTGCAGGGTTTCGAATTGTCGGAGGAAAACTGAAGCATTATTCAAGCGGCACGTAAAGATTCCAATACAGCTCAATATCACAGTAAGTGGACCACGTTCTGCTACTGGGTGAGGGACAAGCAAATAGATCTCATCACCTGCTCTCCGAACAATGTTTTGTTAATGCACACCTGGCACCCTTTGGGGGGGGGATGGGTACAGGTTGATGCCTGCCGCACTTATCTGGCGCCCATCAGTGTCTAGGCAAATTCTCTAGACCACACGTTCACAGCAGTAAAACCTGTGGTGAAGTCTCACCTGAAAGGGCACTATGGCAAATCTCATCACAGTATCAAAAAGCTATATCTGAAGCAAAATGTGCTTCCTTATCGCACCACGTGGAAATGCCCTTAAATCAACCGTGTTAACTTTTCCAAGTGGTACATTCTTTTTTCAGATATTTCAATAGTCAGTTCCCACATCTCAAACTTTATGCTTTCCCTCTCCATGTTTTTTTGTGGGAACAATCAATAAAATACAGGACAATATCTATTCTTGCAGTTTAAGATCACTGGAATCCCAGCCTGACACCATTACTGCCATTGTTGGACCAGTTTGGTCCTCTTTTCCCATGTTTACCACTGAGGAAATTATAGTGGCTACAGGCAGGTTGAGTTCTGACTTGCCCATGATTCATTCCCATTATTTGTGATGTCATGCCTCGGATTGCCCCATTGGTTTTGCATGCAGTTAATATATCTTTTAAATCCATGCAGATCCAGTCTCTCTCAAACACACATTGGTTATTCCTTTACTAAAAAAGCCTACACTGGGCCCCACTATCTCTGCCAACTTCGGGCCAATCTCACTCCTTTCTTTTCTAATGAAGTTGAGTCTTTAGTCTGCCATCTTCTTAGTTCCTTTCTTGAGGAATCATCTTTTTTTCACTCACCTCAGTCTGATTTTGAACCAGGACACAGAGCAGAGTTGGTACTGACCTCTGCTGTGGACTAGCTTGCTCGGCTGCATGATCAAGGCAGCGTTGGAGCTCTAATATTGCTCGATTTGTCCTCCACTTTTGATACAATCGATCATGCCGTTTTGCTTGATCGCTTCATGTGTGCCGGCTTCTCTGGTGCCGTTTTGTCCTGGTTTACCTCTTTTCTTTCTGACCGTTCTCAGTCTCTCTTCCACCTTTTTGCGTTTTGCTCCGACTGCCTTCTCTTGTGTCCCTCAAGGGTCTGCCATTTCTCCAGTATTGTTTAATGTATATGTTCAGCTACTTACCAAGCTCATCTTCTCCCAGAGCTTTTGCTGTTATGCGTATGCAGATGATACCCAGATCTGGTCCGATTTAGATCTAGCCATTCTGAGACTGCGATTAAGCTTAGGGTTTGTCTTGAAGCCATGGGGTAATAGATATGTAATGTAAGGAACTCATGGTGGCAACAATAAAGACAGACACAAGTGATCACAGTTCAAGGGTGTTTATTGAACTTTATAATGGGGGAGATGAATACCTAATCTACACCTAAATCTAAGATGGCAGCAAGCTGCGACCATCAAATAATAATAAGGCAGTCCTAATGGCTTCTTGTCAAATAAAAAGGGCCTATACTAAGAAAAAAAACGATTGTCGATCCTGACCACTAAGTTACAATAAGAGTGTGAGATAATGTAAACCAGAAAAAAAAGAAGTTTTCACAAAGTGATAAGTCAGGATGGTATGGCTGGGTCTCCATTCCCCGTGTTTTTAGCACAGGATGAGGCGGGAGGAGGGACTTCTAAGCACAGCACACTTCTGGGCCTCACCAACACTAAAGTTCACAATTAGAGTTCAACGATACCAGGACCTTCAGGGGCCAAGTTTCTTTGCTACAAAGGCTCTTGCCTTAGAAGGCCTGCTGGTTCAAAACAAGAAACAAACAAAAGATCCTTTGGTAATCTTGCACCTTGGGCAATTGCTTTTTCGCCCCTTTGATCTCCCTCCGCCGGGCTTAGATCCTCCTTGCAACTTGGGCCTCCCTTCATCTTGTTCAGTATGGCCTTTCACACAATGCAGCTCGGAATATTCAAGAGCCTTAAATTTCCTTTCTAACAACTTCCACTGCAGACAACCCTCGACCGGTTTCAATCAACAGACTGTTCACGGGTGTATTACTCTTCACCCCAACTCCCAGGCATCCCTCCGCCGGGTTCACATTTGCCAATTTCACAGTACACTTTGCTTTATCACTCTATAGGATTTACTTGACTTAGTTTTTCCCCAGGCAATGGGTCAGAGACTTATGAGTGTACAAGGGATTTGACGTGACCCTTGTAGGACCACTCCGCCACCTCACGCTGCCCTTTTCCTAGGGCCTTCTAGTACTTATAGGTTCAACACAAAAGGGGCCAGCGAGAGTCCTTCGAATGAGCACTCCCGTCGCACCTGACCACTCTGCAGCTGGCCCTTCTCTGGGCTTACTCAGAAGTTCAAAACACACACAAACTCTTTGTTCTCAAGTTCTTGCGTTCTTCTAATGTTGCCACTTCCAACCTTGGATTCAATAAAGTTTGCTTTGATATCGCCTTCCTCCAACTCACCGATTGCGCTGAGTCCGCTGGCTTGGCTTGCCTCTGGAGTCAAGGACGGTACCATGGTAGCCAGCTTGCCTCCCCATCTGTGTTATCAATGTGGGAGTTCTCCGTGCACCGTTGACATCGGTCACGCCACACATCAGCTGTACTTCCCGGTCTTATTATTCCTTTTTCGGAGGCTTTGCAGGCCTGAGTTCAAAAGGGCAAGGGCAGTTCCCCCTTCGGCCCTCCAGGTCTCACCACCTTTCTCCTCCTTTTTAACTGCTGGTTAGGTGTAGCTGTTTCCTTGTGCTTTTGGTCTTGCTCTTAGTGTGCTTTTGTGCTCTGCCTTTTATCCCTGTTGGGAAGGTAAAGGGCTGTCAGCTGTGTGTGGTTATTGTCAATAGCCTGACTGTCTGACCCATGTGTTGGGACACACGGCTCTGGTGTTAGTCTGTTATGGTATAAGAAAGTGTTTGTGTTGGAAAGGGGTGGTAGAGCATCTAAGTATCCTACAGGGTAGGATGGGGAAGATGTGTCGTAAGGAAGGGGGTACCGCGTCTCAACTGTCGCGTGTCTCACTTTCACTCCCGGAAGACCCCTCATCCAAGTGACCCTCCCCCACTGGTGAACCCCCAGGAACTGGATCCAATAGCGATGGCCGTGTCCTGCCCACCTGGATGACAGATCCCCGGGACCAGCGGGTGAGACACATTCAGGTTTCTCAGGGTAACGACTGCCTCAATCTGAACAGTGGAAAGACTGAAGTGCTTGTGGTGGGTCCTCCCTCTGCAGCCAGCCTAAGGACACCCCTATTCTGGCCTCCATTGCTCAGTCCCTGTGGTTAAAGACCTGGGGATTAAAATGATGTCCTCTCTCCATGGAAGCCCAGATCAGTGCCGCCTGTCAGAAAGGGCACATTAAAATTATCCGCTAGGTTCTTCCTTTTCTCTCCTCTCACATTCTTCCACCTGTGGTTTCTTCTTTGGCACTGTTTTCTTTGGATTACTGTAATTCTTTATTCTCCAGCATTCACATGCTCATGAATATTCTCTGTCGTCAGGCTGGGAATCCTTGGTCAAAGAAAAAACAGTTTCACTTTCACTTGAAAACTGTATTTCTCCTCTAAACCAAACACTGTCCTTTGGGTTATACTGCCCCCATCCAATGACAGATATCCTGATTTTTAGCACACGCTTCAGTGTTGGGAGTCATTAAGTTGCTATCGAAGCTAATGTGTACATTTCTTTTCCAAATTTCTTTTGCAGAAATGTTCTATTTTTGTTTAATTGGAGCCCGTGTTCTCCTATCTCAATTGACCGACAACAGGGATCCGTTTTCGGTTAAGTTGCACGCCCCTCAAGGGTGGTTGTTAGTCAAAGTTTCTGGAAGGCCTCATTGGTCCTACTTCACGCCCTCCAACCATGACGGATGAGGAAAAAAGAGGGAAAGGCCCTCTTCAGGCCCGACACCCAATGCGGGCTACGGAACATCTTCGTGGAGGACAAACATCTACAATGTCTTTACTGCCTGGACCCGGACCACAACGAGGATGGGTGCAAGATATGCCTGGGCTTCTCGAAGAAGACATGAAAAGACTTGTATAGCAGGCTGGCAGCATGGCTCAATTCGAGCAAGGCCTCTGACCCTTGCTCAGAGCAGGCCTCGCTCAGGGCCTGCCGGTCCGAAGAGCAGTCTACCTCTGGGTAGAGGTCAAAGTCCTTTGAGGTCACCCCAGCCGTGGGGATCCAAGATAAGGCCAAGAGCCGCAAGTCCGATTCCACCGGGTTTGCTGCTGGTGCTGGTCCCAGGTTGGATAGGCCGCGATCACCATCGCCGTTCGTCTCCATAGCCAGCCTGCCATCGAGCTCCTCCTCAAAGACAAAGTCTTCCACTGCGGCCAAGTTATGGGACGAATCTGAAAAGCCAAGGCTGGAGGAAGAGAAGAAGGCTGTGCAGCCCAAGCATGCTCAACCGGCGCAGCCATAGTCCTCGTCGACCACTTTGTTGAAATTTTCTGTCATGACCACTGCGGCGATAGGTACTGATCCAACAAGTATATCCCTGCATCCAAGGTGTGACATGGCTGCCGAGGCAGCAGCGAAGGCTGCAAAGCACCCCTTGGAGGGGGGGGAGACACCAGCCCAGATCCCGGTTCAAAGGGAGGAAAGGGGGGGGGGAACGTGGAGGCCCCAAAACAGCCCTCCAAGGTTTGTGTTCAACCAATGGACATCCCATCCATAGACGACGACGACCAAGAGTCCATCCAGACGGTCTACAAGTTTGACAGCGGTGCAGGGCCTAGCACTCAATCGTGCCCCCCAAAGACGAAGGACATATCCATGGACACCCTGCCGACTCATCACACCCTAGTGACGGAGATCCAGAATAGGTTTACTGCAGCACTGGCACCTGTGGTGCTGCAGGCCCCTGATCAGCCTCCGCCTAAGAAGAGAAAGCGTCATCTGACACCTCCACATCGGGTCCCGACTACACACACAGACACTGGTACGGAGACGGCCACGGAAACCGACCAAGATGAAGAATTTGTCCCGGCAGACAACGAACCACCTCATCTGGATGCCCCTTTTAGTCTCTCCATCAGACGAGGTGGGTTCATTCCACTTTATCTCCAGGGCCTCAGAGCTGTTCCAGCTGGTGCCAGAGGAAACAAAGACAGAGGGCTTCTTGTATCAATGAGGAGAGTCCAAGAGGAAGACTATCATGGCGGTACCCTTTTTGATCGACAGTTGGCAGGAAGGCCTAGCTCTCACGAAGAACACATGCAAGGCTTCAACCAAACGAGACAGGTTGGAGAAGAAATACAGGCCACTGGACGCAGCGCCGAAGTGCTTGACGTCACAACCGTTGCGGGAGTAGTGTTGGCTGCTGCAAGGAAACATTTGGCTAACCCGGCTTCATCATAATCAGTTCCTACCAGACAATGAGGGGAAGAAGATGGACGCCATGGGGAAGGGAGTCATATACACAGCACCAGCCACGATCAAGGCGGCTAATGCTCTGGCTAGCTTGGCCCGATATGACTGGGAGCTTTGGTACAAGCTGGACCTGATTATGGAATTCCCCCCACCCCCAACGACAAGAAAATAAAAGCTCTTGCCCTCTTTTAGGCAGGGGAGGTGGCGTCGAACCATGCTATTACTGTGGCAGTGGACATCACCGACATGGGTTTCTGGCAGATGGGAAACGGAGACTGCCTTCGTCAGCATGGATGGTTAAACGCCACAAACCTCTGTCAGGACGTTGATGCGAAGGTGCCGGACATGCCCTTTAGCGAAATTTCTGTTCAGTCGCGAAATCCCTTCAAATCCTAAAGACGGACACCGAGATGGCACGTTCCTGTGGCACTACAGCAGCATCACTCGACGTCTTTTCGTTCCCCCAGTGGAAAATCAAGCAGATCATACAAAGCATTCTCCACATCATACAGGCAACCTCCCCAATCCTCCATGCAGGAAGCCTCCTGGGGATTTCCCATGCTTACGGTCAGCGTCGCCGTCACCCGCAGGCCAGGGCGCCGGCACCTCAGCATGTCTGAACTGGCCAAGATGTCAGGCCCCCACTCCTGCACCCCGGTGGGAGGCCAGCTGACTAGGTTCATCAGCGAGTGGAAGTTCACCACCGGCAGATGGGTGCTGGATGCTCAGACCAGGGACACACCTTGGAGTTACATCGCAGGTGCCCTCATATTCCACCGGTTCCCCGTCGGGAGCAGCACATCCCTATGCTCCTGGAAGAAGTGTAAGCCACGTTACAGAAAGGGGCGATAGAGCTCGTTCCCCAACGGCTTTGGGGCTCTGGATCTATTCCAGGTACTTTCTAGTCAGAAAAGACAGGGGGTTGGAGACCCATCATGGACCTCCACCGTCTGAACAAGTACCTGAAGTCCCAAAAGTTCAGGATGGCCACGTTGCAGCACGTGTTCGGCCAACTGGAGAAAAGGGATTTCTTGACGTCGGACCTAGAGGATGCGTACTTCATGTCCCCATCCACAGGAAAAATCAAAGGTTCCTACGGCTCGTGGTGCAAGGCCAACACTACCAGGTCAAGGCCCTACTATTCAGCTTGAAATTGGCCCCAAGAGTGTTTACAAAATGCCTGGCCCCGGTGGCGGCCCATCTGCATCTGCAGGGCATACACGTATAACCGTACCTGGACAATTGGCTGATAAGCGCCCACTCTCGGGAACTGGATGAGCACATGAAGGAGACCGTCCGACTACTGACAGAGCCTGGATTCTTTGTAAACTATCCAAAGTCCTGCTTAACGCCATCACAGAACGCGTCTGCACTGGACTCAACACTGTGGCTTGCCTGGCATCACCCACAGAGGATAGGCTAGCAGCCATTTAAGGGAAGGTGCAGCGACTGCTGCTGAATAAGATGGCCACAGTTCAGGCCATCAAGTCGTAGCTGGGCCTGATGTCGTCCTGCATCTACCTCGTCCATCTTTGCAGGTTGCAGGTGCGACCCCTACAGGAATTCTTGGATCCACTTTCAGCATCTTCCGGCATCTTATGTGCCGTGCCATTCGCCCACGCTGGTGTACGAGGTGAGGTTGTCCTTTTCATGATAACCATTTTAAAGCCTCTGCTTAGCGGGTTAGGTGCTTTTAATATTGTTTATCTTATCCTAGGTGCTGTTTTTTTTTTTAACTTTTGGTTGCCTGACAATTTGAGTGCATGTGAAATTGACACAAATATTCCTTTAATTACTTAGGACGTTGCCGGTCGGCATAGTCCTATTTTCACCGCTGCTCTGGGGAACAAGGGTTTTGGAGCGCAGCGTTTTGTTATCACTGGCTCCCTCAAGCACTAGATGGCCTATGGATTTTATAAAACCCCCATTACTGTGAAAGCTAAGCAGGTCAAGCAGGCTGCTGACCGGCAATGTGGACTACTCGATATCCGCTCATTAGCTGCGCACTCTATGGAGTGCTATAACCTAGTTCCTAATCACCTGCCGGATTTCTTGTTCCTGACAGAGACTGGATTGGGAGAGACGTCTGGCCCCTCCATTGTGCAGGCCCTCCCCCGAATTATGAATTGGTGGATGTGGATCGTATGGCTGCCCATCCTGGTGGTGGGGTGGCCATGATTTATAAAACCAATTCTAAGGTTATTTGTACGGTCCTATAGCACTCTCTTAAAATGGAATGTTTAGTGGCCCGCATCTCTGTCTCCCCTACTTTGACACTTATAGTTTTAGTGGTCTATAGTCCCCCAGGCACGGATAGTGTGTTTTATGCTGAATTTCCTGCGATGGTATTGGAGCTTTAGATCAAATATCCCAATCTGCTCATTGTGGGTGATTTTAGTCTCCCATTAAACCCTGCCACTGCTGGGCCAGTGGCTAATATTATGGCCTTGATATTGGATTTAGGACTTCCTCAGTGGGTTTCTGAGCCGAATCACCAACGGGGCAATATTTTGGACCTGGTATTTGCCCCGGGGCGTCTATTACCACAGCATCCCTCAGTCCTGTAATGTGGTCTGACCACTTACTAGTGCCTTTTTCCATCCCTCTAAAGGTTCCACCTCCTCCTCTTGCTAAACCTGCCATTCTTAAGCAGAGCTGGCTCGCAGTGTCTAACCCAGTGCTAATTACTTATTTGAAAGCACATTGTGGTCAGACTGCTAGTTGCAGCGTAGCCTCATTGGATACCTCATTTATAGCTACTGCTGATTGCTGGCTCCTTTTAGATTATGTAAGCAGAGAAGCCGCTCTCCGGAGCCCTGGTTTTCAGAGAAACTCAGAGTGGGTAAGCTGCGTTGCAGACAGGCGGAGAGAAAGTGGCAGGTTAGCTAGTAGTGTGAAGCAAAGGCTGTCTTTCGCCACTCTTTTACTGCCTGTCACAAAGCAGTTGTTAATGCAAAAGGTAGAGGGGGCCCTTAACAAACCGAAGGCCCTTTTCAACCTGGTTCAATCCTTATCCACTCCTGAGAAAGTGCGTGCCCAGATGCTGCCCTCACAGGACTTGTGTGATTCTCTCTCCTCGCTCTTCCTGACATAAATCTCGACTATTCAGGATAATGTAAATGGTGGGGTGCCTCAGTCATCTGCTGATATGGCCCCTGTGGGGTCCTCTCCTGCTAATGGGTTGTGGTCCACGTTTCCTACTTTTTCTGACTCTGATGTATTGGAGGCTATTCAGCGCTTGAAATTCACCTCCCCTGCAGATGCTGTACCCTTGGCTCTTTTGAAGGAAGCTTTGGATTACCTGATTGCTCACATCACTGCAGCAATTAATGCTTCATTTGCGAGTGGGGTGATCCCACCTCACTTAAGCACGCTCTGTCATCCCTCTGCTAAAAAAACTGTCCTTGGACCCAGAAGTGTTGGCAAATTATCGACCTATTTAATTTCTGCCTTTCTTGATGAAGCTTCTGGAAGCACTGGTCTCCCCTCTGTTGTCCGCTTTCTTGGATTCTTCCCAGTACTTTGATTAGTTTCAGTCTGGGTCTCGGCCTGGGAGATGCACTGAATCAGTCTTGAACTCAGTGCTGGATGACCTGGTGCATTTGCTGGATCAGGGTTGTGTCGGAGTAGCCTTGTTGTTAGATCTCTTGGCTGCTTTCGACACGGTTGAACATTCCACCCTGATCTACCGTCTCTCTGCCTCTGGTCTGTCTAGCCGAGTCTTCGTCTGTTCATGGCCTTTCTGGCCGATCGGTCCCAGTCAGTTTGTCTCCCTCCCTTTTGTTCTAGCCCTGTCCCACCTTTTGTGGTGTCCCACAGGGATCAGTGCTGTCTCCTATTTTGTTTACTGTTTATATTGGGCCTCTCCTGCTTCTTACACGGTCTCATGGGTTTTGTTATTCATCTGCTGACGATACTCAAATCCTGGTCCGCCTGGACCTCACCCAATCTGATACGGCTGTCCGGCTTAGGATGTGTCTTGAGGATCTGGGGGACTGGATGACGACAAATTGGTTAAATTTAAATGGCAGTAAGACCAAGGTTTTGGTCGTTGGTCCTAATTCTCCTCTTCTGTTTTGGACTGCAGACTTTTGGCCCACATCTCTTGGCCCTCACCCCACGCCTGTCTTGTCCGGCAGGAATTTGGGTATTAAAATCTCTTCCTCCATTGCCATGGACGAGCAGCTTTCAGTGGTTTGTAAAACTGGCCATTTTAAGCTCTGTATTCTTCGGATGGTCTTCCCTTTTATTCCTGCAAAGTGTCAGGCACCGGTTGAGGCAGCTCTGGTTCTGAGTGTGTTGGATTATTGCAACTCACTTTATCTGGCACAGCCTCGCTGTCTGATTAATAGGCTCCAGCTATTCCAGAACGCTTCCGCCAGATCCATCATTCGCCCCCCGTTTGGAGTCCACATGTCTCCGCTGCTAAGGCAGCTCCATTGGCTCCCCATTGAAAACCGGATTCTTTTTAAATCCATGTGTATTGTCCATCGTGCCTTTTATGGCCTGGGGGCAGAGTATTTGCAGGTGAAATGTTCACACTATGTGCCTAATCGCTCTCTTCACTCCCAGTCTGCTCTTCTTGTAGTGGTCCCTCGGATCAGACTGTGACGGACGTGTGGGCAAACCTTTTCTGTGGCTGCTGCTAAAGCCTGGAATGACCTTCCTCTCGTTTTACGGGGGACCGTTGATCACCTCACCTTCCGCCGGCTACTGAAAACCTTATCCTGCAATATTATTAAAATCTCCTTTCCACGCGATCCGCGCCATGATACCTCTGGGCGTACGTCCACCTAATAAATTAAATTAACATAACATACCATGATATAACACATTGGATACAAGTGTCTGGCAGTTTTGCGGACAAGATCCCTCTCAATGAGGAGTTCGGGCAGGTGATAGAGTGGTGGGGGGTGCGCTCCCACATCGCCCACGGGACGGGATTTCAAACCCTGCTAAACCAGGAGACGGTCACCATGGACAACTTGCTGGAAGGTTGGGGGGGGCTCACACCGGATGTCTACACGCCAGAGGTTTGTGGCTTCTAGAGAAGGATCTGCCCATCAGCATCCTGGAGCTACGGGCAGTGTTCTGGGCTCTCAAGCCTTTCCTACCGTCTCTGAAGGGCAAGGTGGTGACTATCTTCACGGACAACACCACCACCATGTTCTACATTGGGAAGCAAGTGGGTACTCAATCCCCAGCGCTTTCCAAGAAAGCTCAGGGCTTGTGCCACTGGGCCATCGGACGGGGGTTTCTCCTCGTCCCTCTCCCCCTGGCATGAGTCAAGAACACCATTACAGACTCCCTCATTAGGGAACTGCGCTCCTGCCACGAGTGGGAACCTCGCCAGGTTCAGGTGGACTGCTTGTTCGTCATAAGGGGCAGATCCCTGATAAATATTTTTGCCACAGCTGCAAACTCCAAATGCCAGATGATTGGCAGCAGATTCCACCAACTGAGGAGCTTGGAGAATGCGTTCCCCTTCCTGTGGGAAGGTGCGTTTCTGTACTTTTTTTCCCCCCAGTTTCCTCTCCTGCTACGTATGTTCAACACACTCGGACAGCGTCGATACAAGCTGATACTCATGGCCACGACGTGGCCCAGGCAGATGAGGTATCTGGACCTACTCAGCCTGTCAGCATCGCCTCCAGTCAAGTTCCGGTACTTCCAGATCTGCTCACCAGAGAGGGAGGTGCAATCCTTCATCACGACCCAGGATCGTTGAACCTGAAGGCATGGCTCCTGCAGTCTTAGAGTTTGGAGGTTATGAGTTGCCGGTGGTCTGCAGGGAAGTCCTCGCCAAAGCCAGGGCGTTGTCTAAAGTGCTGCAGCCATAAGTGGAAGAGTTTTGGTACGTGTCACAGAAAATTACCCCTTTGAGGGTCACGGCTCCACAGATCCTTCCATACTTGCCGTCCTTGGCAAGAGCTGGACTGGCTTACTCATCCATTTAGGTATACCTAGCGGTTATCTCCCGTTACACCAGGTATCCAGGAAGATCCTCACTGTCGTCCCACAGACTCGTCAAGGAGTTCCTCAAGGGCCTTTCCGATCTTTCCACCAGTGAAGGCTCCTGCGTTGGCATGGGAACTCAACGTTGTTCTATCGAGGCTTATGCAAACCTTTGCTCCAAGCCCCACTCAAGTTTTTTTTTTTTGCAAAATGGCTTTCTTTGTGGCCATCACCTCCGCCAGATGTGTGGGTGAGATCTATGCCCTATCCTGCAAGCATTGGTATCTGACTTTCCACGAATCAAGGGTGGTTCTGCGTACATCAGGTTTGCAGGCTCTCGCACTCTCCTGGCCGTTCTCTCACTGTGGCTACTATCTACCAGCCGTTTGGCAAGTTAACTTCCTTCCTTTCGAATTGGGTGGACTGCTCCTCGTCCCTCCTGGCCTCTACCACTCAACTTCTCCTCTTCAAAGACCTTAGCATCCAACTGGATACTTCCTGTCCTTCAGGACTCTTTCGGAACCTCTGTGATTCCCTTTCTCTGTATTCTTCCCTCTGGCCCAACTCACTCTGTAGGGCACACCTTGGATGTTCCGATCTCCTCAGACCTACCCCTCTCTAACCCTCTCACCACTCCTCTCTCCTGCAGTGACCACTTTCTCCTCTCATCTCTCTCTCGCTTTATCACTCGGGCCAAGCAGACTCCAGCACTGCCACCCACCTTCTCGTTCATCTGACTCATGAAGCGTGTGCCAGTTGAGGTTTTCGCTGCCATTTTCTCTCCCCCTCCTGCATCTCTGGCTGACTCACATCCTGACACAGCCCTGTGTGACCTCCATTGTTCTAGCTCTGACACTCTTGATGTACTTGCCCCTGTCATGGGGGTCCGCTTGAAGCCAAAAGCCAAGTGCAACTCTTGGTACGACTCAGACCTCGTCACCCTTAAATGCAATTGTAGGGTGGCTGAGAGGAAATGGACGGCATCAGGTGCAACCTTTGACAAACTGGCCTGCCGACTGCTCTAAAGGCAGTACTGACTCTGTCCACACTAAGAAGACGGCACACATCCAAGCCTGTGTCTCTGCAGAATCTAAAAAATCGGCCGAACTCTTTAAAATCTGCAAGGAGCGGGCCAATCCTGCTGCAGTCTGTACCTCTCCTGTTCCCTCTCATGCACTCTGCACGGCCTTGGCTTCTCGTTTCATCACAAACACCCAGGACATCCTGTCCACCCTCTCATCCTCTCCATCCTCTTCCTCTACTTCTGGCCTTCCTGTTGCTGCCTGTCCTGCTCCCTTCTCTTCCTTTCCTTTGTTCACCCCTGACAATCTTTCTAGACAAGTCCGATCTATGGAACTCTCGTCAAAACAGATTCTTTCCTGTTCATCCCAAACCATCAAGCCCCACATTGACACTCTCGCTCCTGCCTTGGCTGACTTCTGCAATCACTTTCTTGCCACTGGAACCTTCCCCCCATCCCCCACCCCGAAGCACTCCCGTGTGCACCCTCTTCTTAAGAAACCCTCTACTGATCCCTCCTGTCCGGCTAACTATCGCCCAATCTCCATTGCTCTTTTTCTGGGCAAACTCTTGGAAAAGCTGGTCATCTCCCAGCTTAACCTTCACACTGAATCGGTTTGTCTCCATGACCATCAGTCTGGCTTCAGAGCAGCCAGAAGCATGGAAACTGCTCTTCTGAACATCCGCGAAGACCTGCTCTCAAACCTTGACTCTAACCTTCCTTCTGCCCTTATCCTCCTCGATCTCTCTTCTGCTTTTGATACTGCTCAACCGGCTCCATGATAACCTGGATATACCTGATCAGGCCCTGGCCTGGCTGCCCTCCTCTCTATTCGACCCTCCCAGGTTCAACTTGGGTCCTTCCTCTCATCGATCTCTCTCTCTCTCTACCTGTGGTGTTCCCCAGGGGTCTAATTTTTCTCCCCGGCTGTTCAAGTAATACCTGGCACCCCTCGCCCACTGCATAGCTGCTCTCTGCTCCAACTTCCGGTGATATGCAGATGATACTCGGCTCTCTTTCAGGCTCCCCTCAGCCGCCTCTTCTCCCTCTCTCATCCCGGATTGTCTGTCCGCATTTCAGGAGTGGCGTGCTGCCAATGTACTCTGCCTTAATGCCAGTGAGACGGAGATCCTCATCTGATCACCATCTCCCTCCTTTCCTCTCACTTTCTGGCTGTCCACACTGGGCCCTCTTCCTGCTTCTACCTGTGAGGATAAGAACTTTAGGGTCATCTTCGACTCCACACTATCCTTCTCTCCTCACATCTCTGACGTCTCTAAGAAGTCAAACTAACAGTTGCACCTCCTCAGAGGTTATTCTTCCTTTCCTCACTTCACCCAGAAGCTCACTGTCTCCAAAGCTCTGGTCCGCTCTAGGCTGGACTACTGCAACAGCCTCTTTCTAAATCTACCTGCCTCTACTCTCTGTCCTCTACAACTCATCCAGAACAGGACTGGGATACTTCTCTTTGGCTTCATGACCAGGGATCAGATCTCTCCAGGGATGAAATCTCTTCATTGGCTCCCAGTGGTGGCAAGGATAAAGTTCAAGACACTCTGCATTGTCCACAAGGCGTTCTGGGACCTCAATACCTCCACTCTCTACCTAAATATCTTCCTACTCGAGCCCTGCGCTCCTCCACCTCCAACTCTTTTGCTGGAGAACAATAGTTACAGGTAAGTAACTTAAACCGTATTCTAACAGATTATGAAGATCCTGTTTTTGATCTTGTGAGATGTTCAAGGGAATCAAGTTGTTCTCGCTTGGATCCTCTGTTAAGACTAGCCATTACTACCGACTGAGATTGTACTTGGTCCTCCTTCCACTCTTTCAAAAGATTAATATGAAAGACTTGTGTTTTCATTCACCTGTCCGGCTGAGAGACCTGGTAATTACGGGGGCCTGTTTGTTTCAATATATCGTATGGTTCATGCCATTTGGATAGCATTTTATTTTCAGAGCTGGGTAACAAAACAAGGACTTCTTGTCCAATGGAGAATGATCCGAGGGTAGCCTTATTATCATGTAGGATCTTGTTGTTTGTGTGCTCTTATGAAGTGGGAATGGACTATAGCCCAGACTGTGGTCATATGTTATTGTGCTATCTGACATGGGGGGGGGGGGGTGCAATAAAGCGGCTTCTCTCTCCTCCCAACTTGTCCAACACATCTCAGGTTTCCCGACCATATAAGAGTTTGAATGGTGAAAGCCATAAGGGACAGTGTTTTTAAAAAAAAAAAAAATTTAAAATGGCATAAAGGGCCTAGGGTATCATTACATCCTAATTACTCCCATCCACTTCCACCAATTTGCAACAGACAATTGTTATGGACTTATTAAAATGCTCCACCAGACAATCAGTTTGAAGGTGATATACTGAGGTCCGGAGTGAAGCATTTGTTTTGGTTCATCCATTAGTTTACTCATAAATGCAGTTCCTTGATCAGCAAGGATCTCTGTAGGGAATCCGACTTGGGGAAAGAAAGGCATCAGATGTTTTTAACTCTGTTGTGATGTATTACTCCTTAATGGAAAAGCTTTGGGATACCTTGTCGCATAATCCAAAATTACCAGCATATACTGGTTCCCCAGCTTAGAAAGTTCAAGTGGTCCCACAATGTCCATACCAATGCTTGAAAAGAGAATGGCAATAATCGGTAAAGGTTGGAGTGGGGATGGAGATGGTGGGTGGGCACTGGTCTGGCATAGGGCACAGGTGAGAATAAGGTTTTTCACGCCAGTATACTGAGGGGTCAGAAATGTGAGACAGACAAGTAGATTGTTTTCTCACAAGTAGCCATTTTATTAAATAATATGGGTAAGACAAACGCCTATCTTTCCCTAATCTAACAAGGACCTACCTACCCGTCTACTCGAGGCTAAAGGAAACATTATTCAGTATCCAAATGTATCTGTCCCTCACACTCATACATACAACACAGTCATACAGGGATCATATGGCTGTTTAAACTTCATAAAATAAGTCATATTTAAACAGACATTTTATAAACATGTCCCCGGGGTTAAAGCCCCTTTCCCAAAGTCAATTCAGGAAATTTAAAACCAAAGTTCAAATCAAGAAAGTTATTTTCAATAGCGAAGTTCACTCCAAGTATAACACACAGTTCCTTGCATTACAAAAGCCCTTCACTTGGCAAGTGGAATGTTTTATTTTCTAACGGGTTTCCTCACTCTTCAAATCCAATGGCAAAGTTTCCACACACTTCTGCTTGACAACCAGTGAGACTTTGGGCCTCATTATGAGTCAGCCGGTCCAGAAACAATGGTGGTGGTAAATCCGCCGCCACCGTTCTTTCCGGACCGTCTGATTCCGAGTCCTGCAGGTGGGAGGTGTCACTCCCGCCAGGTCTGACCTGGCAGGAGTAACACCACCCGTCTGCAGGCGGACATGGAAACACCGGCTCTGTCATAGACGGAACCAGTGTTTCCATGGTCCCCATTCCCCTGGAGTCCTATGGGACTCCAGGGGAATGGGGATTTACAGAATTCCGCCTCTGGAATTACCGGTTGACCAGGGTTGTAATGCCCCAGTGATTCCGGCAATCACGGCAGATGGTATTACGGGTCCGGCGGCATCCTGCCTGTTTTTCCTGCTTGGCTACCGCCAGACTCGTAATGAGACCCTTTTGTCTTCACACATCCAATCAGTATTTAATATAATTCTCTTCTTTGAAAACCAATAACTTGTCCTCCTTTCACTTTTCTTCTTCATAAGCAGCACAGTTTTGTCAGGATGGTTTTACAACAGTTCATAAGAATACATCTAGTGGATTTGCCACTTTCTTTCCACCACAACCTTCTACCACACTGGAGTACTTCAAATTGTCTTCTTCATGGTCCACTCACCTGCCAGGACTAACCACTCATTGTCCCTTTCCCGGTATACTCGCCTACCAGGATAAAACTCCTACTATTCGTATTCTGTAGTGGGGTTTGCGTCATACTTTTCCACACTTAAATCCTCAATGGGGGAACATAAATAAAAAAAAACTTCTTGGTTAAGTCTTTTGACTTTCAACAGCAAGGGGTTTATAACTACTTTCATAAGGATACAGTACACATTGACAATGTCTCTCACACAGACTTGTTTGCCACAGGCAGCGCAGGTTACATTTCTCTTCACCATTTTGATTCACATAAGGAGGGCTTCTCTCCTGCCATACTTGGTTTCCTCTACACCATCAGTTAACTGCTGTTAATGCAGTTTACAATGTTTCCTTTCCAGGTCTCTTATTGGGAACATTGTATCCGCTTTCATTGTTAATTGCCTTTCTTTGGCTGAGGCAGGGCTGGTTATAATCTTCTCTTACAGGTATTCTCTTCATAGATTAGTTATTTTGTTCAAATATTGTCCCCTTTTTACTTTGGCAATGGTTGTTAAAATATTCTTCTACTTGGTCTCTCTCAAACATAGAGTTGCAATCAAAATGCTTTAATTCAACAGTTCGTTATTGTAAAGAAGTTATGGTATCAAACAGTGAAGACAAACACAAGTGATCACAGTTCAAGGCTGTTTATTGAACTTAAATGGGTTGGTTGAACGCCTATCTAAACCTAAATGTAAGGATGGGAGCAAGCTATGACCATCAAAGTAAAAATAACACTGTCTTAGTGGTGTCTGCCAACATAAAAGGGCCTATACTAATAAACATATTGCCAATCCTTCTAAATACAAATGGTGTGGGGACAATAATGTATGCAAAAGAAAAGTGTTCAAGAAATATGTCAGGATAGTAGAGCAGTTGGCTCCCCTTCCCCACGTTTTCAGCACAGGGAAGGCGGCACACTTGAGCTTTGCAGACACTCTGGCTTCTGGGCCCCAAGGTAACAGTTTAGAACGTAGGCATCAGGAATTTGTGCCATAGTCTCCCTCCCAATGACAGTCTCTTATTGCAGAGGGCCTGATCTAACAAATACACAAGTTCCTTTCTCTTTATCGGGGTTTTCACATTCACAAGTTTGCAACTGGTCTCACTCGTTTGGGCTCGGACCACGGATCCCCCTCCTTCGGGCTCAGATCCCCTTGATATGGATATCCCTCGTTTGGGCTCGGATCACCTTTCCTAAATCGAAGACTTTCGAATGTGGCATGGGTTTTTCTTTGTCGCTGGACCACTTCAATTCACTTCACACAATTGTTCTTATCAATGTTCTACTTTTGTTTCTCTTGGCGGATACCTCAGAGACCTTCAGTTGAGCACATTCATGGTGCCGGACCACTCTGTCAACGGTATTGTATCTTTACTGCTTAAGTTCAAACATTCATCAGCAGTTTAGCTTTACTCGCGTCTTTCATCTCGCGCATTTAACAATGTTCGTTCCAGCGCTCGTTCTACAATGTTGCCGCTTGCAACAGTGACTTCAACAGAGACTGGTCGTGCATCGGTCTCCCCAACTCACTGGCTGTGTTGATCTTTCTGGTGCTTCTTTGTTCTTTGAGCCAAGGACAATACCATGGTGGCAGTTGCTGCTCCTCCTCGCCTTGATTAGTTACGCCAGAGGGCCTTCGGTATCAACAACTCAAAATGCAGGATTCTTCAGTCTGGTTTCCTGGCCCTACGCTTTCTGCCTCAAACATTTCTTGAAAGTAACAGCATCTTGCTGAAAAGGTCAAGGGTAATTCCCTTCTTACAAACCCTTCTTGGCTTGCCATCTTTCTCCCCTCGTTCAGCTGCTGACTCGAAACTGCTGTACATTTGTGTGCTTTACCTCGCTCAGAGTGTGCTTCCATGCTCCGCCTTTTATCCATGTGGGGAAGTTGAATGGATACAGGTGTGAGTGAATGTCAGTAATTGTCTGACCTCGCCTGACCACAGTAGCGGGACATGTCACATACATTGCCCCAGTGTGAGTCTGTTTTCTCCCAGAGCGGGCTGTTCGTGTGAAAGTGTTAGAAAAGGGACAGTGGATGGGGATAAGGTTCCCACATATCCTACCTGGTCGTATGGGGTAAAGGTGTTGCAGGCGGAGAGATGCCACATCTCGCCATCTGGTCTACCACTCCCCGAAGACCCCTCACCCAGGTGATCCTTCTGCACTGGTCCACCCTCATTAACTAGATCCAAAAGCAAAGGTCATGTCCTGGCCACCTGGATGACAGATCCCCGGCGACTAGCGGGTTGAGACATCTTCTGGTTTCTCATAGTATTCAAAAGCTTTACTTTGAGGCGGCTCTCTATTTCGGAGCGCCCAGGGGTTACCGATCAAAGGCTAAATCACTGGTCTTTTCATGCGTCTGGTTGAACTGCTGCTTTGATTTCTTTGTCGGGATGGTCTGGGTGCTTGACAGCTCTAGTAACACTCCAGCTGCTCGTGCCTCCTGAAAATTGAGCTTTCTCTGATCCTTGCGTCTGAATGCCAACCACCGAAGTAGGATGCAGGACCCAGAGAGCTTCTCTCTCTCTCTCTCTCTCTCTCTCTCTCTCTCTCTCTCTCTCTCTCTCTCTCTCTCTCTCTCTCTCTCTCTCTCTCTCCTCCCACGTGACAGCTAGTCTTCATGCCGCTTCCCACTGCGTGTTTTCTGAATCCAGGATTCCCGACTTCTGCCACTCTCTCAATGCGACGTCCTGCTTGCAGCACAGCAGCTGCTCTCTCCTCTCTCCTGCTTCTGTTGCTTCCACTGCTTCTCCTCCATGTCCGACACTTGAAGGGTCTTTAAATGTAAATGTCCCACTCACACAGTTCTGCAACTCTGAGCCCCTCTTCCACGACTCAGTACTAAGAGCATTATACTTGAAGTCCCCAATGTTCTTATTCATTGCTACATCATTTAGTTCCCTCTGTTTTACAGATTTTATAGAATGTACATTCAGGCGACGCTTTCAAAGGAATTGATGGTTGATTTTTTTTGTTTGATTATTCAAACATAATGTAGAATTATAACTTACAGAAATAGTCGGATTAACTCCCGGACCCTCATAAATATCATTGGGGGTTTTCACAACTGACATTTTGGGTAGTTTTGGGAGGGGGAAACCTTACTATGAAAATTCACCATTAGGTATTCAGGCATTTGAGAAATGTCCTCCTGAAAAGAGGATGAATATTGCGTCCCTCCTAATAGTCATATTCCCTTAGTGGCCTTTTCCTCCCATGTTATCCACCTGGCTAATACCACCCCAGGGTTAGGATCCGGTAGCGTCTGCCTTCCCCTGGCCACCTGGGAGGAGACTTTAGACTGGGATTCTTTGAGGACTCCGTAGGATTCATCACAGTATACACCGTGCCAGTAGAACCTGTTCACTAGCTTTCCCTGTGTTTTGGCCGTTCATAAATGAATGAGCGATTTCTAATACCATCTTCTGATGGGTTTTATGGACCACAATTTGTGACGTGGGCGATCGTTCTGAACTAGTATCACCTCTATAAAGGAGTCCCTGTTTAATAAAGAAGGGCCTCTTTCTTCCTCCCCATCTCTTCTGCGACTGTCTGTAGAAAAGCCTTGGCCAGTATGGGATTGTTGCTTTGGGCGAACACAAAATCTGGAATGATCTCTGGTTAATCAGCCTGTGGGGGTTGGGTTTCAACACCTCAGATGATGGTGTAGGTTCTTCTGCCTCACCAAATCCCTTCTCACCTCTGTACATCTCATTGGCTTGTGCACTTTCCAAAATCCTAGGGAACAGGATTTGCTTTACGATTCCCTGGGCTATCTTTTCTCCCATTTTGAAAGTGTATGGGTTTTTCCCTGTTTTGCATTAGGATCTTAACATCACCCTGATAGTCGGGATCTACTACCCCTGTCAGCACATCCAAGCCATGTCTCCATGTCACCCCTGATTTAGATGTCAACCTTATATAGGTTCCTTTCAGAGGTATCAGAACTCAGTCTTTAGGCAGTAACGCTCTGTCTCCTGATTGCAGGGTTCCCTCAACTACTAGCTAAATCAAAGCCAATAGATTAATTGGTAGTGGTAGTCAGATAGGTAAATTCAAGGGTCCCCCAGTTTCTGTCTGCTGGATCGGATCCCATACACAACACCATATGTAAGGGATTAAGAGTTAAGCTCGGACATAGTGGCATGTTAAGTGTTGGTTGCAAACTTTTATTGTCAAAAGAAGGGTTGGAAAAATCCTATCTATCCCTAACTCTGAGGGGTTTCCCTGCCTCAACAAAACTAATCAGTCTCTGTCGGGTTGTTAAATAAAGCGTCCTCAGTCCTGTATCCAAAACCCTAAATTGACCCTTAGACAATAAACTTAATAGAAGGTGAAAGCTGGGGTTCCTATAAACCTAAAGACTTAAAGGGATATGACTTTTCCCTTTTCCATTTCTCACTGTTCCCCGATTCCCCAGACGGGTTTTGACCCCTAGGCTTCCTCAATTATTTTCCTATTCCTGGTATACTTTCCTGCCAGGGTATTGTGGCTTATCCTTTAAAAAGGGGTATGGCTCTTCCCTTTTATCAATGTTGCACAATTTCTGGGTAGGGGTTTTAACCTCTTTGTCTCTTATCACTACTCTTCTTACCCCATGTTTACTCTCCTGCCAGGGTTTTACAACTTTCTTTCTTGCATGTCAGTCCCAGACTCACCACTTACCTGGTTCACTAATCCTGCCAATGCTTTTCTGCTCTCTGTTCACTCTCTTGTGTCCCTGAAACAATACTCCTCCAGTATCGGCTCACTGACCCTGTAACAATGTTCTGATCAATTCCACTGTCTTTACTTTAGCTCTTAACAATGTTTGTATCTGAATCAATTTTACTCCCTTTACTTGAGCTTTCAACAATGTTCATATCTGGATTAATTATTTTATTTCTTTTATCTGGGCTCTCATGTTTTGTGCGGTACGCGGTATTTGCCTTGAAGCGCCTCAGTAACTTAAACACTCTCCCTGGGCTTACCTCTGTTTTGTGGTGGCGTCTCCCTTCCTCGCATTTCCCCGTCCTCTTCGCTTTCAGCCCACTGACTGGCAGTGCGTCCCGTGAGCCGCTTCGTTCCTGCTTTGCCGGCCCCTGCCTTTGGCAGCTCCAGCTGCCTGTGCTAAGTAAGCAGCAAACTTCTCCCAGCTTGGCTTCATTGCACGCCATATTTGTCAGCCTATGTACTGCATTCTGCAGTCCGCTCATTTCCTGTGTCCCAAACAGCATCAGAACAAGTCTGATGCAGCTAGTCTCTCTCTCTCTCTCTCTGTCTCTCTCTTGTGTTCTGTTCAGTCATTTCCATTTTAAATGTGCCAGTCTTAGCATTTTCCAATGACTCGAACGTGGCTTTGGTTTACCGTGTCTGGTCATCCTCATTACTCCATCCCTCTTCCTCATCTCAGTACTAAAAAAAGGGGGTGGGTACATAATTTTGTTTGCTAGAAAAACCTGGGAATTCAGTGTCAACCTTACAATAATCCATAAAGGAGTGTGACACAGGTCCCAGAGAGTTACAACTGAAGATTTATTTAGATCTAGTATTCTCTTATCTCGCTGGAGTTTGTCTTCTCCTATGTGGTCCTCCCGCAGATAGCCACTCTCAGCGTCAGTCAAGTAGCTTCTGCCTTTCCCTGGTCACATAAGAGGAACTTCCCTCCAGAAAATCAGTTACAATGTAGCTAGATTTGTCAGTATGCAGTAATAAAATTGCGGCAAAAATGTCGCCTGTACAAAAAATCACAGCCAAAAATGCTGTGGTTTGACCCGTTAAAGGTGTACCCCATTAGACCATTATAGGGGAGCGGGGGTTGCGGTGGTGTCCCCTGCTTCCCTTAAATGAAATAATGGGTCCAGGGGTTGCAGGGGTGTCCCCCGCATCCTTTACATGGATTGCGGTGGCAAAACCACAGCCTTTTTGCCGCTTTAGTGTGTCCACAGCCATTTTTGCTGCGATTTTAACACATGGAACAGATTTGTCACAGTGGCTACATCTACTCCCCGTAGTGCCCACATTTCTCCAATACTGCACAGTATACAATGGCTACCAGTTGCCCAGTGCATTCAGTTTAAAGCCCTCTGCTTAGTGCATCAGGCTCTTCGTGGTTCAAGCGCTCTCTTAAAACCTATCTATTCTAGTCCTTTCTTGTCTGCCGCCCTGCTTGTTTTCGCGCCAGGATGCCATTGGGTGAACAATGTGCTTTACAAATGCTGGTAAGATAAGATGAGGAGGGCTGTCCAGGCTGTTTCCACTGGTCCATAGGCCTCACCCTGTTTGGGACTGCAACATTGTTCTGGTAGCGCTAGTGCACAAGCCCTTCAAGCCAATTGCGTTGGCGGACATCAAGTGGGTAACCCTCAAGACTGTACTTTTGCTTAGTCTTAAGACTAAGTTGCTCCCCAAGGTTGTGTCAACTTTTCACCTTAACCAGGAGGTATTCCTTCGTGTTTTTTCAGTCTCTGCAGTCAGAGGGGGAAAAGGCACTGCACCTGTTGGACCTCCGCATGGTGCTCAAATTCTACCTTGCTCACACATAGGATTTCAGGAAAACAGAGGCCCTACTGGTTAACTTCGAGCGGGTCCTCTCCAGGTTCACAGGCTTCAAAGGCGTCCATCGCCAGGTGGATAGTGGCTCTGATTCAGGAGTCCTACAGGGCTCAGGGCAAGGCGGCACCCAGTGGTATTCATGCGCATGCGTTAAGAGAAAAAGCGACCGCGGTTGCATTTTAGAGACATGCATTGTGGGATGTCATTAGCAAGGGCTATGCACTCAGCTTTTTGCAAACGCTACTCGCTGGGCACCAGCTAAAGGGCTGATGCAGGGTTTGGGTAGACAGTGCTCGAGAACTTGTTTGCCTCATCTCAAAGGTCTCGTGTCCTCCTCCCATTGGCGGGATGTACGTTGTAATCACCCATAAAGGATAGAGGAACGGGGGTGGCACATAGGAGAAATAGAATTTTACTCACCTTAGTGACTAGAATACTCCTAGTCCTAAATCCACTTTCCTCCCTACGAAAGGAACAGTCCCTCCCTGTAGTCACCGCAAGCGAAGCACCCATACTGTGGATAACAAAGCTGAAGCAGAAGCTGCTGACCGGGACATAGACTATGGAACTACAGTGTCCCTCTCTGCTCTGCTGAGTACTGGCAGACCAAAACTTGAAGAAGCAGGCAGTACGGGTGCAGAAGAGCACCGTATGAGTGGTTGAGCAGAGACGTGTAGCCCGGCTCAGAGGAAGTGCGGCAGAGTCGCCGGATGCAGCGCAAATATAGAATGAGGCAAAGAAAAGTCGCTGGTCAACTCGCAGAATCCTGAGACTGACGCCACAGACCAGGATCAGAACAACAAGGCACAGGGGGCTGTCCGGGGCCTTGAAGGGGTCTGAGACCCAAGAAAGAGAAACCAAGTTGAACGGGTCTGGGAACCTAGGCCGTACCTGGAAGGTGAGAATACCAGGACTGCCCATTGAACCACTGAAAGGGCTCCACCAAGAAAAGCCTGAGAAGGGCCAGGGACAGGGAGACCTTCACCCTACTTTGAACTAACACCATCCAGAAGAAGTGAGTCATTCTTCTGGACTCAGAAGAGACGGTCCAGTTTTGTTTATACGTGTAAGGGATAGAAGTGGGGTTTTGAAACATGATGGTGTACTTTTTAGTTACAGACATTCTCACGTTTCCTTAGTATTTTTGTGAGACCGGGTAACCCCGCTTAGAGTAAGGGATAGGTAGGTTTTCGCTTTGCGTATATAAAAAAGTATTTGCCCAAAAACATGCCACCTGTGTGTCAGTCTCGTACCTCAGCACCCTTACCGTGCCCTTTCTTATATCCACCACAATTTTGTGTATGCCTTCTTGTGTCCACCATAATTCTGTGTTCTCATGTATTCTTCATCCCCCTGGGTTCCCTCTTCCAAACGTATTAGTCATATGTTCTCTCTGCTGTATTCATTAATCTTTTGTCCAATCGCCTTGGATCCATCACAAGCATATGTCCTTTCTCTTGAATGCAAGCTGAGACACTCGACTACGGATATATCATGACCCTGCGTCCCTTTTACCTCGTATCTATTGGGGCCATATGTGTATGTGTTTTGCGATGGGCAGAAATGAATCGAGTGACATATACTGGCTTGTTTCCTCACCTTGATTCAGTACCATACGTGTTTCAAGAAAATATCTAGGGAATGGCATTCAATGAAGTATTGACTAATGCCCTTGCAATGTCATTACCCTCTGGCATTGCTGTTAGCAGTGGCCTTCATTGGTCACATGCAGGCCTTGGATATTCCAAAAAGAGCACTCCATATGTAGTTGCAAGTGTGTTTTGCATCTGCTTTTACAATTAGAAGGATGCCAAGTTAAATTGATGCACGACACTCACCATTGTTAACGTTCACATCCACATCTACATTCTTCCTGGGGCACAGCTTTCAATTTACTTTAACCTAGGGATGCCTTGGCCCAGGTTTTTCCTGAATCAAGCTACAACACTAGTCTCTCCCAAGTTGCCTACAACAGCCCCAGTTATTTTGTTCCCAGCAGCAGTGAATACCTTGTACGTAACATGGCTTCCTCTGTTGTTTCCACCAGGATGCAAGCATGTGAAAGGTATCCTGCTCTTCGGCCCCCCTGGATGTGGTAAAACATTGATGGCTCGACAGATTGGAAAGATGCTGAATGCTCGAGAGCCCAAGGTGGTGAATGGACCCGAAATCCTGAACAAATATGTGGGCGAGTCTGAAGCCAACATCCGCAAGCTCTTTGCAGATGCTGAGGATGAGCAAAGGAGGGTAAGCCGCACTCTAGTCTTCTGGATGTTTAATGCGACTGCTGTATACCGACTGTTCCTGTCATCTTGCCTAAGATTAAAATATTGATGCACAATTTCTAACACGAAAATATTGCAGTGTTGTTGATCAAACATTTTGCCAGCCATTCCTACAGTTGAACAGCCTTCTATGCTTATGCAAGCACTAAAATCCTAGAAGTCAGAGACTTTGAATACTTCTGCCATTTCTCTGTGCCATTGAATCAGAGTTGAAGACCTATGGTACTCCTGAGCAAGGCCTGTTTAACATCAAGTTTAGAGGTCCTGAACACCTGTTGAAACAGTCAGCTGTTCAGGTCTAAGGGTAAAATGGTATTGGGGGGTCGTGGTCAGCATGCAATGCAGTAGAGTTGTAACTACTACGTGCTCCCGCTGGATCCTTGAATGATAAGACTTTTAAAGCGGCTTAAAACAAGTCAGACTCCTGATACCGACAAATGAAATTTGGCTGACAACAGGGGCAGTCGGACGGACGCCATGATTGGCGAATGGTGGGCTGGGGACGCCGCCACCCTGGTGACCGAACTCGGCAAGATGGTGGCCGCTACGAGATCTGAGGTGGGGTCACCGGGGCTCACCCATGACGGCGAGCAGGGAGGACAGCAGACAATCCAGAACGGATTGGTGTGCAGGCCCTAGCGGCTTGAGCAGAGGTCGCCTGCATTGCCCCTGTGGTGTTGGTGAGATTGAGGCTGCGTTCAGGGATCACAGAGGAGGTGAGTGCGTCGCACAGGAAGACCAGCAGTGCGGGCGACCCAGTCTGTCCCCCCATATGTGCGGCCGCAATGGTGGCCTGAGATATTAGTTGGTGACACAGTGCTGAAGTGGGGGGCATACGCGCGCAGAGGCCAGTGTCGCCTGGAGGTGCAGGCAGCTTCTGATTTGGGCTGCATCGAGGGGAGGTGAAAGCTGACTGTATGACTGTACAGTTGCTGAGGGGGACCAGAACCCTGCTTGTGGCTGGCACACAGCAGCCTGACCGTACACTGAACTGGGAGAAGCCCGTGGTGTTGGAGTGATAGTGCCAGCCATCTGGTGTCTGTGGAGGAGGGCTGCTTCGGTGACCTGTTTCACAGCAGGCGACGCAAGGTGCTGGCAGAAATGAGGGATGCATTGGTGGCCCACATACGCGCGCTAGCCTGAAGGGCCTGTGCTGTGGAGTTGCACAGGTGGTCCGAGACACAGAAATGCTGCTGGCTGGGGCACACCGGTAGCACACAGACGGTGAGATAGCACACATCACCCTCCGTGGTGCAGCAGAACTGCATAGTTATTTTTAAATATCTTTATTAACATTATATATTACTCAGAAATTACATCATCATCATCAATTCTAAGCAAATTTTGTCTGCTTCCCCAAACTCCCTCCACAGCAACTTCCCACCCCCAACTCTATCAGCCTATCCCGCTTGTTTGAAGTTCGTGCCATGCGCTGCTGTCCATACACAGCCTAGTTCTTGCATGCTACAGTAATCATGACCGAGTCCCATTTATGTCTGTGCCTTGTGCTAAGGCCCATAGTTCTTGTTGCATTACTTTCCAGGAGTTTAAATCTGTGTTTTGATCTCCCTGTCCACTGCGTGCCGCTTTGTGCCACACCAAGGATTCTGCCTGCATCCATTTCTGAAGGTCTCGCCACCACCCTTGTGCCTCTGAGCTTCTGTGTGCCTTCCAGTTCATTGTGATCCTGCGCTTAGCCAAGATGTATGCCAAGTCCTTTAGTTTGTTGATGTGCCTTTTCTGCTTCGCTCGCGGGAATATGCACAGCAAGCAGGCCTTAGAGGCGCGTATGTCCAGTGTTATGTCTATTTTGGCCCACATTTGCGCTGTATCTACCCAACATCTTTGAATACTACTACATGCCCAGAACATATGTACCATGTCTGTATCTGCCTGCCCACATTTGTATCAGTTGGAGTCTTCCGTTCCTTGAGACTATCTTATGGCAGGCTACTGCTCTATTCCATTCCTCATCTGCAATTGGTGTTTGCATGTCTTCTTTCCACGTTGGCAGGGGGCTGCGCCAACTCTCTTCCGGACTCTGTTGCAAATAGTTCATATAGCCTAGACACTGCATGCCCCCCATCCTATGTCATATAATGTTTCTAACCCCTCGTTTCGTACTAATTCTCCCGATCCCACTGGCCATTTCTGCCTCAGCTTTCTCAGTAAGGTGGCATGCACTAAATACTGTCCTTTGTGTAGCCCTGTCTGCTCTGTGAGTGTATCAAAGTTCATCAGTTTCCCGTCTTTTATGAGGTCCCAGATAGTTGCTATCCCATGTGGTTCCCAGTACTTCTGAAGCTTCATCCTGCCCTGCGCTGACTCACCCCCTAGCGCAACAAGCGGGATCTGCAGGGAGTAAGGTGACTCACATTTCAGTAACCGCCAGGCCTTTTGCCATATCTTCCTCCCCTACTTCAGTAAGTGTGGGGGCTGTACAATTTGCATCTCTGGTATCCATACCACCTCCTTCATAAAGAAGGGGGCTCACGCCCGTCTCAGCCAAGGATTATCCTGAATCTGTACATCCGCCAACCATCCCGTAACAAATTGTAATTGGCACGATACAAATGACATTTCAAAGTTGGGTATCCTGATGCCCGCTTGATCATATGGTTTTTGTAACTTTGTCAGCGCCAATCTACAACTGGAATTATGCCACAAAAATTTGCGGCACATTGTGTCTAGTTTCCTAAAGAAGTAGCGTGGAATGTCATATGGGACGTTCGTGAAATAATGTAAAAGTCTAGGGAGGACCACGATCTTCAACAGTGCTGCCCTTCCCATCGATGATGGTGGTCCCCAGAACTCCATTGAATTCCGCACCTTGTCTACTGCCTTCTGTGTGTTCTGTACGTGTTCTGTTTTGGGGTTGTGATAAATGTTGACCCCTAAATATTGAAATGTTTAGATGTCCCACTTGAGCCGGAGAGTTGGCAGCAAGTCCGTCTTGGTGTTCCTGTATCCTGCTAAGGGGAACAAGCTTGATTATTGCCTGCTGATCGTTATTCCCGACAGGTCTGCATACCTTCCAAGTACGTCTAATATGTATTGTAGATTAGTTCCTGGGTGTTGCAGATGTAAAAGCATACCGTCTGCCCACAGAAAATGGCAAGTAAGATGACCAAAGGGAGGCTCCACAGGTCATTAGAGCTGCTTGGGTCTTCATTGAACAGCATTGGATACAGTGTTGATGGCACTGCGGCGGCTCCATAAAGTGCGCCTTCCCTCTTATGCCCGCTCTGACCCGGCTCGCTGAACTCACGTGGCCCGTTCTGGGCAGCCTATATGTAAACAGTCTATTGCTGCAGCGGTTCGCTTCGTGGGGAGACGCACACCCCCAGTTGGTTCCTTCCACTGGCCCTGTTCCCCGTTAGGTTGCTCCGCCATCACTTTGGACACTCTGCAACCCCTGGCACAGTGCCCTACGCATTGGGCACCTGCCTCTTTTCTGTGCGGGGGTTGGTCTTCAGCCTGCATGCTCGAAACCACAGGCTGTAGTATTTCCGTCTCCACACCGTCACAGCCTTTCCTTCAACTGTTTCACTGCAACTGCTGCCGGTCTGCTTTCTTGCTCTCCTGGCCAATCTGCTCTGGGCCACTGCTTCGCCGGTTTCAGTGAGCCGCAGTCCACTACACAGAGTCCCTCAACTCTGCTGCCATCTTTATTTGTCTCCGGCGCTCCAGTACCCTTTTCAGAGGGCGCGTTCTCCTTCCTCAGGTCCTTCTTTGTTACCGACCTTCGACACCGTGGTCCTGTGATGTTCACCATCAACACACTGCTGTCGTGTGTTTTGAAGGATCTGCCATAGTTCTTAGTATTTTTCCGGATCACGCAGGAGCTCCAAACAGAGCAACCTTTCACATGGCTGCTTAGCCACGCCCCCCCAGAACTGCATAGTTGTTGGACACTTGTGGGCTGGTCTGGCAGCAGTGGCTTTCATTGGAGCCCCCTGAACAGTGTGCTGGCGGTGCTGCACACCAGCAAGTCAGGTGAAATACTGGGCAGAGGCCTTGCGTTGGCTTATAGACCCACAAACTACAAACGCATGCCTAACCAATACAGCAGAGGTAAAGCCAAACAGATCAAAGTGGTGGCCTACGCCTGCAGCAGCGAGGACAAAACAATGTCACTGATGGGGTGATAAAACTGGGCAGACACCTAAAACTCCCAAACATCATGAAGGAGATGAAAAGCATGTTGTCATGGCCATTGCTGCATTGCAAACGTCTCTTGTGAAAAATTGATGCAGTCATGATAGATGTGGGCCTACTCACAGGATGTTCGTACTCTTGCTGATTGGATGGGCAGCGTTGAAAAGCAGGCGGATGAGAATAAGGCGAACATCTTGAGTACACAGAGGTTAAGGATCTGATGCTGAGAAACTGGAAATCCAGGCAGAGGATGTAGAAGGACCAGAAGAAATAACATACAGATACTGGGACTGCTGGAGGGGGAAGAAGGTAACTACCAACAACATTTGTGGAAAACATGGTTCTGCAAGAAGTGGGTCCGGCACATAAACTCAGGGCTTCACTGTTGAGCGTGCACATAGATTCTTGACCAAGAATCCCCTGCTGGGTGCACGCCTGCGACCACTCATTTGCCAGGATCATGAATTACAAGGACAGAGAAAGAATACTGGCGTACTTGAGGGATGGCGGCATTGTCAGAGATCCTCTGCAAAACTGGCCATATATCCTGATTAAACACTCCTACAAAGACAGAGAGCTCAGTTGGCCCCACTTAAGAGCGGCTGTGGCAAGCGGGCTTAAAGTACATATTAATCTAACCTGCAAGAATCAGGGTGTTGCATAATGGCAAGTCTTTTAAAAAAATTGTTTTTAAAAACACTGAGGATGCACACTCGTATGGACACGATTTAAGGTAGCCCCACTCGAAGTGATGAGCTGATGATGTATAGCAATCTGGTGTATGATGGGTTTAAAAACTATAAGACATTTTGAAGTTAAGAGCGACAATATACACTTGGAAGCGGGAGCAAGGAGTTCAGAAGCAGGTAGGAGCCTATGCATGGGTCCCGACGACAGACTGTAACTAGCGTTGGTGAGCCTCTGCACATGTTGTACTTTAGGGTGCTTGTTTAACGGTACCTGACTGCTGCATGCTGCTCCAGGAAATGGGGAGTAGGGTAGGCGGGAAAAGCAGTAATGCCTGAATATGTTGTATTCAAATCGATTGTGTCCTCCAACGTATTCCTCTTTGACATGTAGTGTCCCCAGCTCGGCTGCTTTGGACATTTTTCGGCAAAGGGCACCCTGCGTTGATGGCGTCAGGTCGATGTCCCTCGAAGGCCTCCGTCGAGGGTGATGTCATCGGATGTTCTGATTGGCACGCACAGTGCCCGTTGCCTCAGTTCCGTTTTTTCCCGCAAACGCGCTTGCTTCGTGAAACTTGGCACGCCTCGTACTTGCTAATGTTTGCTGTTGAAGTTTATTGATGTGTCTTCATCTTCGACTCCGACGACACCTCGGCCCGGATTCAAGAAATGCTGGGACTGCGGCTCCAAGATGTCCATCACGGACCCGCATCAAGTCTGCCTGTGGTGCCTCGGCGAGGGCCATGACATGGATACGTGCTCTAAGTGCCAGTCAATGACTGGAAAGGCATTGCAGGAACGTAACGGGAAGCTCAAGGTAGGCAAGGTGTACAAGCCCCATAAATCCTGACCTGATATATGATTGATTATTTTTAATGCTCTTAATACCCAGAGGTGTTTAAGCACGGACCCAGGGATCGATCTTAGGTTGCTCCCTGTCGTCTTGCTTCCAAGGCGAGAACGTTGCCCCTGAACTATCCTCCCCAGCTGCTGGGCCTTCGACCGATGAGTCGAGAGGTGACGCTCGTTGGAGGGAGAAGGCTGTCACGCTCACCTGGTTCCCACAGGGACGTCTAGCTGGACCGGCCTGGTGCCACGTAGAGCCGAGATGACTGACTGGACACCCCCACTTACTCCGTTTGTCGGCTCGTATGAATATCTTTCTGCAAAGGAGAAAGGGAATTAACCTCCCGTAATTCGAGCGTTAACCCCCCCCCCTTCCACTTCCGTTGTCTGCCCACTGACCACTCCCGATGTTCCCTCTTGTTCTCACCTGATGGTTTAGAAAGGTGGGCTCTCCATCCTGCATCGAGCGCAGGGGCACGTAGACGACCAGTTACTTCACTGGCGTGGAGAGATTGGTGAGTTCCAGTATTGACTCTAGGATCCAATAGTTTGTAAGAGTTCAAATGTCTGATCTTCACTCTTTCCGATTCCTTGTAGGTTGCCGACTTAACCACCACGAAGAGTCCAAAGGGCAGTTGGTGAGAGTCAGGTAAGTCTATAGTGGTTTTCCCCTTAGGGGCCGGGGTACGGCGATGATGCAGAGTTAACTGCGCCGACCCGATATGAGGTGAGTACCCCCTGCGGTAAATCAGGTAAGTCTTTGGGGGGTTGCTTGTATTGTCCAGTGATTTCCCCTTAGGGGACGGGGTGCGGCGATGATGCAGAGTTAACTGCGCCGACCCGATATGAGGCGAGTACCCCCTGCGGTAAATCAGGTAAGTCTTTGGGGGTAGTTTGTATTGCCCTTTTGCATTCCCGTGCTCACCTGGCTTTTCTTGTCCCCTTAGATATCGGAGACCGGTGTGGAAATGCAGAGTCTGCGATGGAGTGAGGAAAAGCTGCACTGGAAGGTGAGTACAGCGCGGCGCTGCGAGGTGCGTGACGATGCGCGTGCGATGACTCCTTCTTCAAGATCGACGGCGCGATGGATCAAGAATTCAGGTAAGGTTTCAAGTTTGAACCTCTTCTCCTTTCTTTTCGTTTCCAGGTGGTCCAGGACTGAAGCGGGCGTGGCTGAAGACTGGAAGATGCTGGAGGCACGGTGAGCGTTACGCTGCTGAATGCAGAATAACGCGAAGCACGTGTGGCTGTCCGGGCGTGGTTTAAATAGCCTAGGAAGAAGTCCCAGGTAAGTATTCTTCCACAGGCCCCACCTGAGAAAAAAGTAGTCCCTTAGGTAAAATAGTCCCTCCTAAGCCCCATTTGGCTTGTGGCTTTGTGCAGCATGGTCTGCACCAGGTGAGTATGCAGCATGGTCTGCATTAGGTAAGTTTTCTGTAATGAGCCTGGCGCCTATGGCGCCAGGACTGACTTTAACCTTATGAGCCTGGCGCCATAGGCGCCAGGACTGCACCCAAACAGCCCCAAACTGGGGTTTTTGGGCATGCTTCAAATGGCATGATGCCTGCTTCCGGGGTTGCTGGGCCTGGTCTGGCTTCCTGGGGGCAGGCATCATGACAAAGGCCAAGTGTTCAAGGTTCAGAAGTGGTTCCTGCCACTCGTCGAGGCGAAGGCACTGCTGGCCGCCGCCCTCGTCGTGGTCGTCTTCTTCAGGCAGCACCCCCGAGAGGGTGAGTTACCCGTCCAAAAAATAGAAACCAGCTGAGTGGGAAGCTTTCGCTGTGGAAATACTTAAGATTGTTGAAAAGCAGGGCAAGGCCCCGTCCACTGCTTCTTTTGAAGCCGGCAGGCAACAGTCTTGTCCATATACTCGCGCGCCTTCGGGCCTGAGTAAATGGCATGATCCTCATTAGGAGCCTTCGAAGCCTTGTTCGGACAAGGTGTCTAAGGATCGATCGAGACGTGAAGCAAGGTCACGGTCTTCGTCTCCATCGAAACCTTCAAAGCCCTCGATGCCCTTGAAGCCATCAAAGCTGTTAACGCCCTCCACGCCACGCCAGTCGATGGTGCCTGTCTGGTCCTCCACCCCGGTCAGACCCTCGATGCCTCTGGCGCTGTTGCTGATGCCATCTGCGCTGTCAGTGACTTTTATGCCCGTGCAGCCCCAGGTGACGGTGGAACCTCCAAAAAAGGCGGTGTTGAAGTTGACGACTTTGAAACCTCTGGCTGTTATACCTGAGAAAAGGTGTACTCCTCTGCCTAAGAAAGACTTTAATTCCCTCTACTCCATTTTTGAGGAGGAATGTTCTGATGAGGAAGATGCTCCTTTTGGTCTCCAGTTTGGCACCCCTAATGTGCCAGAGTGTACACTAGGATCTTTGTGATACCTTGCATAATGCAAGTGGTATAGACACTGCTGCAGAGCTGGAGTTTGGCAAACCAGACCCAGGGGAGCATGCCGACTCCTCTTGCAGGCGACTTATGTCGAGAGTTGCGGAGTATTTGGGCTGGTCTAGTTCTCCTGCACATTATGATCAGGAAGATCTGATGGACATTTTGGATCAGGGTCCCCCTACAGCTCCCATATTGCCATTTCATGTGGCTCTGCAGAACAGGGTGGCCAGAAATTTAGGAACCCTGGAGATTTATCCGGCAGTCAACAAGTCTCTGACAAGAAAATGCTGCCCTCCAGTAGCGACCCTGGCTACCTGTCATCTAACCCCTCTCCAAAGAGTCTGGTGGTCCAGGCAGCCACGGCTACCTCGAAACTGCATACCCTACCATCCCTCCTAATGGGGACGATAAGCACGTGGATGGATGGGCACGCAAGGTATTTTCATCTGGGAGTATCGGCCAACTCCACTTGTGCCTTGGCAAGATTTTCGTACACTCTGTGGGAGTGCATATCTATAGCGGCTGGGTATATTCCCGAAGGGGAAGAAAGTGAGGGCTTCCTGGCTATTGTTAAGGACGGCAAGGAAACCATGAGTGAATCCCTTCAGTCTGGGCTGGATGTTACAGACCGTGTCAGCAGATCCATGGCTACGAGCACCATAATACGCAGATTTGCGTGGTTGCAGAAGTCTGGTTTTGCACCGATTGTGCAGGCTAGACTTCTGAACATTCCTTTTGACGGGTCTCATCTTTGCTGCAGCTAGGCTGACGAGAGCCTTGAGAAGCTGCAGACCTCTAAAGCAGCCGCCAAGTATTTGGGCGCTGCTGTTCGGCAGCCTCAGCCTTTTCGTCCTAGCGGACAGCAATGTAGGAGTAGATATTTTCGCTACTACTTCTCATTTCGAAGGGCGAGAGGAATGGCCAGTCAAAGAGGCCAATGTAAGTTTCCTCGTGGTGGACGAGGTAGAGGCGCCAAGCCCGCTCAAGCAACAGCCTCTTTGCCATCGGGCTCTGCTACAGCCGCTTCAAAACCGCTCTGAGGCCTTCAGTCACAGCTCACCTGTGGGGGGAAGGCTGCCTCAGCATCTAGAAGAACGGCGAGCCATTAATTCATATGCTTGGGATCTGGAAACAATAGACCACGGGTACTGCCTTCCTTTTCTACCAAAGCCTCACACCAATCTACCGGGAGTGCACTCTTTGAGGATTCCAGATCCGCTCCTTGTGCAGGAAATATTAACCCTGCTAGAGAAAGGCGCTATAGAACTGGTGCCTGTAGGGGAGAGGGACAAAGGATGGTACTTCTCTTATTTTTTGATTCCCAAAAAAGACGTGGGACTGAGACCCATCTTGGATTTGAGAAATTTGTACAAGTTCTCAGAAAGGACAAATTCAAGTTGGTAACTCTTTCTCACATCCTTCAGGCACTCCAACTTCAGGATTGGTTGGTGTCAATGGTCCTTCAGGATGCTTATTTTCATGTGCCGATCCATCTCAAGCACAGGAAATACCTGAGATTCACCGTTGGTGGCTCACACTATCAGTTTGAAGTCCTGCCATTCGGGTTGACCTCCGACCCTGGGGTATTTACCAAACTGATGGTGGTTGTGGCAGCGCATCTCAGGAGAGGGGGGGGGATTCACGTCTACCCCTATCTGGACGATTGGCTGATCAGGGCGAGTTCTCCCAAACCAGCCTTGGCTCATCCCAACTTTAGCTGCCACTCCCTTCACAGACTGTGCTTCTCCCTCAATTTCAAGAAGTCTCATATGACACCTTCCCAACGGCTCCAGTACATAGGGTCTGTTTTGGACACATCCTTGGGTAAGTGCTCGCCACCCAGCGTGGGGGCTCAAGATATTCTCCAGATGGTAACCAAGTTTCAGAGTGCCCAGAGTCTTCCGGCCTTCTAATTCTTGAGGTGGCTCGGCCTCATGGCATCCTGCATTTTTCTGGTGCCGGAGGCCCGTCTGTGAATGGAATCCTGTCAGTGGGCTCTCAGGACTCAATGGTCCCAATTCTCAGGCAAGATGTCGGATCGCCTTCAGTTTCCGGTCAGGGTCTCACAGGATCTTCTGGGGTGGACCACCAAGGAAAATCTTAAGAAGGGAGAACCTTTTTGGCAACCATGGCCGGAGAGAACTGTAGTGACGGACGCTTCCCTCACAGGGTTGGGAGCTCAATGGTCTTATTTTAAGATTCCACTGGTTACTCAGTTTCTAAAAGGACTCAATAATGTGTTCCCACCATCACCGTTTCAGGTTCCGCTTTGGGACCATAACTTTGTCTTACAGTTTCTGACCTTCCTACCTAAGGTGGTTTCTGACGTTCACTTAAGTCAGAAAATTGTGCTACCTGCATTCCATCCTCCTCCGCATCCTAGTAAGGATGAGGAAAGACTTCATAGGTTGGAACCTAGGATAGCATTAATCTTTTATATTTCTAGAATGTCCAAGGTGAGAGTGGACGACCAGCTCTTTGTGGGGCATACAGGGCACAAACTAGGCCAGGCTGTTTCCAAACTGACCTTGTCTAGGTGGGTCATCCTTACTATTTCTGAATGCTGATTGTTGTGCAAGGACCCCCCCCTGAGGGCTTGCGTTCTCATTCCACCAGAGGCATGGCTATGTCGACAGCCCTACAAAAGGAGTGTCCCTATCAAAAATATCTGTGATGCTGCAACGTGATTTTGGATACACACGTTTACTAAGCATTATTCCCTGGATACTTCCCATGCTCAGGATGTGGCGTTTGTCAAGGCAGTGCTTTACTCTGCTCTTTACATTCTAATGTACAAAATTCTTCACCCTCCTCACAAAATGGATACTGCTTTGGGAGTCTGTCAAAGATGAGGAATACGTTCCATTCGAAGAACAAGTTACTTACCCTTGGTTATGGTCTTTCGACTGGATGTTCCTCCAACGTTTTCCTCATCGCTCTCCCAACCTGCCCCTCTGTAGACTTTCCCATGATATTACGGCTTTCGTTCCAACAAGGCTGAGTACGGACAGGCTCGATTTATGGGCACTTCTGCTACACGAAAGGGGGGTGGGGGGACCAGAGCTGAGGCAACGGGCACTGTGCGTGCTATATATAACATCCGATGACATCACCATCGATGGAGGCCTTTGAAGGACAACGCCATCAACGCAGGGCACCCTCTCCAAAAAATGTCCGAAGCAGCCGAGCTGTGGACACTTCATGTCAAAGATAAGGAATACGTTGGAGGGAACATCCAGTCGAAAGAACGTTACCAGGGGTAGGTAACTTTTTCTTCTATTGGGCTGTTTGTTTTGAACTTGTGTTTTATTTGGGCTGCTTGCCTGGGTTATATTCTTGCTGCGAGGCTCCAAGTCTTCGATTAACATTTCAATAATTTGCATACCCTCGTTGGTGGTAGGAGACTAGATGTGGTTGGCAGATGGAATGGGGCCAATGATAAAACCGGGTGGGGTGATGGGTTTGGAGGTTGAGAAACAATGGCTGGTGACCTGAGGATTGTTTCTTGGAATGTCAGAAGGCTTAACAGATTTATTAAGAGGAACAGAGTGCACTCAAACCTGCACAGGAAGGGGGTGAAAGTTGCACTGCTGTAGGAAACGCACCTCACGTCGGATCGGCAGAACACAAGAAATAACAAGTGGGGTAGAGTTGGATGTGGATCCTTTTATTCTGCATATGCTAGAGGAGTTTATATATGGATAGTCCCATTGGTACCCTTTAAACTGTTGGAGACGAAAAAGGATGATGGTAGAATGGTTTTGGTTCATGGCTTTTTAGAAAACAGAGAAGTGTGCATTATCAACACCTATGAGCCCAACCATGATTCTACTGCCTTCTTAAAGTCATTATACCCCAGTCTGGCATCCTACAGGGGAACCATGTGGATCTGGGTAGGGGACTTAAATTACACAGTTGACCCCAGAATAGCCATGACAGATAATATAAGAAAGCAACATCACCTGCTAAAATTCTGTGATGCCTGCTATTGAACCTTGAGATCAAGGATGTGTGGAGATCGATCCATGGCGACATGAGAGGGAACTTACATTATTCTACCCCACACCAGGTACATACGCGTATAGATGATCTATTCCCTGGGAAGGAGACTGTGTGCTAGTTCACAAAAGCAGTGTACAGGGGGCAAAGGTCCTTTCTGATTATGCTCCGCTATTAGTAGTGTGGCAGAGAGGTAGGAGGAGACCGCAGATTACGACATGGAGGTTACGGGCCGTAGTATTACTAGATGAGCCATTCAAAAATCACATGGGGTACAGGAAAGAGGAATTTTTTGAGTTCAACACAGGCAGTGTTCATAGGGTTGGAGACATGTGGGAGGCCTTTAAGGTGGTCATAAGGGGCAAGCAATTGGTAGTATGGGTAGTTTCTGGAAATAATTTCCTGATAGGCTAACTCGAACGGAAGCCGAAATAGAAAATGAGCAGTATACACAGACACTCTGGGCATGCAATGGGTGAAATCTCACTGCATTTAGACAGACATGCATGGCAGACTAGGACAAACTGAGTAAATGTGATTTACTCCAAATACACCAAAAAACTGCACGAATATGGGCATAAATCTGGGAGGATGCTAGCATGGCTGTGCTGTGGGGACACGAGGAGGGAAATATTAAGCGCTGTAATGGATGAATGTGGTGAAACTTGGAGGGGATCAATGTTTGACACATTTCGTAGGTTATACGAATCGTTATACGGAACAGGAATAGCAGGGAATGACAGTGACATAGAAGAGGTACTGTCCCAAATTGTTGCCTTGCCTTGGGAGGGGATCAGGCAGACATGTTAGATGCTCCACTTGCAGAAGATGAGCTGAAGACTTTAATACTGGCACTCATGGGGCAAAACGCTGGGGGCTGATGGACCCCCAGCAGAATTTTATAAAGCCTTTGTGGCTGAACTTGATCGCAGACTCTTGAAGACGTTTGAAGAAGTGTATGAGCTGGATATGCTACTGCAAAGCAGGCGAGAGTCCATCATTGTGCCGATCCTTAAACCTAATAAACCCCCTCTAGAGTGTGGTTCATAGACACCCTCTCAATGGTGAACCAGGACTGTAACACTCTTAACGCACTCCTCGCAAACAGGTTACAGAATGTGATAGTCTCCCTGATGCACCCAGACCAGACAGGGTATGTCCCTGGCAGGAACACACCCTGGAATTTGCATAAACTACGCCGTGTCATAGATAGGACCAAGGCAAGTGCAGGGGAATATGTGGTGGCATTGCTCAATGCAATTAAGGCTTTCAACTCTGTTCCCTGGAATTTGCTAGAGGCATCCCTACATGACTTTGGTATTGGAGCACGATTTCTTAACTGGGTTAGGCTAATTTACACTAAGCTGGTTGCGGTCGTGAAAATGAGCCTGCACATATCAGACAGATGGGACTTATGTAAGGGCACCAAACAAGGATGCTCCCTGTCTCCAGTGTTATTCATTCTTATTCTGGAGCCCCTGGCAGAGTTTCTGAGGTCAGAATTTGTAGATGGTATTATACCCATTGATGGAAATACACATGTCATATCATTATATGCAGATGACCTGCTGCTCTATGTGCAGCACCCGGAAACCATCTTAAAGAACATATTCGAGGTACTCAACAGCTTTAAAAAGCTTTCGGGCATCACAGTTAGCTGCAGCAAATCATGTTGTTTCCATTAGCGGGGTGGGCATGTTATGATGGGGATATACGGTCACATATGGAGTTGCGGTGGACCACGGATACCTTTCGCTACCTTGGAGTGAATATATATTGTGACTTCCTTGTTTCACACGAACAGAACACATTGGAGGCTCTGAGGGTATAGGAGTAAGGGACTGACACAACCGTGGCATGTTGATTGGCAAAGACTTGTATTATAAAGTAAAATGGGGATGTTGGAGAAAAACCTAACTAGCCCTATCCCTAATAGGGGTTTCCCGGCTCCACAAAATGGACTAATGAAGCGATCTGTGTCGGAATGTCCAAAGTAAAGTTTGCTGTCCTGTGCCCAAAACCTACTATCACAAATGTTTCTTGACTGCCGATTTGCAGCCCATTCTTGTCAGCCAAACCTATAAGTTCCAAAAGGTGTGGAACATTTTGCAAACGTTCCACAGGACTCAGGGTGTGTGTCCCTTTTCCCAGAGTCTTTCCAGAATATGAAAACAAGTAAAGAGTCCACAAAGGCCCAAGGGTTTGGCTACCTTTCTCCAGGGTCTTTCCACTGTATCTGTGCCTCCTTTTTAAACTGTTTTGTTGGTGGGTGGGGTGGGAGTGGAGTGGACTGCCGTGCCTACCTTAGCACCCCTTTCTTAGTTTACTCTCCTGCCAAGGTCATAGTTTGTCCCTTGAATATGCAAGCTTCATATTTAGGCTTTGGGGTGTTTGTCCCCCTCATGGGTCCCAGACCCCCTTCATTTGATTCAGTTTCCAGCTCTCTTCTTCTCTCGACCACAAATCTGGTTCACTCTCCTGCCAAGGTTTGTGGTAACTTCTTGTGTTCCCAAAACCTTTGTTCCCTTTCGTGATGCCCAGGGGTTTATGTTAAAGGATATTTATACTGCACACTATCACCACCGTAGTGGTCCCCATCACCACCATATTGGTCCCCTGGCGCTGGTTTGTTCCCCCAGTTTGGGTCCCAGACACCCTTCAATTGTATGTTTTCACATTTCTCTTTTTTTGTCCCCCACAGCCTTGGCTTACTCTCCTGCTAAGCTCTGTGGATGTTTGTGTTTAAATAGGCAAAGTTTGTATTGTCCTAATTTGCTGTGTAGTTTTCAAAAATGGGTCCCAGACCTCTTTCACGTGGTTCTCATGTCCCTTGCCACTCGCCTTTTGCTCCCCCTGGGTCTGCCCAACCCTGGGATTAGACACCTTGTTACCTGTAGGGTCTAGGCCATCGCTCTCTGGTTGCTCGCAGGTCTCCCAGGGCTTTCGGCCTCTTCCTGGGCTTTCCGGCTTCCTCGTTGGGCCTCTCCATACTTCTTCCAATGCTCGGCGTCTGTCTCCTTGCACTCTTGCAGCTCCTGGTTGGCGAGCCTTCTCTGAATGCGGTTCTCTGTGGGATGTGCTCCTCTTCCTGGCCAGCCTTCGCATACCTGCAGCCTCTCGTTTGTCTGCCCTGGACCCACAACTTGGACTCAATCCGCCTGCTGCCTCTCTGCCTTTGAATGACGCTGGGCCAATCGAATCCTGGAAATAACTAGAACGTGTGCTGTCACTTGCGTTTGTGATCATCATCATTGCGTCCTCTAACTCGTCCCAGTAGTTGTTAACTGGGATATATTAAAGTAAAACATGGGAGTCTTGGGTAGTGTAGTGAAGGATGGGTTTAGAGGGAAGGTGGGAGGGTGAAAAGAGTAATGTGCTTTCTAAAGTTGGTCACTACTCTCAATGGGGTTCTCTCCCCCCATGACATCCTGCCGCTGAGTACCACCCACAGGGGCAATATCGGTAGTGGCCGCTCCTCCCTGGCCTCATGGGTTCCCCCATATAAAGAAGTGGCAATCTCTTTGGATTCGTCACAAGGCCTATCCAGGGATAATTAAGTCAATGGACTTTGGGGCTAAATTACCTCGCACTCTAATGGGTCAACCGGCCCTGCTTAAGATGGTGGGGTAACTGTGCTTTTTATATCATTTTTTGAACATACCTATGATATCCCTGTGAGGAATTCGACCATCCGCATGGCAGTTGTCTGCTCACTTGAGCTTTTTTTTTAAATTGTATTTGAAATTGAATGATGGTAGATCAACCTCTCAAAAATGTGTGTGGCTAATCCACACACATGTTCCTATACTCACTGCATGACATACACATAGACCTGTGTACTCTGGGTGGACACAGCCTACAGGTGCAGTACTCCTCGTCATATTTAGTTGGGATTTGACAGGTGGAGTACATGATGCATCTCAGAAGGGGGAGGGCCAACACCTTCCTCCTGCCATGGCCAGGCTAATTAACTATTAAAGGCTCCATGCATCCACCCTGTTTACCCTTTTCAGATGGTGGCAGCAATTAACATAATGAACATACTAATAGAGTATAATTCAAACAGGCCCATATGGGGCTGGCTTCAGAGGTTTAACAAAGGAGACAGGAAACCCCAAACAACCTTTGATATGCACTGTGTCAACCTGAAGCCAGCTCCCACCACTCAGTATCAAGTGCAGTGACCTGTCATGTCTGGGACTGTTTACAGTAGGCCACCCCCACAGGGGGGGATCCCATTCAGAAGGTATAGAATGTGGTTGCCAGGAGACAGTCTGTTCTCGCCACAGCGTCAAGGGAGACCTGCCACTTTAATCAGGATCCACAGAGAGCTCCATTAACTAGAGAGGCCCTTTGATCCACAGCAGACAGGAAGAAGGGTGGGACTTAGTATTACATGTTTTCACCCCTTTACTTTTTCTCTTGCAAAGCACTCTGGTTATGACCTCATGCATACAGGAGATTGTTGGTGGGGCCCCAGGATTGGTTCATTTAAGGTAGGCTCAGCCTACACCAATCATTGAGGCCCATTGGGCTTTAAAAGAGGGCTGATCCCCTCTTTTGGCAGATTATCTGAAGACTTTGCAAGGAGTAACGAGAAGAACTCACTTGGACCCTGGCTCATTCGGACCCAGCATCCACCTTTAAGGACATTTTTGAGCCAGTTAAGCCCCCCCGCTGACTGTTGTCATGCTGCAGTCGCTAATGTCGTCTGAGGCGCCTCGACCAGTGCTTCAGACCCACCAACTAGCACTGAGACAATGATTCCTGACCCAGAGCCGCTGTGTAGGCCAGCCTGCAGTTGCCTGTCCAGCCTTGTTCACCAAACTGCCTGCAACCTGATACCCGCAGCTGCCTCCTGTCTTGAACTCTCTTGCAGAAGCTGCAAAGCACCCTGAAACCGACTTGACCCTGTCGAGCAACAAGAACTTCTACAAGCACAAGGTACATTGTGGTTCTGTCCCCATGTTCCATCTCCGAAGGCCCCTAGTGACATTTTACGACCTTGACAGGACCGTCCCTTTTATCCTTGGATAATAATTGTATTTTCGATGTGTTACAACTAACCAACGATGCCTGATGTTGCAGACATAAGCCTGCAGTTCCGTCCACGATACCAAATATGGACCAGGAGGTTTATAATTTGCTTGCATTTCCAATCTGTTTGGATGCCTCCTGTCCTGGTGTAGTAGAGGTGTGAGGCTGATTGATGGTTTAGAAACCGATATTCATCCCTCAACCATTGGTGCCCCGCAAGTTGATTCGTCATAATCCCCAAGATGTTATTCAGCACCCTGGATTCCGAGATAATGCAATTTTATTTGAGGTGGGAAGAGAAACCGAATTGCACTAAACAGGCCATGTAGAGATTACACTGATGGAGGGATTAGATTGCTGCACTTCGAAGTGTACTATCTTGCTGGGCAACTGCAGTTTGTCACAAGATGGCTGGCAGACAAACCCTTGTTTGACATGAACCTCTAGCAGGCGCTAGTCATATTACTTGAAGGAGATATTGTGGGTACAAAAAACCAGACCTTCGGATTCACCCCATCTGCTGACTTTGGGCAGAAGACTTTGGCACAGAACCTGGAAGTTACTAGGAGCAGCAGATCCCTGCTCTGCGAACATACCACTTGCTGCTGTATATGGGAAATACCATAATGATGTCTGCACAATCGGAATGTATTGGGAAATTAGTGGTTTAATAACACTAGAAGACTTGCTCGCTTATGGGGTCTTGATGGAATTGCCAGAGTTGGTAGCAGAGTAGAACATACGCAAAGGCCAATTTCTGACATATGCCTATGATTCAAATAATTGTGACAAGATGGCCCAGATTTCGGGAAGGAATGGAGGCAGCCACTATGGTGGAAGTGATGTTTGATGTATCAGAGGGGAGGCCTGTTGTCTCCAGGCTCTGAGTTGATACTGAGTAATATCGATACTGCAGGCCTTAAAGTGCATGCACAATGGGAAAATGTTTTGAGGAGAGTATTCACGGAAGCAGAGTGGGAAAGAGCTTTATTGCACACAAAAAACGTTTCTAGGAATGTGGGATTCACATTTGCACAGCTTAATGTAATCCATAAGACGTAGACGAAGCTACACAGAATATCTCAGTTCCAGGGTGTGGTCAGACAAGACTGTCCTAGATGTGATGATGATGTGGCAGGTACGCTTCACATGTTCTGGTCTTGTCCAATGATTAGGGGGTTTTGGTCAGAGATTGTAAGTAAAGTGGCAAAAGGGGGAATAGACCTGCATGGATGGCCCCCGAAGGCTTGTCTTTGGGGATGTTCTTGCGCAATCACATCTCACCTGTAAGGAACTCATGGTGGCAACAGTAAAGACAGACACAAGTGATCACAGTTCAAGGGTGTTTATTGAACTTTGAGTGAGACAAACACCTAATCGGAACCTAAATCTAAGATGGAAGCAAACTACAACCATCAAATAATAAGGCAGTCCTAGTCTAAAAAAGGGCTTATGCTGCCAATTCTTACCACTACGTTTACAAAAAGAGTGTGGGATAATGTTCACCAGAAAAGTAAGAAGTGTTCACAAAGTGATAAGTCAGGATGGTATGGCTGGGTCTTCATTCCCCGTGTTTTTACCACAAGATAAGGTGGACCTCTGAGCATGGCACACTCCTGGGCCTCTCCAGAACGAGGTTCACAATTCAAGTTCAACAATACCAGGACTTTCAGAGGTCAAGTCTCTGCTACAAAGTCTCTTGCATTAGAAGGCCTCCTAGTTCCAATACCACAAGCAAAAAATGTTCCTTCGGTAATGTTGCACTTTGGGCGATTGCTCTTTGACCCTTGGATCGCCCTCCGCCAGGCTCAGATCCTTCTTGCACTTGGGCCACCCTCCTTCGGGTTCATTACAGCCTTTCACACAATGCACCTTGCAAAACTCAAGAACCTTAAATGTCCTTTCAAACAACTTACCCCTACGGACAACCCTCGACCGGGTTCACTCTTGTCAACACAGTGTTCACGGGTGTATTACTCTTCACCCCAACTCACAGGCATCCCTCTGCCGGGTTCACATTTGCCAATTTCACAGTTCACTTTGCTTTATCACGATACAGGATTCACTTGCCTTAGTTCTCCCTTGGCAATGGGTCAGAGACTTTCGAGTGTACAAGGGATTCATCATGACCCTTGTAGGACCACCACGACACCTCACACCGCCCTTTTCCTAGGGCCTTCTGGTTCTTGTAGGTTCAACACAAGAGGTCAGCGATAGTCCTTCGAATGAGCACTCCTGTCGCGCCTTACCACTCTGTAGCTGGCACGTCTCTGGGCTTTATCAGGAGTTCAAAACACACACAAGCTCTTTGTTTTCAAGTTCTTGCGTTCATCTAATGTTGCCACTTGCAACCTTGCATCTAATACAGTTTGCTGCGGTATCAGCTTCCTCCGACTCACCAATTGTGAGTCTGCTGGCGTGGCTTGCCTCTGGAGTCGAGAACGGTACCACGGTAGCCAGCGTGCCTCCGCGTCTGTCATCAATGCGGGAGGCCCCCTTACACCATTGACATCGGTCACTCCACACATCAGCTGACTTCCCCTTCTTTTAATTCCTATTTCTGAGGCTTCGCGGGTCTGAGTTGAAAAGGACAAAGGCAGTTCCTTCTTTGTCGTCCCAGGTCTCGCCACCTTTCTCCCACCTTTGAACTGCTGTTTCGGTGTTGCTGTTTCCTCCTGCGTTTGGCCTTGCTCGTAGTGTGCTCTCGTGCTCGTCTTTTATCCCTGTGGGGAAGTTAAAGGGCCGTTCGGTTTGTGTGGTTGTCAATTGCCTGACTCATGTGTTGGGACATGTCGGGCTAAGGGCTCTGGTGTTAGTCCGTTCTCTGTTACAATGTAAGAGTCTTTGTGTCGGAAGAGGGGGGTAGAGCTTCTAAGTATCATATGGATGTGGAAAATGTGTTACAAGGAAGGGGGTACCGCGTCTCAACCGTCTGTGTCCCACTTCCACTCCCCGAACACCCCTCATCCAGGTGATCCTCCCCCACTGGCCCACCCCAGATACTGGATCCAATAGCAATGGCCGTGTCCTGGCCACCTGGATGACAGATCCTTGGGGACCAGCGGGTGAGACACTTTCAGGTTTCTCACACACCAGAATGAAAGACCTTATTTGTGTTTTAGCTAAGTGCAGGATAGCAATGGTGTGGAAATCAAAGACTGGCATATGGATTGAGGCATGGTGGGGGAGGGGGGCGTGAAGAGATGGGCCATAGCTGAAACGATCGTCTGGAATAGAGCCGTATATTATATAGGGGGATAAAAGAAGTGAGAATTGATATAGCAGCCTGGAATGCGCTAACACAAGAAATGTTTGCCTCCCCAGATGTAAGGTCTCTTCATGAAGATTAGTGAGATGGATTGATATCCACTGGAGGTTTTGCTGGAGTTTAGACTTGTTGGTTGAGGATGCAATTGTTGACCAGCCTAAAGAATATGGATGCGGTAAGAGGGCAGGAAGTCATCAGAGAGCAGTGCATGCAAGCAAAGTTAGTAGAATTGGTTTTGTTTGTATGTAAGTTATGACCACCAATGTGAAATGTTGAATCTTGGATATGTAATGGTATTGCGGGTGATTTGTGGCCTTTGGTTGTGTTAAATTTAAATAAACATATTTAAAAGAAAATAATAATTAAAAGGCTGAAATGGTAGTATCCGTCTAACTATTTATTGTATTGTCCAGCCCTGGAGTTTATTAATCAATGAAAAGAAGAAAACCTACTTATCCCTATAAGAGTCGTTTCCCTGCCTCAACAAAATACTAAGGAACTGTCACAATGTCTGTAACTAAAAAGTCCACCGTCCTGTGTTAAAATCCTACCTCTATTCCTTACACTTATAACTAAACTAAACTGGGCTTGTCCCTTCCGGGTCCAGAAGAATGACTCACTTCTTCTGGATGAATATAGTTTGCAAAGTATGGGGAATGTCTCCCTTCCTGGGGCCTTTTCATGCTGGTTTTCACAGTCCCACAAAGTAGGGGGCATGTCTCCCTTCCCCAGATCTTTCTCAAGCGTCTCTTGCTAGTTCAACAAAGGTGGGGTGGATGTCCCCCTTTCCCTGGCCTTCCTCATGGTGGAGCCCTTTCAGTGGCTCGGTGAACAGTCCTGTTATACTTCCTTGCCAGGTACTGCCTAGGGATCCAGACCCCTTCACATTGGTTTCTCTTGCTCGGGTCCCGACCCATTTAATTTGGCTTCTTTTGTGTGTGTTCCAGTCCCCTTTAATATTGTTTCTCCCATTTAGGTCCCAAAACCCTTCTTGGACCCAGGCAGCCCCCTTGTTGTCGGTTTCTGGGTTCTCCAAGTCTTCTGATGGTTCTTCTTCACCTCCTTCTGGGTTCACGCTACATCTAGCAGCTCCGCTGCACTTTGGTCGGGCTGGGCTGTGCATCTCTGCTTGTTGGCATTGCACAGCGATCTCGCACGCATTAGCTTCCTTCTCCTGTTTATCTCAGTCTGCCAGTCCTCGGCAGAGCAGGTAAGGACACCCAGACACTACCATCATCCTCCCACTCAGCAGCTTCATGCCCAGCCTCGCTGTGTGCAGTGCTGGGCTCTCGACCGCAGTGTCTCCGGCTAGGGACTGACTGTTTGGTTAGTCCCTCTTCCATCTTTAATTTGCTTGGGGTCTGATCACTGGAATGTTCAATCCAGTTCCCGGAGTGGTTGTTCAGGGCTTCTCACCTCTTCTTCACAGTTGCTTGACAGAGGTATTCAGTATAGTCAACCTTGTTCTCCTTCGTCCCAGTATTTTGAGATGACAGTTCGGAGGAGTCAACCCTATTCTTCCTCATCCCACTACTAATACTGGTGTGGCATAGGTACATTGGAGAGCTTAATGGGGTAAGAGGAACGTAAGGAAGGTTATGGGAGAAAGGTGGGTGAGGGGTGATGATACTGTGTTGACCCATGATCCCAGAGGGGGAATCCGTTCCCAAGAGATCCAACCGCTGAGTACCACTTCCAAGGGGACTATCAGGGTAGCAACCTCACCTCCCTGGCCTCATGGAAAGGGCCTCCCCCTTAGGAAGAAACAATAAACTCATAGGATTCGTCACAAGATGACCCATTTACCAGTATGCTTCACAATCCAGCCTTACAGATGAAAATGTCTTCATCATTGTACCTCTATACTCTACCATATAGCTCTACACAGAAATGTGTGTGTATACGTTTTGTGCCAATGAACTCTGCCCACATACTCCTCACTATACCTACCTGATGTTCCTGTCTTACTACTGTCCTGCTTTCAACTCCACCCACCTTCACCCATCTACTCTGCATCTTCTTCCTTTGTCTCTCTGATGTCTCACTCCTTCTATGCCTTTCCTCTACCCTTTGATATTACTACTCTCTCCTCCACACTACTCCTCCTCCTTCCACATTCACACTCCTTTCATTCTCATAACCAATTCACTTCCACTTTCTACACGCTGTACATTAATGCCACTCACTGTCCTCACACACACAATTGCAACACAGTACCCTTGCACTCATCAAATACCTCACCTGCTCTACAATTCACCTCCACGCTCTTGTCCACCATTCTTCCTCCTGCTCATCTCTTGGTTTTATGATCTCCTCTTCCAAATTCACGCAAACAACCCAGAACTTCCTGGTCCTTAATCCCCTGCCTGCCCCATGTTTAGTCCTCTGGCCCTGGTCAATATGGCCAATCTGGTCCTGTTTTCCCCTCCCGGGAGGTGTTGCATACCACAAATGTTTGATATAGTGCATTAAGGCACGTCCCTTTTCTCTGCGTGGAGCTGCTCTGGAACAGCAACAGTGGTTTGTGTTCTACAGTGTCCAAGTTCATGTTCGGTGGGCTGGGCCTAGTCTCCCCCAGTGTAAGTACAGTCTTTGTGGGTGCTGTGAAAACTTGTTTTAGTCCCTAATGTTCTAGGCTGTTTTAAGCTATCCCGCTGCTGTTCACTTCAGAGCTGGCGAGCCGTGTACAGCATGTTGGGCTCTGCCTTGGCTGTCTGCTGCGGCTTCCATTCTCTCACTCTCATTGCCAGTTCACTGCTGCAGGGCTCAAACAGATGGAAAGAACATGGCGAGCATTCGTTAGGAGGTCTGGGGTGATGGAGATGAGTACTGCACAAGTATAAGCCAGCACTGCAGAGGGAACAGGAGTTGGGAACCTCTCAACTGCCACCATCACGCTCTGAGATGGGACTGGATCTGGATTCCTCTCTGGTAAGCCTCCCACCCCAGACCGAGAAGGGGTCCTCTCTCCTAGGTGAACAAAGGCTGCAAGCAGATATAAATCTATAGCTTCCAATCAGTGCAAATGTGCCTGTATTCCTGGGATGTATGGGATTTCTTCTAAAATATTTCACCTAATGGCCATTTCACCAAAAAACGAAATCTACATTTTTCTACTTTTTTTTTTTTTTAATAATGCCGGGGGGTGGGGTGAGACCTCCCGCAGCCCCCTCACACCTCCCTACCCTAACTTATACCCTTACCCCACACCCAACCTATTATGCATTACACATATACCATTTCAACTACCATTTTTCTGTGAAATAAATTTGGTGAAATCTCATTAGGTGAAATAGTATTAGAAGAAATCTACGGTAACAGTATTCCTGCACCAGTCTACTCTCTTGTTCCCCTCTAGTGGTATCCCTGTATCAGTACACTTTACCATGCAGCCTTACATGGCCACAGTAGGATCTCTTACACAAGACAAGCCTCAGTGACAGGAGACCACTACAGTGGTACTTTGCACAGCACAAACTATTTTTCATTACATTCCTGTACTAATACTTTATTCTAATTTACCGTAATGCTGAGACTTCTCCTCCAAGGCCCTGGCTAGCTCTATACACCATTACCAATCCTCAAAGCCATTCATTCTTAGTGGTGGATGAGACCCTGGCTTTGTCCCAAACCATCCTATCGCCTCCAGGTCCAGAAGCAAATCACTGTGTACCAATTGCGGTAGGTCATAATCGGGAGACGGACAGGCACACCAGATTTTCGAAAGATTTCCTCTTCTGATTCAAAAAGACCTAATCTTTTCTTAACTCTGTGATACTCAGCCCTACTGTATGTAAATGAAGGTAACTATAGGTGCTCGCCAGGGTGTCAATATGGTCCAATATAAGTGAAGTCCCCTGTCCAAATTATCCATTGTAACTAACTTTCTCTCCCTGCTGCTCAAATGAAATCAACCAAGACATACTTTTTGGCCTTGCCCAGTGCAAAGGGCTGACTGCTTTCTTTGGTTTCATGTGATATTTTCACTGTGAAAAAGTAGCCAGGTAAGTGACTTTTTTCTCCTAACCCTAAAATTCTTTCCCCAAATATTCTAGGAGTGGTATAGTTATATATTACCTCCAATCCTATAATATTTGGGAAAAGTGATTGTCTGGAGGCTGCATTTTTAAGGAAATGTACACTTTCTTCTCACCCCACCCTCGTCTCTTTACTGTGGGCCCTTGCCTATGTTCACAGTCCAAAATATGTAGTTTATGTACGGCTGGAGTGCGGTCACAAAGTCTTAGCCGGGTCCCTTTGGTTCTCCTTGAAATTTGTGTCTCACAGTCCTTCTCCCTTCGGGGAGACATTTGTATTTCCCTTTCCTGCAGTCTGGGGTTCTTTCAATTTCTTCCTCTCCCTCTCTGGGGCATGCTCTTGCACATTTCCCACGCTGGACTCCTCTGTTGCTTTGCCTACACCAGGCTTCTCTTAGTCTTGATTGCCCAATCCAGGGCTTCTTACTGTTTTTCTCCCCACTCCATGGCTTTTTAGCTTTTTTCTTTTAAACTTTGGTTTTTATTAACATTTTAGTTCACTTATAACACATTGCAAACTTTTCATAATAGCAATTAGTCATTAACACCCCCCTCTAACCTCCGTCATTGAACGTCTCATAGCACCGAGTATGTTGTGTCCATTATTTCTCCCTGTGGGCTTCTGGAGCACACTTCACATTTCTTTTGCCTCTCATGAAGAGCAACCCTGCATGAGACCACACGGTCGCTATCCCCCAGAAAATACTCAAATCTGCTAAGACCAATGGACTTCAGCTCTTCCCCTCCATTACAGGTATCCTTCCCCGGGCCCCCTGATACTTCGTTCCCCCAGTATTTGCCCAGTTACTCCACCCCTTGTGGCTCCCACCTTCAACCTATCTCTCCTCCCTTTGTTCCACTTGGGATATCCGTCTCACTGTTCACCCTCCCCGCCTCCTCCTTCAACCCGCTTCCCATCGTTCTCCCAATCGGCAATTGGGGGACACTATTCCTCCTGAAGCAAGTCGATCATTCACTATGGCAGTTAATTTTTCCATCGTCATTATATCCCGGAGTTTTAACTCCCAGTCCGCTTTCTTCCGCACAAATGCTCCCTTGCATTTCTGGGCTATAGCAATTCTGGCAGTCCTCAACATAGTTTTGATGGGTCTAGTCAATCGAAACTCTGGTCTTTCGGCACCCGGGAGCCCAAGAGCACCTGAAGAGGGTCCAGTAACAGCTGTTCCCCAGAAGCGTCCTTGATCCAGCTCAGCACCTCTGTCCAAAACATTTGTCACCTCGGACATCCCCAGCACAGATTTAATGTAATATCACACTTGGCCACATAATCTGGGGCACCCAGGAGAGGCTCCCGGCAACATCTTTGAAAGTCTAAGCGGGTCTTGGTACCACCCCTGAATGATTTTAAAATTGTTTTCCATCCTGACCGTGAACAGGTTCCCACAAAAGGCTATTTTATGTATGCAGTCCCAGTCATCCCCCACGATTTCCTTCCCTACCATTTCTTCCCATATCTTAAAGTTTTGCCTGCCCCCCAAACTCCCCAAGATCCGCCGACATCAGCACCCTATATAACTGCGATACCATCCCCTTCCTACTTGTCGCCATGTTTATTACTGACTCAAAGGAGGTGAGTTCCCTGAATAGCCTGTCTTCCGATTTGGGCACTGTAAATATCCCTTTCAACCTTTTAAATAATGAAAGATCGTGAATTTCACCTAGGACATTTCCTCCTGCATCTCCTTCATGGTTTTGAATATGTCAAGGCAGAATAATTGACCAGCGCATTCAAATCCTGTGTCCAACCATTGCTGGGAGTGTTTAAAATTCTGTTTACCCAGGGCTATCTGCGGGCCCCAAACCAAGGTGGGGGGGGGAGGGGCGATCACGTAGACAGGGCTGCCGTCTCCTTTCCTCTCCGCCAAATCTCCCACAGTACCCCTAGGTTTGGGTGGGCTTTTAACTCGGAAGCGATGTTTTTATGCGGGGCCCACAAGTAATCCCTCAACTTCCTGGGATGCGCTTCCAGGTCCTCCAGGAATGTCTAGTAATTCCTCTGATCCTCTCTCATAAACTCAAACATGGCCCTCAGCTGAGAAACCCAGTAGTAATTTTGGAAGTCCAGGAGACCAAATCCACCATGCTCCCTAGGGAGAGTAAAGGCCAACCTTTACAGTCTCACCTTCTTGTTACCCCAGATGAACCTGAACAACATTATATTAAGTTCATTAAAAAACCTTTCCGGGACGATCACTGGAAAAGGTATAAAGAGGAAGAGGAGACTGGGCAGTATATTCATTTTCACTGATGTCATCTGGCCATACCATGATAGAACTGCTGGCTCCCACCGTTTCAGGTCTGCTTTGATTTGATCTAACATGGGAGTAAAATTCGTCTCCACCAGGCTCGAAAGCTTTCCGTGTATCTGTGCCTCTAAAACGAGACATGACTGTCCCTTCTTCATGGACATCACCCTGTATTTTTCTGCGTTAATTTTGAGGCCCATGAACACACCAAACTGGGATATCCCTGAAGCTAATTCCAGGAGGGACTTTTGCAGGCCCGACAGATAGGCTAAGATGTCATCCGCAAATAATGACAGTTTAAATTCGACACCCCCCAGGTAATCCGCTTTATGCTTGGGTTGGATCTAATGGAGATGTCTAGGGGCTCCATCACCAGAGCGTATAACATTGGGGAGAGGGGACAGGCCTGACGAGTGGCCCTGGTTAGGCTGAAGGAGTCGGTTAACATCCCATTCACCATGATGCGAGCTGTTGGGGAATTATACAAGGCTGCAAACCAACAGTTTTCCCCAAAGACCATCTTCTTGAAAACCTCAGTCACGTAACCCCATTCCACATGAAGGTCTTTTCTAAGTTGATAGTGACCAGACATTGTGCCTCCTCACTCTCGTTAACCCCATGCATTAAATCTATAGTTTTCCTTATGTTGTCGGTGCCCTGTCTACCGCTTATAAAGCCAACTTGGACCCCATGAATTAGGGTGGGCAACACCCCCTTAATTCTCTTACCCAATTGTTACACCAGGATTTAAACATCCACGTTTAATGGCGAGATCGGCCTATAAGGGGCGCACTGGGCCGGGTTTCTACCCTCCTTTGGTATCACTACAATGATTGCACCCATCATTGTTTCCAGAAGGGGACCTCCCGCCAGGACTGCATTAAACAACCTTGCCAGAAACTAGGCCAGAGTTGATCGATATGGTTTGTAAAACAGCACCGAGAAGCCATCACCTCCCGGTGTCCCCTTTCATCACTTTAATCACTGTCTCCACCTCCTCTAGCCTACTGGATCTTCTAGTGTGGCAGCTATCTTGCCAGAAAGACTCGGGATGGACAGACAGCTGAAGAACTCTTGAATATGGGAACTGTTCCCCGCATATTCTGTTGTATTAAGGCATTCAAGAAGGTTTTAAACTGTTCCCCAATCCCCTCTGCGTCATACACGCAGGGACCTACGGGCACCCTCATTTCAGTTACCAGTTTCTTCTTACGTTCATCCTGCAGTTTCCAGGCCAGGATCTTGTTAGCTTTCTTCCTCTTCTCATATTATTTCTGCTTAAGGAGCAATTGTCTCCTCTCTGTGTGGTGACCAGTAATGTTTTCAATTGGGCTTCATACTCCAAAGCTTACCTGCTTCACCAGGGTGCAGGGGACATGCCCCTCGAGACACCAACCTAATTCCTGCTATCTTCTCCCGTAATTCCTTCTTTTGTCTCCTCCTCTTCCTTTTTTCTTGTGGGAGCCTATTAAATTAATGCCCACATATGGTGGCTTTAGACTCCTCCCACAAGGTGTGGTCCCCCTCCTCCCCTGTATCATTATGTTCGAAATATGCCTTAACCTCGGCAAGTAGGGCTTGAGCTATTTCCTTGTCCTTGAGGAGGGCATCATTACACACCCATCTGCCCCTTGAAGTTGCCACCGCTCTTTCCCAACACTACCTTCACCAGGTTATGATCCGACCACCGATCTGAGTCCACCTGGGAGCTGGTAATCTGACCCCTTAGCGTGTCGTCAATTAGAATTAAATGCATTATTGAATACAATTTTAAACGTGGGAGTAGTTTGTGAAGGGCCTGTCCCCAACTCCTCTGAGTCCACCCATGAGTCCAAAATACCAAGATCGCTATTCACCTCCCGGAACTTCTTGGAGACCTTAGCACTGTTGCAGGGTCCCACCAGCTTCCCAACCCTATACCGGTCCTTGACGGGATCTAGGACCATGTTAAAATCACATCCCACCACCAGGGGACCATCGACAAAGGCCATCAGCCTGTCCCTGATCCTCCCCAAAACAACAATTGACCCTTGTTGGGGCAGTAAACTGATCCACCGTCAGCAGGGTCCCTGCCAACTTGCCCTTTACAAACATAAATGTAGCAAAAGGGGTATCCTACTATGACACTATTTTATTCATCATATGTCACTCAAAGTTTAGGAAAATATCTAATAGCCTTTAAAGATTGGCTATAGGTGCCCATACTAGACATGAACTTGACATAAGTACCCACAAACCTCTACTTGTTTGTATAGCAGCTTTATTTGAATTGCCGTCAGTTTATTTAATAACAGACCCACTTTCCTTTGTATTATTCAATCCATAGTGGTTGCAAAGAAAGGAGTGGTGTAGAACATAGTGCATAGTAACAAAACAATTGTGGAGCAATTGAAGTACATTTATACAAATAGATTTGAAGTTTGCATTGGAAGCAAACAGACAACAAGAGCTAAAGACCAAAGGAATTTGAAACATATTTAGCGCTTGTACATGCATATAGGAAGTGCCCCAATTCAAAGTGGTTTAGAACTTAGGTGGCCTGTAGTGCTGTCCTAAAGACAGTGGAGGTCATTATGACGTTGGAGGTAGCCATGCCGCTATTTGCGGCATGGATACCCCCATTCCGGGTACTGGGTCCGGGTTCCTGGAATGGGGAAATGCAGGGCCATTCTGACCTTGGAGGGCACGGTATTTCCCCATTCCAGGAACCCATCCCCATTCTCATTCGAGCCCCCATAGGGCTCAATGGGAATGGGGAGCATGCCTACAATGGGCCCTTTAATGATGGGCCCATTGTTAGCATGCTGGTCTGCTCGCGGGACACGCTAAGGACGCCTGGCCTTACTACGTCCCGCGAGCAAACCTTGTAATGCGGCGGTAGGGGGTTAACAGGGCCGACGGTTCTACCGGCCCCGTTAACCCCCTACTGCCAGGGTCATAATGACCCCCAGTATCTAAAACCCAATATCAGATATGGGAGCGTACGGATGACCAGTCAAGGGAACATGCCTAGCAGAAAAGTGAGAGTGGGAGATGGCCGAACCGTAGGTCTATGCCTGGGGGAGACTCCCCCAGTAGTGTTTAGGACTTCTCAGTGCTTAGAAGGTTGAGTTCCTTGGCGTTTAGGCTCCTAGTGGGTAAGCCTTCTTCTGGGCCTCAGGAAAGGTCTCTCTGTAGATAGAGAAGAGAGGAAAAAAGAAGGAAATGTACTTGTGCTATTGAAAAGGTTTTTTGTAACCAAATTGAAGAGGGAATGAGGTATGTGAGGGAGTATAACTCTGTAAAGTTGGGGTACAGATTAAGTAATAAAACATTAAATGACGACTGGGGCTCAAGTCCTGTCTGTCTCAAAGGGGAGGAAAAACACTGACCTGTGGTGCATCCCAAGAGCACTTGGAGGGGGGCGGCACACACATCCTTGTTGGAGGTAGTAGTGGGTGGCTTCCTCTATGGTATCTTCTAATTGGACAGTATTGTTTGCTACCTGGAGGCTGTGGGCTGAGGCTTGGCAGCAACAGTCTGGCAGTTCACTCTGTAAAAGATGGCAGAACAGAGATCTGCTGTTTGGATTGGGTAAATTTAGGGCTGCCTAGTTTATGGCAGCATTCTAGAGTATGTGACTATGGTGGCAATGCTCTGGTTCCTAGAGTAAAATTACCTTGGCTGGATGTTCATATCAGAAACAGGATGGGCTGTCTTGGGCCTGTGGGGACGCCTGGCGTAGTAAGTTTGTCAATTTGTGGAGCATAAGCTTCCTCTCTAATCCTCAGTGCATTGCGGCGTCTGTTGGAGCAAGACGACAGGAGGTGACAGGTTAGCCAGTGACAGATCGTGGCGCGAGTTAATATCTCTGTAGTGGGCGACTATTCCCCTTGAGCTAATGTCTGCAGGGGCATTGGAACCGACCTAATCCCGTAGTATTAGCTAGAAATTACCTTGATTCATGCCGCGGTACGGAAAGAGTCGGGTCCGCGATTTGTCCCGAGTTCATGGAGCCATGGTAAGTAAAGGACTGCGTGTGCATAAAAAGCAGATTCCGCTTAATGTGGGCATGCGTAGTGGTGTCTTGTGCGCTTAAGTGCTTGTGGTCTTGGCAACGTTAAAACAGCCATGTTGTACATGTGTACGGCTAAGTGAAGTTGTGTCTCTGCGCTTGGAGTCCAGGCAGAGAGGAGGATGGAATAAGTGTTCTAAATGGATTGGAGCTATAAGCCATGTGTGCCAATGCATTGTGTGGTGCTGTATAAGGCAACATCTGTGGACAAAAGGTACATACCCGGAATATCTGCTCCATGTGATTACCATATGGATACTGCCTAAGTCTGGTGTTGATGTGCCATATCTGTTGGCACGGGGAAAACCTTGGTGTAGAAGGAACTGGTCATGTGTGTATAATACTTGAAAGACTACACATAGGTGTATGTTGTTAGTGTGTCAACTGGTCCAGTTGACCTAGGAGACTGGAAAAGTAGTAGGGGGCTGCACTGTTAGGGTAGTGCATGTGTTTGTATACAGGGCCCTGTCAATCTTTGGTACCTGGTGTCTAATGGGGGGCCCACACTGTTCATGGTGGATTGAAAGTTGGAACTGCCTTGTTAAGACCTTCAGAGTGTTTTTAATTTAAAAATACACCACGCTTCCTTGTGGTTAAGGGCATTTCTGGTATTAGTGGTGTTGTAGACTTTGTCGATGACCCACCATTTGAGATTATTGGGGCCATGTTGGTACTCCTGGAAGTGAGATACCAGAGGCGCATTGGGTGTTTTGCAACAAATGAGCGACCTGTATTCGCCTATCGTTTTGGTGACCTGTCTCTGTGTCTGCCCAACGTATCGCAGACCCCAGGGGCATTCCACAATGTAGATGACGTTGCAGGTTTTGCAGTTGGAAAAATGCTTCAAATAACATTCTTTGCCTTCGATGTAAAATGTCTTCGTTTTTTTGGTGTACTTGCAAGCCGTACAAGTCCCTCAGTGGTGGTGCCCTGTGATTTCCCTAAGGTTCCATAGACCTGTTCTTGGGGCTTTTTTATCAATCTGGCATGAGTGAGGTGTTCTTTGAGGTTCTTTGCTCGTTTCAGTGCCATCCTGGGGAGTGGTTCTTCCGTGAGGCTCACCTGTGCTAATGGCCAAAATTGTTTGATAGGTGTTTCATTTTCGTGGTGTCCAGGCTAAATGTTGTCACACATGTAATCCTGTCTTGTTCGGTTGTTCTGATCTTAGGTTCCAAGAGGCTCTCTGGGAGTGTAGTGTGTTCTTTTCCTGGTATTTCTTACCAATTTCCTAGGGTAGACATGTACTTTCAATCTAGCCTCTAGATCAACTGCATGGTGTCTATATTGTTGGACTTCGGTACAATATCTGTGTAGTCCCAAAAAATGTCCATAGGGAATGTTGTCTCAGGTTTTTGGGGTGGCAGCTCCAGTAGCGTAGCAAGATGTTTTGGTCTGTTTATTTTTTTATACAGAGAACATATTAGTTTTTCATCTTGTACCACAATCCTGAGGTCCAGGAAATTGATTGAATCAGAGCTGCTAGAGATGGTACATTTTATCTCTGGTGTTAGTTGGTTGATCCAATTAAAAATGTCTATCGGAGATGTTGAATGCTCCTGCCAGATGAAGATAACATCATCTATGTATCTATGCCAATGGGCAATGTGATTCATAAAGGGGTTTCTGTTGGGAAGGATGTATGTATTTTCATATTCAGCCATGTATATTACTGCCAGACTTGGGGCAAAGGCAGCCCCATCGCTGTACCACAAATATGTACATGGAAAGTTTCATCAAATGAAAAAAAAATCTCTAGTATAAAGTTCACCGGGACCCTGCTTTGTGTCATATGGTGGGTGAGGTAACCTCCGATGCATTCCAAACATTCTACACACAAACCTACCCTTCTGGTCTGCCAACTTGGCCTCCACCTTAAAATTCAGGTGGCTGGACAACATAATGCCACTCCCCTTTTTTTGAATGTTGCCAAAGCACTGTAAATCTCCCCCAATAGGTTTGCCCGGAGGGGACGGTTCCACCCATGATACCCAGTGTGTTTTCTATATCAGCAATATGTTTAGCTCAGCCCTCCGAAATTCCCTCAGCAATAGGGATCTCTTTGTCGGTGAGTTTGCTCCCCTTACATTCAGGGAGCCAATGATTATGTCAATCCCCATATTTATCTCTGTGGTTGTTCCCCCTATTTAACCTGTACCTATTCTTGTTGCTTTTCACCAATGTGCTAGGTGGCCCGTCATCGACTCAGTGTGACTATTTAAACCGCGACTCAGTGCTTGTGAAACTTGAAAAGAACTTCCCAAATAAATGTAACTCCAGCTTCTTCCATTCCCCCACCCACCACCCCTTCCCAAAAGCATCCAGTCTTGATTAACCACCAAAGTGACTTCAAACTAGACCATCAGTAAGGTTCTCAGCGCTTATAGCCATTTAATAAAACTTCTCCAATCCTGAGCCCCCTATCAACAACGGATATAAATGCAGTACTTAGCTGATAGAATGCCCTCCCCCCATTCCTCCCTGAAACCTTTCCGCCCCCCTCCTCCCTTCCCCCACGTCATGGATCTTTCAATCACCTCTGGTCTGTCCCCACGCACCCCCCCCGGCTTCCCTGCACCCTGTTCATCGAGCCATCTAGTCAGTGGGCCACAGAGCCTGCGTCTCACCAACGTGTAGGATGATAGGCACTGAAAAATAGTGATCCTTGCCTCGCCCTGTTCGCACAGCACCCACCAATCTTGCGTTCTCCAGAATTTTCATCTTCCCTGGGAAGTGATGAAAGCGAACCAACACTGACCATGGACCCCTAGTCGTTGCTCCTGCTCTGTGGGCTCTGTCTATTTTGGGTTCATCAATAGTGTTGTCACCTTAGAGGGCTTTGGCCACATTATGGATGACTCTCGTCAAATCCCTCTCTCACCCTCCTATACCGGCATACCAAAAAAGCATATGTTTTACCTTTCCCCATTTTCGAAGTCGTTCATCTTTAGGGTTAATTCCATCTCTCTCCTCTCCAACTCTGAAAGTCTCATGTCCATCTGTGTTTCTAAGGTGTCCAAGGAATATTGGTTGAACTCCTCTTGCTTTATCCTCTCATCCATGTTGTCCACACATTGATTCAATCTGTCCAGCTTGCCTAGAATATCTGCTCTCATTCCCCCTAATTTCTTCCATCAAGAAAGCAATGGGGGGTTATTATAATTGTGGCGGTAGCCGTGCCGGTAAATACCAGACTGCCGCCGGAGTCTGTTTTTTAACGGCACCCGGTGAAGGGTAATTACCGGGTCCGGCAGGGCCGGAATTTCCCGTTACATCCCCATTGACGGGTACCAGTAAACATGTCTCCCCATTCCCATTAATGGGAATGGGGAGGCCGGTAGTGCCGGCACCGTTAATAATGGTGCCAGTGCTACCATGTAGTTCTGCTCGCGGGTGCCGGTCGGACCTGCCGGGCTGACTGGCACCTGCTAGCAGACCTCATAGTTTGCCAGTCTGGTAACAACGGTACCGGCAAGCTTACCAGTACCGTTGTTTCCCGACCAGCAATCTTGTAATGAGGCCCAATGTCTCTTTTTAGTGGGGGCTTGGTCACTTATTTCCTCCTCCATGACTATGCACTGTGTTGCCAAAGGCGGGGCACCCTACTGTGTATAGTGGAACTGCTGCGGGGTGGATTTCCAGTCCATATGGAGAGGATTGCACTATAAAGAGACATGGACTACTTTGCCAGACAATGGTAGTCTGCCGAGTCCTCACCCAAGAGGTAGGTGGGCAGCATGTCTCCTTGAACCGGGAACTGGCCGACAGATTTGTGGAGGGAAGGGATCTGAAAATCACTCTGCATCATCCTTGCGATGGTGTCTATGTGAAGGTTGGGCACTACTTCTTGTGCTGAGGAGGGCCGCATGCTAATAATTTGCCAGCGCTTTGGGAGTAGGGAGAACACTGCATGAGAAGGGACCTCCTCTACTATGGCCCTCTGGTGGCAGGCACACCCTGCCAGGTCCCCCCCCTTCCCAATGGGATGGCCAGCGCCAAGCTGTGGAGGCGCTCCTCAAATCTTCTTTCAAATGGATTGTGTCCTCCAATGTATTCCTTATCTTTGACATGTAGTGTCCAGTTTCGGCTGCTTCCGAAATTTTTCGTCAGAGGGCGTCCTGCTTCGGTAGCATCGGGTCGATGTCCCTCGAAGGCCTCCGTCGAGGGTGACGTCATCGGATGTTAGAAGTAGCACGCACGGCACCCGTTGCCTCTGTTCCGTTTTTTCCCCAAATGTGTTCGCTTCGTGAAACTTGGCGCGCCGCGTACTTTTGAAGTATTTGCTGGTCAAGGTTTTCGATATGTCCTAGTCTTCAACACCGATGACTCCTAAATCCGGATTCAAGAAATGCCAGGACTGCAGCTCCAAGATGTCTATCACAGACCCACATCGGTCTGTCTGTGGTGCCTCGACGAGGGCCATGACACTTGATACCTGCTCCAAATGCCAGTATAAGACCGGGAAAGCCTTTTTTATTTTTTTATTTTATACATTCTTTTTATTGGTTTACAGCAGGTAACGGACGTGCATACCCATCTCTTCATAACGTGCATAACAAGCTGAGCGATGCTAGCAAACGGAACTAAAACTAAGAAACAAGGAAACAAATCGATTCAATTTCAAAACATAGGCCTCACATTCCCACAGCATATGGTAGAAGGTGCCCGCCACCATGCAGCATTTCAAACAGGCAGCTTCTTCCACCACCCACCATTTGGACATCGGGGCTTGGGAGTTGGAGTCCTGGTGGAGTATTTTATACTGTATGTGCCTGATTTTGGCGTCTATGCCGATTTCCGTGGAAACATCAATGCCTCCACCCACTCCTCTGACTCCAAGCTGCCCAGCAAGCTCTCCCACCTTTCCCGCAGGCGGACTTGGTGGTCCCCCACCCCGAATGCGGTGATCACTTGGTACAGTGTTGATGTGGGTTTTAACAAAATCCTCGTTTGAAGGACATTTACCTCAAGGGGGGAACTTTTGGAAATGTCCGCAAACAAAGGGAATCAGGCACAGAGGGTGTGCGTCAGTTGTATGCACCTAATATATATCTCCTGAGTGGAGATCAAACTCCTCCCTTATTGCCTCGAACGGCTTTAGATGTCCGTCCTGCACGACCTCCATTAAGGCCTGTATCCCCCGATCTCCCAGCTAGGAAAGCGGCCCATTGTCCGGACCTCCGGAATATACTGATTGTACCAGAGTGGTTGGCCCATTATCGGCCGTCCTCCCCACCCAATGTGGTGGAGCGCCTCAACCCACACTGTGCGTATTTGCCGTATCATCCCAGGCAGGTCAGAGGCTGCGGTGTCCGATCCATACAGGACCTGGAGAGGTGTGCTCGCGCCCATGCATCTGATCTCATTGCCAATGTGGGGCTGTACAGGGTCCCCGTGAAGCCAGTCGTTCAAGACACCCAGTTCTGCTGCCCAGTAGTAAGCCCTGAGACAGACTATGCCCAGGCCTCCCTCCCAGACTGACCACGTGGTCAGAGTAATTCAGGGTTGCTCCCCGGCCCATAGGAGTTTCCGAAGGGTAGAGTCTATGGGCAGAAAGGTTGTGCGGGGGCGTGGGTAGGAGCGTTCTGTTTTGGACATACAGGAATCTGGGGAGGGAGAGCATTTTGAAGAGGGCCGCCCTCCCCAGCAAGCCTTTCGGGAGAGATTGCTAACGGGCGACATCTGCTTCAAGCCTATTCACCACTGGTTGGAGATTGAGCCAGAGAAATTCGTCAGGGTTGGTGGCCACCCGGATGCCCAGGTAAACAAAACTCTGGATGGAGATCGAGTAAGGACAGCGCAGCAGGATCGCATCAGCCCCGCCCTGAATTGGGAAGAAGATTGTCTTATGTTTGTTAACTTTAAGCCCGCAGAATTCCCGATATTCGGTGAGGATTCTGGTGACTTCGGGGCATGGGACTCTAGGGTTACTCATGTAGGCCTACAGTGAGACCCGGTTCTCTTCCTGCCCCCACCTCCCCAGGGCCACGCAAACCCAGACCACCCGCAGGACAGCCTGAGCCGAATTGCGAGGGGCTCAATGGCAAGTATGAACAAGAGTGGGGAGAAGGGGCATCCTTGCCTGGTACTCCTGCCCAGTGGGAAGGGTCTGGAGGAGATCCCGTTCACTCGCACCAACGCTTCAGGGGCGGTATACAGTATTTTAAACCACAACAAAGTTTGGCCCAAACCCCATGCTGTCCATGATATTCCATAGGGCGGTCCACCCCATAGTCGAAGCCATTTTCGAAGTCTACTATGTGTAGGGCAAGTGGCTCCTTAATCACAGCAGCTTGGCTAATGGCAAAGTGAACCCTGCGAAGGTTCATCCTAGTGGATTTTACTGGCATGAACCCACATTGGTCTGGGTGGACTAAAGATTGAATTGACCCCCAGAATTCTGTTAGCCAGGAATCGAGCTAGAATTTTGGCCTCTCTGTTGATGAGCGATATAGGTCTGTATGAAGCGCAGAGGTCCGGGGGCTTCCCGGGTTTGAGAATTACTACGATAGTGGCCTGCCTAAGATCATGTGGAAGCATCCCATCCGCCCGAGAGCGGAGCAGCATGCGGTGCATGTGTCCCACCACTGAGTCTCCCATTCGCCTCCAGGTTTCGACGGTGGTCAGTCAAAAGGCCCAAAAAAAATATCAAATGACAAAAATATCGAAAAAATATTGTAAAAAAAAAAATCGAATTTTTTATTTATTTATATGTATTTTTGGGGTCAGGTAAGTAAAAAAAGGGGTAAAATGAAAAAAAGGGCGTTAGGGGGGAACCCCCCCATTTCGAAAAAAAATGTATTGAAAAAAAAAATCGGTCTTTTCACTATAAACCGGTTTCGACAGCGAAGCCATTCGGTCCCTGGGTTTTCCCGGATTGTAGCTGGGACAGAGCCGTGGCCACCACCTCCTCCGTGACCTCTGTCTCCAACTTTTCGGTCTAGGCCACGGAGAGGCTGGGAGCTCAATGGAGTCCAAATAGTGGGGGGGTCGGCCCACTTGGTGTGATCTCTCTGGAGGCATAAAGGCACTCGTAGAAGGCGGCAAAGGCATACGCTATGTTTACGTCCTCTTGAAGCCGGTCCCCATCCACTCCTTGAATGGACCTAACATGTCCCCGGTTCTTCCCCTTTCTTTCCAGCCAGGCAAGGGCCTTACCAGCTTTGTCCCCGGTGGCATAGATCTGACTGCATATAATCCAGTGGGCGGTCTTGGCATTGTCTAGTGCTAGGTTCTTGAATATTTCTTGGGGCGTAATCATTGCCTCTTTAGATTCTGGTTTCCCGGAGGTGAGAAACTCTCCCACAGCCCTCGCTGCGGCCTCTTCTTTGTCAGTGATCCCAACGGTGTGCCGTGACGAGTGAAAGAGCCTCCTCCTGGAGCACTCCCTTATTGTCATGATGCCCGCTCCCGGGGAGCCGGTTCAAGCCCTGCGTCCCCGAAAGCGGACATCCAGTCCCCATGTAAGGACCCAGCAACCCCATATAGGGGCCCTTTGGACAGTGTCCTGGCGCCTATGGCGCCAGGCTCATAAAAGACATCAGTCCTGGCGCCATAGGCGCCAGGCTCATTATGGAAGTGCTTGGGTGCACTTACCTGATGCAGACCATGATGCAGGATTCCGGCCTCCTTGAGGCCTGAAAGGAACTACTTTACCTGTGGGACTAATTTACCATCCGGGCGTGGTCGGGGAAGGATACATACCTGATTGGAGGAAGGATACATACCTGGAACTTCTTCCAAGGCTATTTAAACCCCACCCGAACAGCCACACGTGCTTCGCGTTGTTCTGCATCTAGCAGCTGGACGCTCACCGTGTCTGCTCCTGCATCCTGACTTCTGCCACGCCTGCCAGCATCCTGGATCACCTGCAAAGGAAGAGAAGAAGAGAACAGAAGAAGGAAAAGTCCTTACCTGCTAAATCCGCATCCCGGAGACATCTCGCCGACAATCCTGAAAAGGAAGACTTTTATTTAAAAGCTTATCGCGTCGATCGCTGCAGCGCCGCATTCCACTCACCTTTACAGGGCGCCTCCATGTTCAGCAGCAATCATCCGGATTCGCAGTCACGCCCCAGCGCCTAGGGAGAAAAAGACCAGAACAAAAGGTGAGAGAGAGAAGGGAATAAGGAAAGCTAAATCTCCATGTTAAGACTTACCTGTTGATTCAATCCCTCTTCATTTCGGGTCCGCGCCGCATCCTGGCATTTCCGGACCCCGGCCCCTAAGGGGAAAAAGAGACATCAGCGTTAATGAGCGAATGAAAAGACATTACCAAAAAACGCTCATTAAAGACTTACCTGATTTCTACAAGGATTTCACCTCTCAGCTCGGGTCGGTGCCTGTTCCCCGGCATTCCGTACCCCGGCCCCTATGGGGAAAAAGACACTAGCATTAGTACATTAATGCGTGGACACAAAGGGAACCTCTTATCAAAAAACTTACCTGGAAGCCAAGCAAGTTTGGTTCTCACCAATCCGAAAATCCAGTGAAGTAACTGGATACCAACGCGCCCCTTCATCAGAAGCAGGATGGAGAGCTCGTCCTTCCAGACCCTAAGGTGAGACGCTATGAGGAATCACAGAAGGGTTTCGAGGAGGGTTAGAGGGGAAAGTGGGAGGCTGATTGCATTACCCTGCAGACAGTTAATCCCCTATTTTCGCCTACAGAAGGATACTTCTGCAAGCCAGACAAACCAGATTTGGGGGCCCGGTCCAGTCCATCTTCCGAACCCTGCGCATCACCTTAGAAGAGGTCACAGCACCGCGAACCAGGCCAGCGCCTCCGTGGGAGTCAGGTGAGCGTTACAGAACGCAAAGCCTTCCTACAAATTCCCACCCAGGCGCTATGGAAAGTTCTGAGACTGATCAGTTGGCCCAATTACTGGGGAAATTACGGGCCGAAGTACATGCCGCTCGTCAAGAGACTAATGCCCTCAGGAGGGAATTAATAATATCAAAGGAAAGAACTGATGACCTGGCCAGACAGCTTTTGCAAGGTCAAGCTGGGCAAACTCCTCTACCCGGTTCCAGAGGGAACCCCGCTCCTGTGGTTTCCACTAATCCTGTGCAGATTAATCTACCTGGAAACATGCCGCTGGCCCCAACCGAACGCTTTGCTGGGGACCCTAAACGATTCCCCGTATTCATGAATCAGTGTCGTTTGCACTTCCTATGCAGACCTGGGGCCTTCCCTAATGATCAGACCAAGGTAGCCTTTGTATTGTCATATCTCAGCGGCTGCGCTGCCGATTGGTCATTTCCACTGGTTACTCAAGATGACCCGATTCTCCGTGATTTTCAAAGGTTTCAAGCAAGCATGGAAAGGTTATTTGCTCGACACTCTCAGGGGCAGGCTCTGGATGACGAACTTCTATCCCTGCGACAGGGCAATCAGGACCTCCTATCCTATATTGCAACCTTTAATAGACTAATTGTGGAAACGGGATGGCCAGAGGATAAAAGAGTCACGTTGTTTTATCGAGGCCTACGCGGAGAACTTAAAGATGTCTTGGCCCAAGTTGTAAATCCGCCCCAAGAATGCACAGAGTATATAGACTTAGTGGTCCAATTGGATCACAGACTGCAAAACAGAAAAGCAGATCGGTCCAGGTTTGAGACCCGGGTGTTGGTCAAGACCCAAGCTAATCCCAAGGGAGTTGATGTCTCTGAGCCTATGCAAATTGGAGGGGTTAAAGGAACCTTAACTCAAAAGGAACTTGAAAGGAGGCGGCAGTTAAAATTATGTCTTTATTGTGGGAATTCTGGACACTTTCTACGAGATTGCCCGGCAAAACCGCCCCGAAAGGCGGTAGGAGCCGCTGATAAAAACCATGAAGAGACTGTTTCGGGAAACGACTCCGCCCGATAAGTGTAGCGGTCCGCTTGCCGAGCTTGAAAACTAACTCTCAGACCTCGCATTTCATTGTGCCAATGGTTCTCGTAGATCCAGAACAGCCTAAGCGGTTGCATGCAATAAAGGCATACATCGATAGTGGGGCTATTGGAAACTATGTGGATAGTGAATTGGTCTCTAGGATTAACCTCCCTCTCCGTCCTAAAACCAGCAAAGATGTCATCACCACAGTCGATGGAACTGAAATTGCCTCTGGACCGGTAACACATTCCACTACTGAGGTGACTCTTATTGGTCCCGACGGCCATCGGGAGGGTGTTGTGTTTGATGTAATCAAGGCTCCACAGTTTCAGGTTATTCTTGGAATCCCTTGGTTAGAGACACATAATCCTCGAATTGATTGGCGAGCTAAGAGAATAACCTTCCCGGATTGTACACAAACCTGCTACCCAGAAAACCTGAAGATTAATCTGGCATCTGTAACCTCTGCCTCCATGCAACTACCTCCGGAATACCAAGACTTTCAGGACGTCTTCCAAAAGGAACAGGCCAACACGTTACCTCCTCACAGATCGTACGATTGCCAAATCGATCTGGTGCCCGGTGCACAACCCCCTTGTAGCAGGATTTATGCCCTTACCGAACCTGAGAATCTGCATTTGAGACAATATTTGGATCAATACCTAGCTAATGGTTTTATTCGCCCGTCCAAGTCCCTGGCATCCTCGGCTTTGTTCTTCGTACGTTACAGACGCTTGAAGACATTCAAGCCAGAGTGAAAAAACTCCTGGACCCTACAACCTTACAGGATTGGATACAAAAGGGATCAGACTTTACCATAGATAATGGTTTACCTTATTTCCAAGGACGCTTATTCCTGCCACATAAGGAATTACACGAACTAGTTATTTCCGGTTATCATGATGCACTAATAGAGGGACACCCCGGTATTGCCAAGACAAGGGAAAAGGTGAAACGACAATTTTGGTGGCCCTCTTGGCGAAAAGATGTTAAATCTTTTGTGATGTCCTGTGGTGTTTGCGCCCAAAATAAAAGTCAAAAGAAAAGACCAGCCGGTCTCCTTCAACCTCTAGACATACCGCCAGCACCCTGGCACACCCTATCAATGGATTTTATTACGGACCTGCCTCCTTGTTCGGGGTACAATACTATTCTGATAATTGTGGATTTGTTTTCCAAAATGGCCCACTTTATTCCTTTGAAAGGTTTACCTTCAGCTTCTGTCCTAGCCAAAGAATTCCTCGAAAATATTGTTCGGCTACATGGATTCCCATCTATACTAATCTCTGACCGGGGAAGCCAATTCATTTCCCAATTCTGGCGCAAATGTTGTCAAATTGCGCAGATCGACGTAAGATTATCGACCAGTCACCACCCTCAGACCGATGGTCAGACCGAGAGGACAAATCAGACCCTTGAGCAATACTTACGGTGTATGTTACAGCAATCTGAAAGCAACTGGAAAGACATTCTTTGGATAGCCGAATACGCATATAATAATTCGGTACACTCTGGAACTGGCCAAAGTCCTTTTTATACTTTGTTTGGGCATCACCCTCGAACATCAAACCTTGACTCACCTCAGAACCTCGGAATGCCTGCAGTAGAACATCTGCATTCTACAATTACCCAAGCCTTCAAAGAGGCAACTACGCATTTACAACAAGCCAAGAGAAAATACAAGGAGAATGCTGATCTACATCGGAGTGAAGCACCTCCGTATCAGATTGGGGATCAAGTGTGGTTAGCTACCAGACATTTACCACTCAAAGGGCCTCGAACTTTTAACCCAAAATATCTGGGACCTTTTTCTATTACGGCAATAATTAACCCAGTGGCTGTTAAACTTGATTTACCAGCTAGTATGCGAATTCACCCTGTTTTTCATGTGTCACTTCTGAAACCAGTGGTACCCGGAACCCGACTACTCAAACCTCCAGAACCTATTCTAATAGAGGGTGAGCCCGAATTCGAAGTGAAGAACATTTTAGACTCAAAAATGTTTAGGTCAAAACTGTTCTACCTAATTGATTGGAAGGGGTACGGACCTCAGGAGAGGTCGTGGGAACCCAGCGACCATGTGCATGCACCTCGATTAGTCAGGAAATTCCACCGACTCTTCCCAGACAAACCAAAACCCCCGGAGGGAACAACCTTGGGAGGGGCCTTGGGGGGGGGGGGGAGTGCTGTCATGATGCCCGCTCCCGGGGAGCCGGTTCAAGCCCTGCGTCCCCAAAAGTGGACATCTAGTCCCCAAGGAAGGACCCAGCAACCCCATATAGGGGCCCTTTGTACAGTGTCCTGGCGCCTATGGCGCCAGGCTCATTATGGGAGTGCTTGGGTGCACTTACCGGATGCAGACCATGATGCAGGATCCCGGCCTCCTTGAGGCCTGAAAGGAACTACTTTACCTGTGGGACTAATTTACCATCCGGGCGTGGTCGGGGAAGGATACATACCTGATTGGAGGAAGGATACATACCTGGAACTTCTTCCAAGGCTATTTAAACCCCACCCGAACAGCCACACATGCTTCGTGTTGTTCTGCATCTTGCAGCTGGACGCTCACCGTGTCTGCTCCTGCATCCTGACTTCTGCCACGCCTGCCAGCATCCTGGATCACCTGCAAAGGAAGAGAAGAAGAGAACAGAAGAAGGAAAAGTCCTTAGCTGCTAAATCCGCATCCAGGAGACATCTCGCCGACAATCCTGAAAAGTAAGACTTTTATTTAAAAGCTCATCGCGTCGATCGCTGCAGAGCCGCATTCCACTCACCTTTACAGGGCACCTCCATGTTCAGCAGCGATCATCCGGATTCGCAGTCACGCCCCAGCGCCTAGGGAGAAAAAGACCAGAACAAAAGGTGAGAGAGAGAAGGGAATAAGGAAAGCTAAATCTCCATGTTAAGACTTACCTGTTGATTCAATCCCTCTTCATTTCGGGTCCGCGCCGCATCCTGGCATTTCCGGACCCCGGCCCCTAAGGGGAAAAAGAGACATCAGCGTTAATGAGCGAATGAAAAGACATTACCAAAAAACGCTCTTTAAAGACTTACCTGATTTCTACAAGGATTTCACCTCTCGTCTCGGGTCGGTGCTTGTTCCCCGGCATTCCGTACCCCGGCCCCTATGGGGAAAAAGACACTAGCATTAGTACATTAATGCGTGGACACAAGGGGAACCTATTATCAAAAAACTTACCTGGAAGCCAGGCAAGATTGGTTCTCACCAATCCGAAAATCCAGTGAAGTAACTGGATACCAACGCGCCCCTGCATCAGAAGCAGGATGGAGAGCTCGTCCTTCCAGACCCTAAGGTGAGACGCTACGAGGAATCACAGAAGGGTTTCGAGGAGGGTGAGAGGGGAAAGTGGGAGACTGATTGCATTACCCCGCAGACAGTTAATCCCCTATTTTCGCCTACAGAAGGATACTTCTCCAAGCCAGACAAGCCAGATTTGGGGGCCCGGTCCAGTCCGTCTTCCGAACCCTGCGCATCACCTTAGAAGAGGTCACAGCAGCGCGAACCAGGCCAGCGCCTCCGTGGGAGTCAGGTGAGCGTTACACTTATACCCCTACCAGAGTGTTATGGGGCTGGCTACTGAGCCTTCGTTCAAGGAAAAATACTTGGTTGTTTTCTGAACAAGGACCTCATTGACCTTGGGAATCCCCAGGTAGTATGTATTGAGTCTCCAGGAGGGCAGGGGCTTGGTTCGGGTCTGTTTCATAGTAAGTAACAGGGGGGAATGGTCCAAAATGCCAAAGGCTAGATAAATGGCGGATTTCAGCATATGTGACCTGTCTTGTGGGACGAAGAAATAGTTAATACAGGACATGGATTTGTGAAAATTGGAGGAGTATCCCGAGTCTGTGGGATGGAGAGTATGCCATGCATCCACCCACACGAGTACTGCAGCAAAGGAATGGAGCTTAGTGTGGGTTCTGGGGTTCCTGCAACCTACATGAGTTCTATTCCTAAGAACTTCCATCACTTCATTGAAATCTCCCCCCAATACCCAATTATCCCCATCATTGCCTCTTGGAGGTCTGTAAGGAGTTGAAGGGTGAGGGCGGGGGGGTTGCGTATGCTTCCACAATCCCCTAAGAAGCCATCCCAATATTGCCTGTGACCACCACAAAGCACCCCCTCTGGTCCGCATGGAGCCCTTTCAGTTGAAATGGAACCCGCTTATGTATGAGGATCATGGTACCCCGGGCCCCACTGGAGAACCCGACGTGGAAGGTAGTTGCATAATTGGATCTCCTAAAGAACTTACATTCCGTGCCCATGAGGCGCATCTCGGTCAAGAGAGCGTTATCGGGTGAATGTCTGTTCAGTTGCTGGAGTACCAGCCGCCTTTTTACCCCAGAGCCCAACCCGTTAACATTCCATGTGAGTAGGATTAAGTGACTGAGTTGCGCCATTGATGTATGTGAGGTGGTTGCTTTTGCCATGGGGTGGGGTTCCCGCCACCGCCCCTTCCGTCCTGGCCTACGTGTGGCCATTCAGTAAAGGCCTTGACCTTGTACCCATTGAAGCAAAACAATAGGGAGACTAAAAGAACAGTTTCCATACCTGGCCAACAATACCTGCAACCCTTCCTGTACTCCCCCCCCCCCCCCCCTGTCCCTCCCAAACAGAAACACCTGTAGCTCAAACTGTGCGCCAACTGGGCCGGTCTACTGCAGCAGCCGCTGCTGCATAGACCCCTAAATTCTCTGTAGCTTCACCTTGTCCCGATTCATGTTGGCTGTCCACAGCCGTTCTCCATGCTGTTCACTCCGTCTTATGGAAGTGTGGCCGGTCAGTGTGTTGTGGGTTCGTTGACGACGGAAGGGAGTTTGTTCTTGGCTTACGTATCGGGGGTCTGTTTGGGGATCGTTGCTGTTCAGTTCCATTCAGGATTTGGGTCTCAAGCCATTCCCAGGCCTCCTTGGGCCAATAGAACAGGTGGGTGACACCTTTGTGGTGCACCCTCAAGAGTGCTGGGAAAAACAGTGCATATTTTATTGACTGGGAGTGCAATTTCTTCTTGACTGAGTCGAAGAATTGCCAGGCCCTTTGCACCTCCCTTGTATAGTCTGTATAGAAGCCAATGCGATAACCATAATAGGTGATGGGGCTGTTGGCCCAGGCCATTTGGAGAATGGCATCCCTGTCACGGAAGTTCATCAGTTTGGCAATGATTGTCCGTGGCGGTGCACCAGGGATAGGGCACCCAAATGGGACTCTGTGGGCGTGCTCGATGGAGAAAAATGTTGAGTGTTTCTTAGGGGCGAATGCTTCGGGAGCCAGTCTTCGAGAAAGAGCTTGACACTGGGGCCCTCCTCCTTTCCGGATGTTATTTCTCCTTGCTCGCCCCCATTATCTTCAGCTCTGTTTTCGAGTTGGGACACCTTTTGAGTGATGGTGGCCAGTTGTTTCTCCGTCTGTCTAACCGTATCTTCCGAGTTGGAGATTCTTTGCTCCATTTCACCCACTCTCGAGGAAAGGTTGCGGAGGTCTTGGCTCAGAATTGACACTTCTGCGGACAAGCCACCTATTTTCACTTCGAGGGAGGTCCTCAACTCTACGATAGCTTGCATGACATCTGTGAGGGAGATGTGAGGGTTTTCTTCTGCCGTTTCGCCACTCTCCGGGATCGGTGCTGAGGGCTCCTGCTGGGGTCCAACTGTGAATAGGTCTATTTTGCTCTGTAGGGTTTGCCTCCTGGCCTTGTCTTTGCCCATAGTACCTCTGGTTCTGGTCAAGGGCTAGGGCAGCACGTTCCGCTCAATTTGCTTGCCTTTGGCAGTGTGGGCTTCTCTGCGCTCCTGGGGCCCAGTGCAGAGCGCCGTTTTGTGCGGGACCGTTTGTGGAGCTTTCTGGGCATCTGCGAGTGTGCATCCTCCTAGAGGGAGGGGCGGCACAGGTGAATTAGTATCAGGGGTGAGTCCCTTCACTTGGTCTAGACTGTGTCCGCCTGCGCCAGGGGCTGCCCACTGGTGGCCCGTTATCCTTATGATACGTGGAAGGGGGAGCTTTTAAAGGGGTGGTGCAGCCAGCAGTCCGCCCCTGTATGGTTCTTCCCCTTGATGCAGGCCTACACCCTCTCTCCCTTACACAGTTGAGTGATATGGGGGTGGAATTTGGCTTCTCTTGTGATCCAGAGGTCGTATAACCATGCCCACTTATTGGCGGCTATGTATATTGTCCTTGTAGGAGTACCGTCTGCACCAGAGAGTTGTGAGGGGCTTGGTCGCCCTAGTCCTGCTTCAGCTTCACCTTCTATCTGGATGTTGGTGCTGGGGCCGTGTCCCTGCCTCTTCTTGTAGCGTAGGCCGCTTGCCTTACTACGCTGCTGGCCTCACAGGGTGTCAGTGTGGCTGCAAGGCCCCTGACCACATGTCCAAGTGCACCCCCTGTGGGGGTTACATGGGCCGGGCGGGGGAAGAGTCTCTCCACGGCGAGGGTGCCTCACCTCTGATGCCGCATTGTGTGCGCCGTCTCTTAGGCCAAGGGAGACGGTCACCAACCGTCGGATGCCATCTCCAGGTGTTGCGGTCTAACGGGGACCCTCCAGGTCCTAGCTCCAGCAAGGGCGGGGAGGAAGGTCTCTAGGTGCTGGCAGGAGCCTTCGCGTAGCACTGAGTGTGCGCGACGCCTCCTTCCGTGCGGCGTTACTGTGCTGGCTGCAACGTTCCTTCAGCCGATGAGTTGGCTGTCCTGCCAGGCATCTTCTGGGTCTCAGGAGTGCTCGGCAGTGGGTGATGAGAGAGGCTGCAGCTTGCGACACGCACCATGATGGCGTCGTCGGCTCCTCCAGGGGGCCGTGAGCCCTTCAGTCCGTTTGTCTGTTTCCTGTGCCTGATTTTAGTTGGGCTTGCAGCAGGCGGTCGCAGAGTTGTTCCGCCACGACAATGTTAAGTTTCCCCCACAGAGCTTGCACAGGGGTTCAGGATAATTGGCAAGGATACCGGCGGCCGCTGGGAGTGGGTACTTTACGTCCTCATGCGCTGCTCGCGCAGGCGCTCCCACCTGGAAAGCCTTGAGGGAACGAAAGGGGAAGCTCAAGGTAGGCAAGGTGTCCAAGCCCCATAAATCCCAACCTGCTGGGCCTTCGACCGATGAGTCGAGGGGTGACTCTCCTCAGAGGAAGAAGGCCAACCTCTCAAGGTCGCTGAGTGGGTCCCGCCACTCGTGCTCTTCGAAGCAAAGACACCGCTGGTCGCCTTCCTCGTTGTCTTATTCAGGCGACACCCCCAAGAGGGTGAGATGCCCGTCCAAGAAATAGACGCCGGCAGAATGGGAAGCATTCTGGGTGGAGATGCTTAAGATATTTGATAAACTGGGCAAAGCTCCGTCCGCGCCTTCGGTGGCAGCCGGCAGGCAGTGGTCTTGGGTGGATACTTGTGCGCCCTTGAGCCTGGGTAAACGGCATGATCCACATTTGGAGCACTCGCGGTCCCGTTCGGACAAGGTTGCTAAGGATCGATCGAGACGGGATGAGAGGTCAAGGTCTTCGACACCATCGAAACCTTTAAAAACTTTCGAAGCCATCGACTCTGTCGACATCGGCACCACGCCAGTCAATTGTGCCTATAGGGTCTTCCACCCCAGTTAGACTGTCGATGCCTTCAACGCCATTATCGACATAGACGCCTACACCATCGGCGCGGTTTGTGCCAATTTTCCCAGCGCAGTTACCTGTGACTGTGGAACTGCCCGAAAAGGTGCTTCATAAGTCTAAGTTGACGACTGGACAGCCTCTGGGTGCTTCACCTGACGAAAGCTATACCCCTCTTCCGAAAAAGGATTTTTTTTTTTTAAGTCGCTCACTTCCATTTTTGAGGAGGATGAACGGTCTGATGAAGAGGATGCCCCTTTTGGTCTTCAATTTGGGACCCCTAATGTCCCTGAATGCCTCATTTCGGAGGAGAGTAGGATGCAGGATCTCTGAGTCCTTGCATAATGCTAGTGGTATAGACACTTCTCTTGAGCTGGAGTTCGGCACACCCGACCCAGGGGAGCATGCCGACTCCTCTTACAGACAACATATGTGGAGAGTTGTGGACTATCTGGGCTGGTCTAGACCTCCTGTGCATTTTGATGAGGATGATCTTACTGACATTTTGGACAAGGGTCCACCTACAGATCCTGTTTTACTATTCCATGTGGCTCTGCAAAAAAGGGTGGCCAGGAATTAGGAGAGCCCAGAGACTAATCCTGCGGTGAACAAGTCTCTTAGACCGCCCCTCCAGTAGGGACCCAGGCAACCTGTCGACTCACCCCACTCCCGAAAGTCTGGTGGTTCAGGCAGTCACGGCTACCTCGAAACAGACAGCGTACCCTACCATCCCTCCTGATAGGGATGATAAGCGCATGGATGGATGGGCACATAAGATAGTTTCAGCTGGGAGTATGGCGTTGAAGTCGGCTACCTCCACCTGTGCCTTGGCTAAATTTCTATGGCGGCAGAGCATATTCCCAAAGGGGAAGAAAGGGATGGCTTCCTGGCTATTAAGGACGGCAAGGAAGCCATGTGTGAGTCCCTTCAGTCTGGGTTGGAATCTGCAGATAGCGTAAGCTGATCCATGGCTACGAGCACCGGGATATGCAGGTTTGCATGGTTGCGGAAGTCGGGGTTTGCACCTTATATGCAAGCTAGGCTTCTGTGCCATTTGACAGGTTTCATCTTTTTGGCAGCAAGGCTGGCGGGAGCCTTGAGAAGTTGCAGACCTCAAAAGCAGCCACCAAGTCTTTAGGCTCAGCTGTTCAGCAACCTCAGCCTTTTCGTATTAGTGGACAGCAGTGTAGGGGTAGATCTTTTCACTACTACTCATTTGGAAGTGCGAGAGGAATGGCCAGACAAAGAGGCCAATGTAAGTTTCTTTGTGGTGGACGAGGACGAGGTGCCAAGCCAGCTCAAGCAGCAGCCTCTTTACCACTTTCACTTAAGTCAGAAAACTGTGCTACCAGCCTTCTATCCTCCTCCGCATCCTAGCAAGGAAGAAGAAAGGCTCCATAGGTTGGACCCTAAGTGAGCTTTAAGCTTTTATATTTCCAGAGTGATAGTAGATGAGTATACGGGACACAAGCTAGGCCTGGCTGTTACTAAGCAGACCTTGTCTAGGTGGATCATCCTCACTATTTCTGAATGCTATCGATTGGCCGGCAAGGACCCTCCTGAGGGCTTGTGTGCTCATTCCACCAGAGACATGGCCACTTCGACAGCCCTGCAAAGGGGTGTCCCTATTAAAAACATCTGTGATGCTGCACTGTGGTCATCCATACACACATTTAATAAGCATTATTCTCTGGATACTTGTCATGCTCAGGATGTTGCTTTTGGTAAGGCAGTATTTTACTCTGCCCTTTGAGACACTTCTCTATAATTCTTCACCCTCCTCCAATCGTGGATACTGCTTTGGGAGTCTGTCAAAGATGAGGAATACGTTGGAGGACACAATCCATTCGAAGAACAAGTTACTTACCCCTGGTAACGTTCTTTCGACTGGATGTTCCTCCAAAGTATTCCTCATCGCCCTCCCAACCTACCCCGCTTTAGAATTTCCCATGCTATTACAGCTTTAGTTCCAACAAAGCTAATTACGGTCAGGCCCGATTTGTGGGCCATCTCTGCTACACGAGGAGGGAAAAAACAGAACTGATTTAACGGGCGCCGTGCGTGTTAGTTATAACATCCGATGTCACCCGCAAATTAGTCCTTTGAGGGACATCGACCCGACGGCATCCACGCAGAGCGCCATCTGCTGAAAAATTTCCAAAGCAGCCGAAGCTGGACACTACATGTCAAATATGAGGAATATGTTGGAGGAATATCCAGTCAAAAGAACGTTACGAGGTGGTAAGTAACTTCCTTGTTTGTCTCCAGCTCGCAGTGTGACTGCAAGTGCCTGGCTGCCTCATATGGGGCATCAGCAACTATCCCTTCTCCTAGGGAGGACACTCCTCTTCACTGTCTGCATGTCCCCCGGGCACCTCCGCTGGCTGTACAGGCCCTCTGGTAAGAGAAGTCCTCTCAGCACCCTCCGATGCAGAGGCGGACCGCCCACGGACAGAGCCACCAGCCGCAGGGTCGCAGGCCCAAGAGACGCTGGGGTGCACCGCACACTAATGCTCTGCGTCTACTGGAGCTCGGCTCCTGTGCCCGCCTAAACCTTCCCTTGGACCTGGCCTCCTTGAGCGCTGCTCCGGCCTTCTTGTTTCAATATGCCTCCAACTTGCACCAATTGCGCACCACCATGGGCGGGGGTGGGGCTGGAGGCTTTGAGGCGCTGCTTGCTTCAAAACACAGTGAGAGGTGGTCCAAGGGGGAGATCAGGACCCCTTTTCACTCTGGCGGCTGGGAGCTATGTTTCTGGGAGAGTTCATCTATGCGCCCCCTGGTGGCTTCCGCTTTTTGGCTTTTTGACTTTTCCCCCACATATGGGCTTCTCTCCGTTTCTCTCCCCACTCTGGTTCTTCTTTCAGTTTCTCTTCCCACTATGGGCTTCCTTGTTTCTCACCAACACGGGGCATCTTTAGATTTCTCTTACCCACTCTCGGGCGTCTCCTTCTCACTGCCCACTCTGGGGCTCTTCTCACACCACATTCTGGGCTGTTCTAAGTCTCTCTGCTATGGGGCTTTTTCCCTTCTCACTCCTCTTCTCTGGGGTATACTTCCTCTTTCTCCACTGTGGGTTCTTTTTCCACTTTCTCCCCACTCTGGGGCTCTCCCAATCTCTCTCTACTCTGGGGCTTTTCTCCTTCTTTCCCACTCTGGGGCTCCTTCTTCTAGCCTTGCCGCCCGCATCCCGTTCCTCTGAAGCCACTGCATATGTGTATCTGACAAGTGGTGCTCCTAGGGAGGACTATGTAGGCCAACTGCCTCTCATCTCGCTGTGGAGCATATGTTGCTCCTCAACTGGACTCCACAGCAGTGGGCGTCTCCTCCTGGTTCCTGCTGGCGAGGTGCAGGAGCTTACTGGTGGTTCGTCCTCCGGGCTTTGCCTTGGCCCGCAGAGGTATTCCGTTCCTGCTCTGGTGGCCACAGCCCACTGCTGCAGGTTCTCACTTGCCCGGCCGTGTTGCACTTTACTAGTACGAACCTCCAGATGCAACGCCACGTCTGGCATTCTGTCTCACCGAGAGTCTCTCCTCTTAATGTGCGCTGCAGCATAATTAAAGTAGGCATGCTGCATGAATACTCCTTCCTGATTGGCTGCTCGCCTGATGTAACTTCAGAAGGCTGGTTTTTCTGTTGTGCTGCTTTCCTTAAAGGTGATGAGATGAAGTTTGGGTCAGAAGCTTAGCCAGCCATTATTGGAGTTCTCACACCTCTTAGTTCTTGCATACCCCATAAAGGTGTTCATCTCTGGGGAAAAGGGATGGGGACTTAAGCCTCTCTCAGGGGTTTTCCTGTCGCTTAAGGGGCAGTCACCTCCAGAGAGATCCTGCTTACTCTGTTCCCCCAAGGGGGTGTTAGGCGTAGCAGGCTCACCTCCCTAGTCCCAAAAGGGTGGATCCCCCTTGGGGAGCGGTGACAAACTCCTCGAATTCATCGCATAATGTACTCAACCACTCAGGCCTAGAATTGAATTTCGCTGTATATCTTCACCATTACCCAGCATTCGGCCTTGGAGTTAGATACACCAATGCTTGCATCTTGGGTAAAACATGTCAAGTTGTAAGCTAGGCCCCAGGCATAAAAGCAAATACCATTTCTTCACGTGCATGTCGTACACCTTTTCTTATTTGCCAATAATTATCACTCGCCACTGGTGGGTGCAGATATTGAGGCCTACCTGTGCACTTTTGTATTCTTACATTAGACCTGAGTGGTAAATGGCACTGGCCAAAGGCAGAGGGAGCAAGAGACGACTCAAGACCAAACATGTTCCATTACAGTGGTTTATTGAGGTCTAAATAGTAAGGCTTATAAGTAAACCAGGAGTGGCTTTAACAAAATGGAGATACATCTCAATATGACAGTGCAGATGGTTAAGGAGAAAACAAACAAGTGAGAGAAATATTCAAACACTAGTCTAAGGTAGGGCCTTGGTGCGAAGTCTAGCTACTCTAGTCTACAGCAATTCTAGGTCATGGTTGTATTGTCTTGCATGTTTCACATAGTCACTCGCAGGTCCTCGAAAGTAAAAGTGTTTTTGGGCCCTCTTTCATGGTCTGTATCAAAGTTGCCCTCCTGAGCTTTTAGCACAATGTCCAGTGCCAAATTCTCCAGCTCTGATGCATTGGGGCTCAAGTGATGACAGTTGATCGATTCTGTTTGTCTGAGGTGGATTTTCAAGCTTCAGTCACTGTCGGACCCTGCAGAGAAGGGAGATCTAAAAGTACGGAAGCTCACCACAGGCTCTGGCCTCATGACAGTCCTAACAAAGGCTCTGGTCTAACAGTTAGCTTTGTCTTGAATGTGTGAGCTAAGACCTTTTATAGGCCAGAGAGTGGGTCCTTCCAAGTACAAACTGTTGATAACGGATAGGTTCATTTTTATCACTCTTTTCTGCTTTTTGGCTTTCGGGCTTACTAATCCTTTCTCCTGGATAATGGTACCTAGACTCCAGCAAGGCTTTATCCTTTTTTTCCCCTTCTCTTTGAACTCTGGCCTCTCCTACAGGCATGGATCTGGGCCAGAACAACTAGCAGGTCTGTGACGATTCTTTGCTGCCATTTCTTCCTTCTCCTTCCTTTTAATCTCCTCCAACACCAACCACCTAACCACACCTCTGTTCTCCATGATGCTTCCCTAGTCCAGCTACCACCTCTCCCTCCCTTTCCTTCTCTGTGCTCCTCCTTGAGATTGAGCTCCTCCAGCTTTATCCTGTCCCCATAGTCCTTTCTTTCTCCTCCTTGTTGAGCTTATCCTCAACACAAACCTCTCCTTCGTGCGCCTTCTCTGTTCCCCCCTTTGGCATTCTGTCAGCAGAACTCTGCTTATTTGAAAGCCTACCAAAGTCCCTTGCTTTATCTTTAACCTCCCTCCCCTCGCCTCTTTGTATGCCGGGGTGAGTTGACATTGGGGCACTGAGGACACTACGGGGAACACCTGGGGGCGGTCTGCTTTGTATGGCTTCTCTTGTTCAGGGGTCTGGTATAATGTATCTAGGCTTAGTTGTGAGACTACAGTTCAGTGGGCTGTGGTGATGAAAAGGAAAACTGCCTTCTTGGAGTCAGGCAGCACTGCCTTCTTGGAGTCAGGCAGCACTGCCTTCTTGGAGTCAGGCAGCACTGCCTTCTTGGAGTCAGGCAGCACTGCCTTCTTGGAGTCAGGCAGCACTGCCATGTCGGCTGACCGATTCATTCATGCCTTCCCCGTCCTTCCAAATGGGTTTCCTGGCTCTCCTATCGCTTCTCTTTTGGATCCCCACTTGTGGGTAGTTTGCTTTTTTTTAATCCAAAGAACCGAACTTGTTGAGTCGGAGCACTTTCCCCAGCCTTCTCACGAACCCTGTGCTCTTGTGTCTCCTGACTGTAGCAGGCTTCAATACGTACGTAAACTGCTACTATCCCTCCTGGGTTTCAGGGTCTGTTTGGCTAATATCTCTGGGGTTGTGTGTGCTAGCCAGGTTAGCAGGCTGGGAACAGGCGAGAACCTCTGGGGATTCCCAACATACCGCCTTTATGTGTAAGCATCTTGGAGCCGGCAGTGTTCACCGGCCCCCAAAGTCTTTCGTGCCCCTTTTCCCATCTGTTCACATATGCCCTCCCCACATACTGTACATCAGCACCAGTAGTCTTTCTCTCTAAGTATGAACCAATCATTCTTACATCTATACCTAGAGGTAAATGGCTCTGTATGAATGCAGTCTGGCACCCAGGCCAACAGCAATAGTCTGCTATCCAGGCTCAGAGGTGGATGCCACTGTACATTTAACTGCTGCCTTCATTGACCTGCAAATCATGACTGTTTATCATTACAGTCTACCAAAAAGATAATTGGAGGTGAATGATAGGCTGTACTGTTCCACAACATGTAGACATAGACGGGCAGAGCCTCTAGGGACATTTGGTGGAATACACTGGTCGAGGGGGAGGACAGAGGTGATTTGGTAGACTGCACTGATTGAGGTTTGCAAGGCCAATCACCCCTGTCCCCCCTCAACCAGTGTAATCTACCAACTGTCCCTAGAGGTGCAGCCCGTCTATGTCTAGATGTTCTGTAACAGTACAGCCTACCATTCAGGAATAGAGGTTAAACGCTCTATATTCAATGCCAAGTTTCACAGCCATAAAGTGATTTAGGTGAAACACTACCCTGTACCACGCCAATACACGCTAGCATTCAGTTCTAGAGATGAATGGATCCATGCTTTCGGGCAGATCCACACTGGTGCCCAATTCTAGTAGCAATTGGTGCTCTGTGACCCTCCACTGAGCCATCCCGGCTTAGATGAGCGGCTCTATTTTGTGCAAACTTGCAGATGTACATGTAAGATGAGGTATTCTGTCCAGAGTTGTACAGAGATTCAGCAGTGCAAACAAGGGCCTTAACAAGGAGGCAGAGTACGATTACTTACTGTGTAGATGCTAGCCTTCAGAAAAATCAAGACATTGAACAGAGGCATGTCCCTGAAGCTATGCCCGGAGTGCCAGCCCAGGATTCTAGTATGGACCAGTTAGTTTGACAGAGTTGACCACTTTTTTGGACCGAGTGGACCAGTTTTGTAATTTACTGCACTAGCAAATGTTTCCAAATGCATTATTTGCAAAATGTTTCACCAACAGTAGCCCCTTGGATAGTACTCAGACTGTTCTGGATAGTAACTAATGAATAGCATGTGATTTTAAGCATGCCACTTTTTCATTGTTGTCTGGATCGATTTTATGCCGCAGTCCAAAGCTGCCCTGAAGGACTGCTTGTGAGTAGAGATGTAGGGGGAAGTGAGAGACAGTGTGGTTAACTGACCCAGACAAAATTCTGGTTGTAAGGGAGGACGCAAACGGCGAGAATGGATACGTTTGAGAGTGGACGATATAAAAAAGGTTTAGATCGAAATGGAAAGGTCGACGTCAAAAGGCATGCGTTTTATTTCCCTAGGCTATTCATTACTCCTTGCGGAAAGCTCTGTATCTCGGGATCAAATCGAATTTAACCGGTCACAAAGAAAAATTCATCTGTCACTCAGCTGCCCTGCCTCTCCCTCCCCAGAGTCATGCAACCCCTTTTAAATACCACAGTACAAAATGTTCCTTTTCCCTTTCAAGGATGAATGGAAACAATACTACTGACTGTCTAAATGGATAATGTGTACACCTACCCCCACTCCACCTGCCTGTTGTCACCCTCCTTGTGTCGCCATCTTATTGCAATACACATCTTATCTACTAGCTCCTTCTGCTAGGGTTTAGGCACCTGTTTAAACCGATGTTACTGTATATTGGCTGAAGAGGGCTTTTGATGACAGGTTGTTCCGAGATAAGGATTGCACAGAAAAGGTCAAACATGGAATGTATTGTGCGTGGTCCGCCCATTAGCCTAGCTCACAGGCACACACAGTATTGCTTGTGTTACTGGGACTATCGTTGTCTATCTTTAGTTGGGGTTAAGGGGAGGTGGTGGTATGGGGGCTAATGCGATTCCAGCATAAAATCTTATGCCGCTTTAAACATTTTCAAATTGACTGTTTTTCTGCTGTTTTGTCCATTACTGCTACTTTACCGATTCCTCTGTTGCAGTTCTATAGTATAAGCCCTTGGTCTCGTTTTTTTCTGGTTTTTCTTTTCGCACCTCCACTAAAAGGAACTGCTGCTTTAGTTTAAAAGGAGTCTGAATCCTGTAGACACCTTGTATGTGTGCACAGCATAGATTTTTATATTCCATGTTTTTTTTCCATGAAGTCCTACTTCTCTGATCTGGCACAGCTGATTATGGATGTCATTTAGTTTTGCTGATTTATTCATCTGCGCACTACAGCCAACTCTGGTGAAAAACGGATGCCTGGGCATATACATTTCAGAACGGCACCGTGCCTGCGGTTTCCTGACTTCCTTCGCATTCTTAGAAATGTTTGGAGGTTGGATGTATTGTTCACAGGCTCTGAGGCGCTTGCTTTGATGAAATAAGGGACATTGATTTAAAAGAAATGTGTTCTGAAACATAGAGATGGGAGAGGTAAGTGCGATATGCTTGCCCCACTTAATGTGGGGCGTGGTTACTGGGAGCATTGTGGTTTGAGTAGAATGTCCAAGTGTGCACAATGTCTTTCCTTGGAAAGTTGTGGTGTTACATACCCTATACCCTGCTTTCTCCTCTTTACCATAGTGCTTTGAAGTGGCTAACACTGTATTTAGCACAGTTCTGGAAACCTAAATACACACACACATAACATTGTTGTTCGATGGGCTCATGGACCCATGTCACTGTTTCACAATGGAGGATGGCTGGATGAAAGTGGTATGGAAGTGTTATGGCCACCTCATTGATGTTTGTATGCTCTGTGTCCTGTCCATTCTGTGCTAGTTGCTTGTCTTGGCATTAATGAATGTGGTCACTGTGGTGGTGATGGAGAATGTCTCTTTGAAATGTTGAGCCCGGGAGAATTTGCTTTTGATGATTGAGCATTTTTAACGATCTTACCATCGTTTGTGAAAGGTGAGTTGAATAAATGAAGACAAAATGTAGAGCAATTTTCAATTCCATAATCCTAGTATTAAAAACAAGGTATACAAAGAGGTTATGTTCGTGAACAAGTCGTACTGGTAGAAAGACATCTAAAAAAAAAAAAGTAGCAATGCTAAAGCCACATAACAAAAGAACACTCGATTTTTGACAATATTAAGCTGGGTAACGGAGAGGATTAGAAGGTAGCTGAAGCCCTAGGCTAGGTAGCACACATTCTTAATGCGTAGACCTGAGGGTCCGTGTGCTTCTAGGTAACTAGGGAGCTCTGGTGTTTGCCCCTCGCTCTTTTTGGCAGTGTGTAGCTGGCTGAGCAGTGGCCCTGCACTTTCTCAAAGTGTCTGAATAATCAGAATGCTATATTTAGTCCGACCTACGACATTTCAACAGAGGTGTGAAAACTATATTGTGAATGGTAACATTTTCGTGCTATGACCAAGTATATGATCTGAATAATTTAACAGCATTATCATCTCTATTGTTTTCTAGCATATTCCCTATTTGACATTACTTTTCCATGGTGTAATAAGAGCAGTTGAGTTGTAAGTGCTCAACCCAAATAATTGCCTAATGAAATTGGTGTGCTATTTTTCATAGGTCACTTGACAGCATAAATATTTATTTTGAAGTATAAGGAAGGTTAACTACGAAGTGAATATTGTATTCACTCGTGACAGAATAAAGTCTTGTGAAATATGAATCGCGTCGTTCTTAAATAAGTTTTAAAAAGTTGGAGAGGACCTCTACTGAGAATGAACAAGGACAAATAACCTTTTCAATAGGATCAGTGCACACTCAGGAGGTTCTTTAATCACTCACTACCGGAAAGTAACCACTAAGTACCTACGAATTGCGGAGCTCACACTGCTGTGTGGTTTCTTTGATCATAGCTAAAAGTACTCTGATTTCTTGGCCTAGCACATGTGGATAGATCCTCTGCAGATTTCCTGTACTGGTTGCTTAGCACTGCATTTTACTTTGACAAACGTTTTATTCATGCATCCATGGCATTTATTTTCCTTTGCTTATAAAGCAATGGTCTTGAAACTGGGGGCTGCTCCCCCACACCCACGGGGGTACACAAAGGATGTCCAGCCGGGGCTCCAGACTCTTCAAAAAGAGATTAAGATCACTGTTTTTAATATATAGCATTAAAGTGACTGCTTTTAATATAAAATATAAGCAGCAGAAAATCTGCTTATACTTTAAAGAGCTTGGCGGCCCCCTGGACATAATTTGGGGCTCTGGGGGGGGGGGAGGGGTGCAACCCCTAGTGGGGTGAGGAGGACCCAGAAACAATACTTTTTACTCAAGGGGCGTGGGGAGGAGGGGGGGAAAAGTGTTCAAAGGCAGCGGAGGTGAGAGCTCTGTACCCCACGTGATGAATGTTAAAGTTAAAGATTATTTATATTGCACACTGTCACCACCGGAGTGGTCCCCTGGCACTCTGGTGGATCTGAAAAGGTTAGTAGGGTATAGTGGGAAGAGGTAGAGCGAGAGCTGTGATGTCCTGTTGACCACTTCAGTTTGGTTTGCATTGTTCGCTGAGCTTGGGTGCGATTTACGCCTCGGTAGACTCCCATGTGCTGTTGTGCAGGACTATGTGTGGTTTGTTTTGTTGTTGTAATGTAGTGAAGTGCATGTAGATGTCATCACTCCTTTCCCTGAGATAGCCTCTCCCTATCTGGCGATGGGACAGCAGCCGGTACATGATCCAAGGGCGGCTATGAGGGAGGACCAACTGGGCGAGGCAACCCTCAGAGGGATGACACAACGTCATTGGTGAAAGTGACATACCCCCATTCCCTCTCAGGGATGTTACCTCCATTCCTCATGCCTTAATGGCATATTACAATACTCTTCCCTCAACCATGTGCCACATCTACTTTAAGTAATCCCCAAAATGGCATGAAGAACAATATATCAACCACTGAGATGAGTAAGAGGCTGGGAGCAGTAATGATCACTCCCAAAAGGTTTTCCTCTACATCACGGATAGAACAATGAAGATCACTAAGACAGGTAACCCCACACAGCAGTCTAGTCTTTGGAAACTATTCAATTGTGCTGGGAAGTTTAAAACCAGTGCAGCTGAAATCAAGCAGAGAGCTTTAGAAGCTCTGCCGCACAGCGACCTGCATGGGCACCAACCAGTATGCAGAGGATGCCGCAGGAAACAGTGATGAGGCTGACCCAGGTGGCAGAAGAAGAAACCAGAGTGCAGACGGCTAACTGGAAGCACACCGAGCCAGCAACCTGAAGGGAACCGAAGCAGAGAAGCGCAAGGGACACTACAAGCACCCGGTACGCTCAGGGAAAACGGAAGGGTTAACGGGTTGCCTGAGAGTCTACCACGCTTCATAGAAGCAACACAGAAGCAAAGTGAAATCTGTGAAGAAGCTAGAAGCTAACATACTTGTAAGCTATGCCACAAAGGGGTTGTTGAACCCACACCTTAAAAGAGAAAGCAAAGTAATTGTGAAGGAAAGCCAAGTAAAAGTGAACACACTGGGAAAAGGGCCAGAGGCCCATTTTAAGAAAGAGATGTATTATTGAAACAAACACTGTGAAACAAGGAACAATACGCCAACAGTGGATAAATATTGTTTCATGGATAACAGGAAAACTCAGTGTGAAATCCCTGGCAGGAAACTATACCAGGCAAAGTTTAGTGTGTTTAATAAGTTGCAGCCGGAAGAGTATCTCAAGGAAGAACCATGCCCATGAGATTGTAAAGTGTCATAAAACTCATTGGGGGTCATTACGACCATGGAGGTAACCTTGCCGCGATTTGCGGCATGGCTACCCCATTCCGGGTACCGGGTACCAGGTCCGGGTTCCTGGAATGGGGAAATACCAGGCGATTCCGACCTTGGTGGGCCCAGTATTTCCCCATTCCGGGAACCCAACCCTATACCCAGTCGAGCCCCCATAGGGCTCAATGGGAATGGGGAGCATGCTAACAATGGGCCCGTTAATGACGGGTCTGTTGTTAGCATGCTAGACTCCTCGCGGGACCCGCTAAGGACGCCTGGTAAAACCAGGCATCCTTAGCGGGTCCTGCGAGTAGACCCCGTAATGAGGCGGTAGGGGGTTATCGAGGCCGGCAGCTCTACCGGCCCCGTTACGACCCTACCACCAGGGTCGTAATGACCCCCATTGTTTGACAGTCTTGGCAGGAGAGTTTACCCAGCAAAGTCAAGAGTGAAGACACTAAAAGGAGAATCCCTAGGAAGTCACATGCCTTTAGGATTCTAAACTATTTGAAACGTCAAGAGAAACCTGAGGAAGGGAGCAATTTCCCCGAGAACTGTGAATTGCACCAAGAGGAAACAACTATCCTCTTGGGGTTCTAAAAAATTGGTTATTCTTGGTTTGAACTTTTCATGTTGGCATAGGGAACCAGGAGAAGGGCCATTCCCTGGAACTGTGAATATTATCCACTTGGAACTTTTTCATTGGATTTACATCTTTGTGTTGAAGTCGAACATTTGTGCACCTTGAGATCCAGAGACACTGTCCTTTGCACTTTAGAGTTCGTTTTTAGAGTTTGAGGGCCAGAATAGGATTTCTGACACAGGATATATTTTTACTCTGAACATCTTGACAAAGGACAGACACCTTCATTTTTGGTTGAGGTAGGGAAATACCTCCTAAATTAGGGATAGTGAGGCTGTTTCCAACTCCTTATTATTTGGAATACAAGTGTATACCCAAAACCATGAGTCCTCTCTGTCCGCATCTCATTCCTAGCTCCTCACCCCCGTAAAACTGTTGGTTTTTGATAATTGCCTTAAAGGTGATATATATTTTCACAAAGCACTTCTGCCTGTTGCTGAAACAATTCACAGTCAATAAGATGTGGAGTCAAATTGTCAATAAGTATGTATAAAAAAGAGATCTCCCAAGTCAGGAACAGTAATGGTTGGGCTTTCTTTGATTGATTGTTATTCCTACACTACGGTTCTGTTTTAGCCATCTGAGTGGGTAGGGCAGATGGTGGGATGTGCTGAACACAATGACAATTTCCTGTATGGGAGAAGTCTGCCCGATGGAATCAGCAATAGTTTGTAGAGTTGTGATAAACCAAGTCGCGCTTGTTATACTGCAATTGGTGGGGGGAGAAGGAGGGGACGGTTATGAAAAGGTTTGCTTGGGGCTTTACTTTTTTGCAAGAAAAGGATGCAACAAACTACAGATATAACACATACAAAATACTGTGAAATAAAATGTATTAACAAAGGCCAGTATGGAAATGTAGCTGTGAGCAGATGTTTATCTTCAAACTTTCTCCGTTTATTGTATTTGTATGTGGGTAATCGTAATAGTTCCATAGATATTGGGAATCCGAGCTACTAGATGCTGCTTTTCTCATTACAAACCTCTTCTTGCTGAATTAACCATTTTCCGATGTGTCCTCAACTGTCGAAAGATGACTGCGTAAAAACTAGTGGGACTTTCATTTGTGTCCATGTTTATGAAAGGGTTACCTGAACGTTGGTGAGTATTGATATTCTTGGAATCCTAAATGGTTTACGATTGTGTGTTTTTTTTAAAACTCTTGCAGTTTTTTTACATCTCACTTTTTGAAAACCGCACATTGTGTAGAAACATTGAGAGATTAAGTTAGCAGTTCTCGTTGAGTATTCTGCTCAGCCTTTCCCCTTTTCCTTCCTCAGCTGGGTGCCAACAGTGGACTCCACATCATCATCTTTGATGAAATTGATGCCATTTGCAAGCAGAGGGGGAGCATGGCGGGCAGCACCGGAGTCCATGACACTGTCGTCAACCAACTGCTATCCAAGATCGACGGGGTGGAACAGCTCAACAACATCCTAGTTATTGGTATAGAATACTTTCCTTTCCTCTGGGGCCGCTTGTGTAATATGAAGAGTGGTAGAGTTGTCAAAATCAATGAAGCATAATTCTAGAATGAATAGAAACAAGTGTTTTTGGTTCTTAGCATGTCTAAAATGTCCTCATTGCACCACATGTCTGAACCAAACTAGCAACTGTTAACACTGCTCTGCTCATCTTTATTCCAAAAGGCTTTTTGGGAATCCATTGTAATAATGTTGCCATTTCATAAGTGGGTGTTGGGTGTGATAGAGCGGAGTTTTTGCAAGCACAATATCAGTTCTGCTATTACTGTGACACACCTGCCCACCAACTAATGTGTAACCTTTGAGTTTTTTGCCCACAAAACATTTTCAAACTGTGCATGCTTGCACTCCCTATTATCTTAAATAAAAAATAAAAAAAGCCACTCGAGTACTCTGCCCCTCTTGCACCCCGGCTATTTTATATACCCGATAGTACTTTAAAGGTTTTAAAGGGGTCCTTAGGAATACACTTGCTTCTGAGGTTAGCACCTGGTAATCAACTTCACATATCACAAGCTTTCTCCATCCAGTTCTTGTACCGCCCCTCCCCTCATCCTCACGTCGTCCTTCCCGGTGAGTGGTTTTGCTGTTATTCTTTCTGTGTTGGCTATTCATCCAATTCTGCTCATTGCAGCTCAAAACCTAATCTTAGCCCACCATTCTTGAATATCAGGTGCAGCATTCATTTTCCAATTTGAAGCTACTGTGATTCGGCTGCCACTAGAAAATTCGTAAGCAATTGGGAAGATGTCAAATTTAACCTATATTGACCTTCTGGGTCCTCATTACCCAGCAGAACCACCAGTGGATCCATTGGGAGTTATTTCAATTCCAGATATTGTTTTAATTTGTGAGAGCACTTTTTTCCAATATGTTTGGATAATTATACAAGACCACTATAAATGGAAGAGCGCGCCTCGTCCACACCACCAGCAAACTGGGTGAACTGCTGGGTTAAGTCTATGGATTCTCTCCAGGTGAGATACCAACGAAAGTCTTGCTGCTCAAGTCTAGATGTTATACCATGACATTTCATCAATGCGATATCCCAAATCTTCTTCCCATTTAAACATATAGGTATGTGGAGGCATACATTGACTGGTAATTAAGGCCCTTATATAATGATCAAACCCTCCATGAGGGGGATCACAGAAAAAGAGATCTTGAAGCTTTGTTGTTTCCCTATTAACTTTCTGAGAAACCTTGGTATCACTAATCCAATGCCTTAGCTGTATATAGCCAAATGTATCAGCTTCACCTAGCACAAAACCTTGTTTGCAGCGATCAAAGCATAACAGCCTACCACCCATAAAGAATTGGCCGAAGTGAGTCAAACCCCCGTCAAAACAACAAGAATACCTACTGGGTAATAACCCAGGAGAGAATTCTGTATAACTTAAACAAATGTACTTGGAGATCTACTATGACCTTTTTTGGTATGAAAATCAGTAAAGCTTGCAAAACATACAAACACCTTGGTAAATGAGTCCTTTTCATCACTGCAGTTCTACCTAACCACACAATGTCAGCTTTCCCAAAATGTTGTAATCATCCTTGAGATTCTTACATTACCCTGGTATATTATATTGCTAAATCTTGCCTTGGAGCAAGATGAACACCCAGATACTTCAAAGAATCCAAACCCACCTAAAATCAAAAGCATTCTGTAATTCTGTAACTGTTCTGGGCTGTTCAGATAAGATTTCAAATGTATTTTAAATCCAGATACCAAGCAAAATTATTCCAAAAGGGATACTATAGAAGATAATGTAGTCTTTGGGTACTGCATGAAAAATAAAAGGTCATCTGTGTACAATGCTATTTTATGATTAGGATCCGCTATCTGAATCCCATGAATACGTTCATGAGAGTAAACTCTTTGTGCCAGCGGCTCAATGGACAATGCAAATATATTTAAGGGGATAGGAGGCCTTCCCATACGGGTTCCTCTAGTCAAGAAAAGTGTGTTCGGTAACATCTCATTAAGCTTTAGTCTAATAGAAGGACAAACACAATTAGGCAACACTCTGTTCATAAAAATAGCCCCAAATCCAAACCCTTGTAATACTTCTCGGAGAAGCACCCAGTTGATCCTGTCAAATGCCTTATCTGCATCTATGTATGATGATGCCAAAGATTGGTTTGTCTGCCTTGCCCATTCTATAATATCAATTTCTCTATGTATATTATCTGTGGCTTGCCTGCCAAGAATACATCCAGTCTGATCTATGTGTACAATACCCAGAAGTATCTGAGCCTATGTGTTAGCCAACACTTTTGCATAAATCTGGACATCATAATAAGAACAGCTTTCAGCCTTTATGGTCCACATCGCTTTGCATCCTTTCGCTGCTTTCCCAGGAGCGATGGCACAGATTTACCCATCTTTGTGGTGACTGCTGCCAATACTGCAAAGCTAATAAATAAGATCACCAACAACGGGAACAACAAGGGGCAAATCGCTTAGTATAACATGGGAAAACTCTTTTGCCGTTATCGGAACTTCGAGTTTTTCTTTGTCTAAATCATTTTCTGGAGGTTTGCTTCAAGTATAAAAGCCTGCTGATCTCCCAAATTAAAGTGTTGGTCCCCAAACAGTGTAGAATTATAACGAGTAAGAATAAACAAAAAAAAATGGGATTCAACTATGTAATTGACTGCCCTCGTCTTGGCGCTCACCTATCATATTTCTAGTATGTTTTGTCTTAAGCTTATACGCCAAAAGCTTGGAAGCCTTATTAGACGTACTAAAGTAAAATTGTTTTGTTTTCAAAAACGTATAAGAAATATCCAAGGCCCAAATGGCTTTCAACTCAGATTTGACCATCTGTAGTTATCTAAATAATCTCTGAGAACCTTGTACCTTATAGTGAGATTCTAATACCTGCACACATTCCTCAATTTCTAACCTTTGTCTCGCTAGTATTTTTGTCCGTGCAGATGCCCACCTAATATGTTCACCCCGTAAAATTGGTTTAAATGCTTCCCAAAAAGCCTCAACCAAAATATAATTTCTAGTATTCTCCTGAAAATATAACGAGATCCTCTCAGAGGTCGAGGAGCATAAAATTTCATCTGACTAAAGGGAGTCATTCATCCTCAAGAACCTTATGCCCCTCGAATAACCGTCCAGGACCTCCAGCTGCAACGTAATGGGAGGATTATCAGAAACTAGCACAATTTCAATGGAGGGATTTAACACTGATGTCAATACTGACCTGGATACCACAATATAATGTAGCCTAGAGAAACTGTAATGAAAATGGGAAAAATATGTATAGTCACAGGTTTGTAGAAAAGAATTGGAAACATTCCTATGACCCGACCTATCCAGGTCCACATCTAGCACCATGTTGAAATCACCCCCCAAAATTGTAATTCTCCTTTCTGGAATTGTGCTATTTTTGCAAACAATTGTGCATAAAAAATCATTTTGGTGGAGGTTAGGACCATAAACAAAGTGAGATTCTAATTTCCCAAATGTAAGTGACACCTTATATATCTTCCCTGGTTACCCTTAAACTCCAGGATAGCTGAAATGATTTAAAAAATGAATGGGGGAACCATCGGCATCTCAATCATGGCAAATCCGTCTTAAAAAGAAATAACACTATATCAGTCCTCAATTCATCTAAATTAGCAAGCACGTTTTCCTTTTCACAGGGGAGTTCAAACCCTGAACATTCAGGGATACTATTTTAAAGGAAGCCATTTAATTTGCAAGCAAATTTCTAGACACAATTCAAGCCACAATATATTTTGATCCTTACATGAGACCTACCTTTTCATCAAATAATGTAGAACTATCAGCCCACTGTGCCCATTAATCATTGCCTTTTCCAGCACTAACTGTTATTGGGAAACATTTGGTGTTTCACCAAAAGATGGGTGCATGCTCCTGATGCAGCTGCTACTATTAATTACACAACAAATATTACATTATGGCATAACCGGTTATCAATCAAATCAGCCCCTGGAACTCAACCACGAGTAGTGTGTCAACATTCCTACCATTGCTACGAAAAAGAAGGCAAAAAGTGAAAACCCACCTGCAAATCAAATCCGAGCTCAAGTTGGCATCTTAGGATCCAAGCTTCTCTCACAATGCTCCATAGATGGTCTTCGCCGATCCCTGCGCATAGCCTTTCGAGATCCAGCCGTGGCTCAACTGGCTTGTGAATGTGAGGGATTGTCTCCATCTGGAATTCAAATTTCTCTGTGGAATTTTAAGCATCCACTGCAGCTCAAAGAGTAGTTAATTGATGTTGAGTTCCATCAATAGTAAACATTATTTTGAAGGGATAACCCCACCTATAAGGGATCGCCTTGAGGTGAAGCCATTGGGTCAATGGTTTCATCAGCCTATGTTTTCGGATTGTGCCAGGAGCCAACTCTTGAAAAAGAGAGATGGGGTTGCTATTAAAAGGTATTCCATTATGTGTTTGTGCCTTCTGAAAGATCAATTCTTTGGACTTGTAAAAAATGTACTCTCTTTAAGAAATCGGGTAAATGGTTCTGGCATTGTTGAAAGCTTAAGCAGCCGATATGTTCAGTCTAAAGTGAGATTAACTCCTGTGGAGTCCCCCAGAACCTTGAGGAATAAATCTTGCACATAATCCTCCAAGTCGCAATTAGTTATTTCTCTAGGAACTCCCCTAAGCCTAATGTTCCTGCACAAACGATTTTCAATGTCGTCCAACTGCTCATCTACAGAGACACATTACAATTCCAACTCACAGACTTTGAGTTTGAAATTGACATGATGATTCTTCTGTTCACAATAGGCATTTTCAAGATCACTGAGCCGCTGTTTGCCATTTTGTACATTTTGAGCAAGTTCTTGAAATGAGCCTTTCAACTCTTGCAGTGTGGTCGCCATATCTTTCTGGATGGTTTGCAGAAGCAGAGTAATATCACCTTTTAGTTGCCGCCTGTGAATTGGCCTCTTACTCAGATGTAGGTGAAGACCGCAATCCCAATATTCCAGCAGGAGTATGTTTAGTTGAATGAATCATGTCTTTAATTGAAGAAGTGGTTTTCCCCTCTCTTTTTCCTTCGATTTGTGCTGTCTCCCCAATCATTTTAGCGGGGGTAATAAATTATCACCAAAGGCCAGATCTCCTCATCCACTTCTGGTTTATCCCGTAATGCAGGATAACTGGGCCACCGGTATCCTATGCCTTTAGCATAGGCCTCTAACAACCTCTGCACACCAGAAAGCCTGAAAAGCCTTAAAAGCCTAGCTGTAATCCTCAGGAGATTCCGTGAGCAAAACAGATCACAGTCCTTACCTCGCCAAACAGATGTCTGAGACACAGAGGACGTGTCACACCCCCTCAAAGCCACAGGGCAATAAAGAGAAATGGGAGGGGAACACCCTTTTCATAAGCTTGTTAAAGTAAACCCCTACGGTTCCATCTGTGCAGCGAAGCTGGAGATCGCATAATAAAAGACCCTTCAAGAGATCACCTAAATCTTTTCTCATTTCAATGCTTTGCACTAAACGAGGCGAAGGACAGGAGGGCACCATCTTTGGAGGAGCACTCGGCAAATGTAACCACAACCAGCAAACGGAGAGCTTAAAAATCATAAACTGGAAACCTCAAACCTTCCTAATGATCGAACGGTGTGGTGTGGGATCCCAAAGGCCGGCTTTGCAAGCTGAAATGCCATCTGCTGTCCAGCAGCACTGAAAAGCCGAGGAGATTCATGTCTCCATTAGGCTCTCACTAGGCCATCCCCTGCCCCATTGTTTTATGTTTAAATGAATTATTTGTCAGTGGTCGGGGGCTGTTTAGAGGAAGTGTGACAAATTTGAGGGCCTTTTTTATTTTGGGGCCAAGTGAATGCCTGGTCACAAAAAAGGCTAATCATTGGCTACACTTTCTCAAAACGGTCCCTGTACACAGACACATTTTATTTTACACATAAAAAGATGTAACAGACTGACTAGCACCACAAGGGAAGCTGTAGAATGTGTTTTTTTCAGAATACACATAGCAACCCCCAGCACAGCCTCCTCACAAAAGCTCTGGCCCTCCAACCCCTTTCCTCAGAACAGAGATCCACTCACACATACACATTTCATTCCATGTTACAAGACGCATCATAACACATCTCCTCACCTTCATTCAACACAACCACCTCCTCACCATCGCAATCCTATTCTTGGTTCCACACCTGACCCCCTCTCTCACACAGAACCCTTCATCACTCCCTCAACCTCCATGGGTTCTGAATATAACAGATTAGTCTCCACACTGAACCAACAACTCCTTCTTTCCTCTTCTCATTCTCCTTCAGCATTCACCTCTTTACCCTTCTTTAGTTTTCCTCTTAATTCATCCAACACAGTCTGATTTTCTCGCCCTTCCTATCCACGGTGGATCCACTTTCGTATTGGCCCTCCGATCTCACATCAGTTCAAATGGGCTTACACCCGTAACAACGTGCAGTGACATATGCAGTGCATACAATATCTCCTGCACCGCTACTCTTCTATCCTTGCTGCATGCACCCGCCATCCGGAAAGCATCCATAATACATCTATTTGTTCTCTCCACCATGCCAGTTCCCTCCGGGTGGTATAATGCTGACTTTTATATGTTTTATTACACACACGTTCAAATGTTCCTGGAAACAGCCACCAGTAAACTGCGTCCCACTGTCGGTAAGTATGCTACTGGGCACTCCTCTCGCGAACACCACCTGTACAAATTCAACCACCGTTTCCCCACTAGTCTCTTACAATTGTATACTCGGTCCACTGAGGCAACAAATCAATCCGTACAATAATGAATTTTCCTCAACCACTTCCCATTTCTATTGGACCCAGAATATCCATAGCCAAGTTATACCAAACCTTACCAGGCACACTGATCTCGACAAAAGGGTACATTTTTGCTACCTCTCCTTTTCCCGCTGTACTACATTCCACACAATCAGCCAATCTCCTCTCCACATCTCGGTCAAAACCTGTTTACCAATACACACCTCTCAAAACTCCCTTTGTATGCAACACTCATACATGCCCCTCATGTGTTAAATTCACGTTCCTTTTCCGGGTGGCTGAAGGAACAATTACACGCTCCCAGTGATATATCAAACCATCCACTAAACACAATTCATCACGCACCTTCCAAAAAGACCCTTCACTTTGGCTCAACATTGCGTTAATTGGCCATCCCGATTCGACATAATTCTTGAAATGCACTAAATCCTCATGATTGTTCCCAGCCTCTAACCACTCCTCCTTACTCGCAATACCATCATAGCTTACAAAGGCTATGTCAGAAATCTCCTCTCCTTCAACTTCCACTTCATCTTGACCTCCCAGCCGTGATAAATGGTCTGCCAGTACATTACCATTTCCCGATATGACCTCCACATCGAATTTGTGACTTTGCATCCTTGTCATCCAGCTTGCTACACGCCTAGACACTTTACTCAATCCTTTTGACTCAAAGAAACATTTGAGGGGTTTATGATCTGTCCGTATCACAATTCCATTCCCCACAAAAAAGTGTGAAACTTCTCCATAGCCCAATGGCATGTCAAAGTCTCCTTTTCCAGCACAGAGTAATTTTTCTCAGGGCATCATAACACTCTGGACCCGTGAGAAATAATCTCTTTTGAACCATCCTCCTTAATCTGTGATAGAACAGCTACCACACCAATATCACTCGCATCCACAATGATCACACTTTTTCTCCTTGTGTCAAAATACTTGAAGGCCTGTGCCAGGTTGATTTTCTCATTAATACCACAAAATTCCCTTTCACATCTATCGCTCCATATACATTCTTCTCTCTTCGTCACTTTATCTGCAAAGATTTGGAGGAATTTCTGGTAAAATACTATCATGCTTAAAAATGATTGATTCTGTCCTTCCAAACGACTTTATGGTGTCTACCATTTCACTCTTATGCCGGCACCCCCCACCCCCCGATACCTCATGTCCAAGATATTCCACCTTCTCTTCTAAACACACACTTCTACTCTCTAAACGACACTCCTCTTGGTTCAAGAATCTTCAAAACCTGCTCCAGAATCCTATCATGTTCCTCCTCAGTTTCACCACAAACCAAAACATCATCCTGAAAACAAAATACTCCTTTCGTCCCTTGAAGAATTTGTCCATCACGTTTTGAAATACAGATGATGCCAATACAAGGCCAAATAGCATCCTCCGAAATTGGAAGATATCTTTGTTTTATCAACGCAGTCAGTTTTGTAAATCTTTGTCTAATTCTGTATGGTGATATGCAAAGCCATATCCAGCTTGGAAAAACCCTCTCTTCTACCCACCATGGAGAGCACTTCATTCATTTTCGGCAACAGATGCCTATCCACCACAACACACTTGTTCAATTCACGTAAGTCAACGCACAGCCTCAACTCACCCAATGTTTTTTCACCATAACTAATGGCGAAATCCACTGCACACCACCTGCTGTTTCAATTGTACTCAATTTGCACACGTTTTCCAGTTCCCTCTTCACTCCTTCTCTCAAAGCCAAAGGTACAGGTTGTACTTTCGCAGCTACAGGCACACTTCCTTTCTTCAATATTATTTGATGTCTAATGCCTGGCATTCCCCACACCTTTCCTGCATTTTTTTTTTAAACTGTTCACATACCCACCTGCAACACTTGCTTAGACACATTTGCATCCAGTCTAATGCACAATCTCTTTTAATCACACCATCCCAGCAGAGTCGCACCTCTCTTCGTTACATACACTTTCCCTTGAGCATATCTTCACTTAAAACCAAACTGGGCATCGAAATACCCTAACAACTCAATCTTGTCAAGATTATATCTTCTGGGGGTTGACATCCACTTTGAGTAAATTCTGTACATCACCTCCCACCACCAGCTCAAATACATCCTTAGACTAAGAGATGCCTTTGCTCCTGAATCAGCCATCGTAGATACCTCCTTGCCATTCACACAAATTAGCAAACTGCCCCTTCCTGTTACATTTCAAGCACACCACCTTAAGACCAGGACGTGCAGAGGAGGCAGCAAAATGCACTCACTGGCACAACAAAAGCATAAACGTTCCTCTCGTTTCTGACACTTCACTCAATCCCCTTTATTCTCCGCAACTCCCTTGTAGGGTGTTTTCTGTTTTGTCTTTTTCTTTTACTTTCTGAGGCATGGTATCAAACAGTGAAGACAGACACAAGTGATCACAGCTCAAGGGTGTTAATTGAACTTTAATGGGCTGGTAGAATGCCTGTCTAAGCCTAAATCTAAGCATGGGAGCAAGCTATGACCATCAAATAATAACGCAGTGCTAGTAGTCTCTGTCAAAATAAAAGGGTCTATACTAACAAACCTACTGCCAATCCTTTCTTCTAAATACAAATGGTGCAGGCAATAGTGTATCAAAAAAGAAAAGTGTTCAAGAAATAATATGTTAGGATAGTTGAGCAGTTGGCTTCCTTTCCCCATGTTTTTAGCACGGGTTAAGGCGGCACATTCAAGCGTCGCGCACACTCTGGCTTCTCTGCCACAAGTATACAGTTCAAAGCACAGATAACAGGGCCTACCGCCAAAGCCTTTTTCCAAAAACAGTCTCTTATTGTTGAGGGCCTGTCATAACAAACAAGCATCAAAGCTCCTTTCTTATCAGGATTTCACATTTGCAAGTTCTCGCTTCCAGTGTTCATCATGGGTCTCCCTACTTCGGGCTCTGGCCCCTTTTTATCACAATGTTCACAATTGGTCTCCCTCGATCGGGCTCATACCACGGATCTGCCTTGTTTGGGCTCAGACCATGTATTCTCATTTTCCAGGTTTTCTTCTTGATATCAAAGACTTTTGAATGTGCGATGGGTTTTGCGTAAACCATCGCAGGACCACTTCGATTCACTTCACACAATGATCTTGCTCATATTCCACTTTCGTTTCTGCCACCTCCTGGTTGGATAACTTAGAGACCTTCGATTGAGCACACCCACGGTGCGGGACCACTCTTACTTTATTTTGCACCTTTCAGATTTTACATTAGAGTTCAAACATCCATCAGCAATTGAGCTTTACTTGTGTCTTTCATTACACGCATTAATTCTTTGATCTTGCGTTCCTCATACAATGTTTCTGCTTGCAACCTTGAATTCAACAAGACCTGTTTTGCATTGGACTTCCCCAACCCACCGGCTGTGTTGATTTCTCTGGCGCTGCTTTGATCCTGGAGCCAAGGACGGTACCACAGTGGCTGCAGCTCCTCGCCGACTTGCTCGTCATGCAGAAGGGCCCCAGGTATTTTTGACACACAATGCAGGACTCTTTAGTCTGGTTTCCTGGCCTTACGCCTTCCAATCTGAAGGTTTCTGGAATGTAACAGTTTCTCAGTGGAAAGGTCAAGGGTATCTCCCTACTTGCTTTCCCTTCTCGGTTTGCCGCCTTTCTCTCCTCGTTCACCTGCTGTCTGGAAAACACTATTCCTTCGTGTGCTTTCGTGTCCTGCCGTTTATCCATGTGGAAGTCAGGTGTGAGTCGTTAACCATAATTGCCTGACTCTTCCTGAACACAATATTGGGACATGCTGGGTGTAATACTCATTTGTGAGTCTGTTTTCTCCCAGAGCGGGCTGTCCATGTGAAAGTGTTTGTGTAGGGAAAGGAGGGGGGGTGGGGTAAAAGTCCATAAGTATCCTACCTGGTAGGATGGGATTAAGGTGTTACAGGGGGAGGTGTTACATCTCGCCATCGGGTGTCCCATCTCCACTCACCAAAGACGCCTCACCCAGGTGATCCTCCCGCATTTGTCCACCCCCAGGGTCTGATCCAAAGGCGATGGCCGTGCCCTGGCCACCCGAGAGAGAGACCCCCTGGGAGTAGCGAGTGAGACACCTTCTGGTTTCTCACATTTCCTTCAGAAACTTTTAAAACCTTAACTTCTTAGCTTTCTGCCTCAGTCAATTTCGCTACATACGCCATGGATTGTTCCACACGCGTGTCTAAAACTTCGTCAAGGCTGGGTACAGTATTCCGGACCACACTTACCCCAGGCCTTGGGATAAGTTCAACAGCAGGTAAAGTCATAGCCGTTTGAGCAGAGGTTTAAACTCTAGATTACAGTGTCAGAACTATACTGACAAGTTAAGAGGGGGGGAATTTCAATCTCTGTTTTTTGTTTTTCTATATCTACACAGGGTCTTGAAATAATACGCCCTGATGAAGGCGGATGTATGCCATAGCAGTAAGACCGCTGAAACGTGAAAAGCTTGTGAGGTTCACCAAGCACCACGTTGGCAAAGAATTCTTTTACTTTACAAGACCCACATATCGAGCAACAGTGAAGCCCAAAGAAGAAATTAAGTCAATAAAAAGAACAAATGAACTTTTTGGAACTTTTACCCACACCGGGTTCTTTTTCACTGATTGGAGCAATTTCTCAGGAAATGCCGAAAGGTGTACCCTCACATCACTAACAGGGGGCTCCTACAAGGGAACCAACTTTAAAAAAATGTCCCTCTTGCTTAAGGGAACCATTTTCAAGTTTCCTCCCCCTTTTTTCAACACACTTAGAAGAACACTTGTTGAAACTTTAATTTTTGTTTGTCATGTTGTTAAAATGTTTTGAAAATTTCTTTGATTTTTCCATTTCTCTGTATAATGAATCATGAAGTTTAATGGTTTGTTTTCATGCAATGCATTTTTAAGAATGTAATACAGATTTTCTACAAATGTTATGGGCCAAATTATTATTTCTTTTCCAATTTGCCAAAAATTACAGGTGAATACAGGATTGTTCTCTTCTCCTTCCAACTAGCTCAATCTCACTATAAGGTGGACAAATGTCAGCATTAGTGGATTGAAACAATTTAGAGCTTACCCGAAAAATAATTATCGTGTGTTTGCTCCCCTAGAATTTATTTCAACTTAGATTGTGTAAAGTAAGGGTGGGATACATCTTTTGTTTATGGGTACATCCTTCAACCAAAGCTCCTTTCTGATCTTATTGCTATCACAATGGATCATAAATTGATCACTAATATGTTCATCAAACGAGTCACCAAACTTATAGGAAAGTGCCAGATTGCGAAGAGCGGTAACATAGTCTTCAACACTCTTTGTTCCGGTCCATAAACTCCAAAATTGTAACGCTTGAGAATAGTGCTCATCTTAGGGCTAAAGTGCTTGAATTAATTAGCAGCATCTGCCCCAACTAGTGGTGGCAACATATCAAAAAGACGCTGGCCCTCATAAACCAAAAAGTGCATTAACAAAATCTTCCCTTGGTTGGAAAATGAATTCCCAGAGTTGGCTTTAATATAATGCAGAAATCCTTTTTACTACTGGTTCCATTTGACCTTGTCAGGTCCAGGCGACGCCATAAAAATGGAGGGTCCAGGTACACCAGGCATAGCCATTCTGGTATCAACGCTCACTTCAATAGCAATGCAACTCTAACACTGGGACGAGGAGGAGTTCTGCAGAGGAATGATGATTACAATAAATGCCAAAAGTACAGTGTGCACAGACACCCCCCTGAGTGTACTGGTACATATGTGTGTGGTGCCTGTAGTCAATGATACACTATCCCTTCACCTCAGTGTAAACTACAGCCTCCCGGCATGCAATGCCACTGATTTCCTTTGAGCTTGTTGTCTCTGTTAATAACAGTACGCTTCAGTAGAATCAGCCAAAGCAAAGACGATTAGTTTGCCACCGCAACACCAGTGGGCGCCGCAATGGTGTCCCAGGTTGTATTCGCAACCACTTTAAAAAATGGGCCGCTGCATGTAGCTCACGCTTGTGTGTGACACGCGCACTATGCCCTCCGGGTTGCCCAGGCAACAAAAAACAATTGGAGGTGGCTGCACACATGTCCCTCGCTTCTCGTGCTGGTAGAGCAGGGCTTCTCACAGTGTTGTCTCAATGTCGCTGGGTGCGCGAGTGCGCACAGAGCCCCCCAATAAACCAGGGTCCCCCTCCTTCTTTGTGCCCAGTTGGGATGCGTAATCCTCCAGCGAACACCACGCCTCCTACCTCCAACGGCGACAAGTCGCTCAGCGCACATGGTCCAAAAGCAGCCCGGCCCGTGTTCCTGCACCTCCGTGAAACACTGCGAACACGATCAGCAGTACGATCGAACCTTGAAACAGCCTTCTGTTTTCTGGACACATGAAGTTGGCAGTCATCAGCACAGCAGGAAGCGCTCCAGAAAAGGATATGATGCTGGGAGTCGCCCTCAACACATTGCCATTGATATAAAGCACGACCAGCACCAGAGGGTAAGCTTTATAACGTGTTTATTTTTTTCTAGTATTTATTTTTATTTAATTGGTTTTTTATAACGCGCCTAATACCGTATCAGAGATCGGTTTCTAAGCACGGATTTGTATTCAAACCTCTGTTGCTCTGCATGGTCTTGCTTCCAAGACCAGCATGTTGCCCATGCGCTATTCTCCGTTCCTCAGTTTATTTGAGAATAGATGTAGAAACCCCCAGCACAGCCTCCTCACACCAGCTGTGGCTTTCCAACTGCTTTGCTCAGAACACAGAGCTACAATCCCACATACACATTCCATGTTCCAAGACACATCATAACAGACCTTTTTCAGTTCCTGTATGTGTCATTCAAGCATTACATATATTGGAATAGCCACAATGACAGCTTGGGGACACAAATAGGTATGCAGCAAAATCTGTTAAAAGTTGTCGACCATCTACGTCCGTAAGGTAAGAAAGGTGCAGGGAGGAAGAGCAGCAATTACTGGTCTCTACCAAACTTCCTACCCTTTGCGTGTACTTCCACCTACCATCTGACTTAACATACGCTGTTCCTTGCACAATCTTAGGCTCTCCCCTTCCAGCGTTTAGCCGTACTTTGTTTCTGGTCATTCCATTTCCCCCCCTTTGTGGTTACTGTGCCCTTCTGGCCCTCACCCACTCCCTAGGTCCCACCCAATTTGTGTTACAGATTTGCTTGATCTGTTGCCCTTAGCCCTTCTTCTTCGTCTAGGCATCCCCGCCCGAACTGTGCAACTGTTTGCTGTGATCTGTTGTCGTTTGACTCTCTCCCACTTCTCTAGGACTTCTCTAGGAACCACTCCCTCCTGTTAGGGGTACCCATTACTGGTTAGTTACCTGTATTCCGCCCCTCCCCCCCATCTGCTTGTTCCTGCGCATCCTGCGCCTGCCTGCTACACTCCCTCTTCCTCCTAACATCTTTATGGTGCTCTCCATCTCTCCTATCTTCTCTAACTGCTACTCTATCTCCTACTCAAACCCTCTCACTAGGTCTGGAAGGAAGAAGTTTAAGGGGGACATCCTGGTCTCCAACCCTGGCCTTCTAATCGCTGATACCCACACCACTGCTTCTTCCAGACAGACTCTTATCGACATCCACTTTGTCGTTCCCCCTCCAGACCTTTGGACCCCTCAAATGGTCTTTGTCCGATCTCCTTTTTCCTCCTCTCCCATTAATGGTGTCACTAGGTGGGCAGTCCTCTTGGCCTCCTTCCACTCTTCCAAGATCATCATTAATGTGTAGCTGAATTGCACCGTCTTGGTCCAGGGCTCTCAGCCCAATCTCCTTCTCTTTTGATAGATGCGTCCCGCGTCTGATAAACTTCCTCCCTTCTCATGCTACTCCTCTACTCCTCTCTGGCACCCTCCTCTTCCTTCCTCCTCTGCCCACCCTCGGGCCCCTGAACCACCTCTGCATGGCATACCTCAAACCTGTACCCCTCCACACTAGTCTTTCAAATGGGGCAACCTGCTCCACATCACTACTCAACTCTTGTTCCGATGTCAAATACTCCTGACATCTGTCACCTCCTTGAAGAATTAGACATGGATGTCCTCGCTCTAACAAGACATGGTTCATGGCCAGATCTGGTACTCGTTTTGACACTCTCCTCCCTGAGGGTGGCAAGATCCTCTCTGAACCAATCGTCCTGGAGGTGAGTAGCCCTGATCTTTCCCGAGTGGGTGCCTGCTTCCATCATCCCTACGCAGGCCTATTCCTCCTTTGAATGCCTGGTCTGCAGGCTCTCAATCTCTCTTTTCCTCTCGCTAACTGTGGCTACTATCTACAGGCCACCTGGCCATGTCACCCTCTTCCTCTCTGAATGAGCTGACCTCTCCTCTACACTCCTTGTCTCTACATCTCAACTTCTCCAACTCTGCGACCTCAACATCCTTCTGAGTGCTTCCAACCCCTCCTTGGGGATCTTCTGCAATACTCTTTCTATTCTACCCTCCGGCCCAACACTCTCTGCCGTGCACACCTTGGATGTTCTCATCTGTTCTGACATCCCCCTCTCTAACCCTCACACCACTCCTCTCTTGGACTAACCACGTTCTGCTCTTCTCCCACCTGATGTTCTATGTCCCCCAGGTGAAGCCTACCCCAGCACAGTCACAGCTCTGGATTCTCACTTCACAGCTTAAACGCAGGATATTCTGTGCTCTCTTTCCCCTTCCTCTCCTTCTATCTCTCCTGGCCCTCTTCTGGCTGCATCTCCTTTCTTCTCTTTTTTAGTGATCTCTCCTGATGAAGTTTCTAGACAAGTCCAATCTATGAAAGTGTCATCCAAGCCGGTGCTCCCCTGCTACTACAGAACCATCAATGAACACATGCCTCGGCCGATTTCTGCAATCACTCTTTTGCACTGGAACTGTCCCCTCCCCCTTAAACATTCCCTTGTGCACCCCCTCCTTAAAAAACCATCCGCCGATCCTTTCGTGTCCAGCAAACTACTGCCTAATCTCTATCACTCCATTTCTGGGCAAACTCTTGGAAAAGCTTGCCATCTCCCAGCTTACTCTCCACGCCAAATCTGTTGGTTGTCTCCATGACCATCAGTCTGGCTTCAGAGCAGCCAGAGGCACGGAAACTGCTCTCCTGAACCCCTGTGAAGATCTGCTCACTAATCTCGACTCCAGCCTTCCTTCTGTCCTCATTCTGCTTGATATTTCCTCTGCTTTCGACACGGTCAACCGTGCCATCCTGATAAATCATCAGGCCCTAGCATGATTGACCTCTTTCCTCCTGGACTGTCCCTCTCAGGTCCAACTGGGGTCCTTTCTCTCCACCACCTCTTTCTCCACATGTGGTGTTCCCCAGGGCTCCAACCTCTCACCGTGGCTTTTCAACGTCTACTTGCCCTTTTGGCCCACCTCATCTCTACATGCTCCTCTGACTTTCAGTGTTATGCGGATGACACTAGGCTCTCTTTCAGGCTCCGCTCTGCCTCCTCTCCTCTCTCGCTCATTCCTGCTGTCTATCCGTGATTCAGGAATGGTGTGCCTTCAATGATCTCTGCCTCAATACTAGTAAGACAGAAATCCTCCTCATTTGGATCCCTGCTCCTGCATTCCCTCTCTCACTCTGGCTGCCCTCCTTGGGCCCTCTCCCTGCACCTTCCTGTGAGGCAAAAACCCTCGGGGGTCACTCCTTTTCTCCTCACATTACGGACCTCTCTTAAGAAGTCCCACTACCAGCTGCACCTCCTCTGAGGTATTCTTTCTTTTCTCACTTTCCCCCAGAAGCTCAACATTTCCAGAGCCCTGGTTCTCTCTAGGCTGCACTATTACAACAGCCTCTTTCTCAACCTGCCTTTCTCTACTCTCCGTCCTCTGCAACTAATCCAGAACAGGACTGCAAGACTTGTCCTTGGCCTCAAGCCTAGGGATCGAATCTCTCCAGCCCTGAAATCTCTCCACTGGCCCCAGGTGGTTGCAGGGATCAAGTTCAAGACCCTCTGCATTGTCCACAAGGCTTTATGGGGTCATATCCCACACTACATCCAACTCTGTCTTCCTAAACATCTTCCTTCTTGAGCCCTTCGCTCAGCTACCTCCAACTCTGTGATGGTCAGACGCTTCTCCAGGCAGAGAGTGGGATGTAGATCTTTCTCTGCCCGGATCTCCCTCTGGAATGGCCTCCCTGAACCTCTCAAACTTGAGCAGGACCACTTCGGGTTCCGGAAGCAACTCCAGACCTTCCTTTTCGCTTCTGCTTTCTCTTTCTCTCCCTTGCTTACCTCCCTGTCTGCTGTGCTGACTGGTCGCCTGGCTACCTCCAGAACCCAATGGGCACCAGGCTCTTCCACGACTTGTAAGCACCTGCACTGCCTGCGGGCCCCCACGCACTTACGGTTGTATCTGTAACCCTGCAATCCCCTGCCACCTTGCACTACCCAGAGCCGGCTCCCCGGCAGCACTGCCTCAGAGTAATGTTGTGCTGATTGCACTTTCCCCTTCCCTCCCCCTGCCACTTCTTCTCTCCCCTGCACTATCTGAATGACACAAGACCTAGTAAGATTGTTTGTTTTGGTATCCCTCTGTCTCCCTACCTTGTCTTGTCGTGCGCTTTGTAAATGACTCGTATCATATCCTTTTTTAGTTTAAAACAAAAGAGGATTTTCCACTAGTTGGGAACTATTTGGGGAATTGTGGCTAATTTTGAGATCCATTTATTTTTAGGGGTGAGTGAATTCATGGTCACATAAAAAGGCTCACATTTGCTCAAAGTAACACCTGTCAACTGACAAATACATTATTTTACAAAAAAACAACAATGCAATATACATTTTTTGGTGTCTGTGCATACCTTATTCAAACCCTTTATTCGAGGGAGGGGAAAAAAGGTAATCGGCACTGAATTCATGTAAGCAATTTTTTGTAAATGCAAATATTCATCAGTGGCGAACTGCTATTTGGAGAAATTGGGGCCAATTGTACATGGCTCCAATTCATCTACAATTCCCTAAAATAATCCCTGGTCATTGCCAAATATTTCATTTTTTACAAAACAACGATGCAACATTGTGTTTTTGAATAAGGCCAGGGGACAGGAGAGGAAGCAATGGGATAAATCCTACAGACAATACTGGAAGGGGGAATATTGCCCTTCTCCTAGTGTATGCCAAGCTCCCTCTCCAGTCACCTCTTCATGCCCCCAAACTTCCCCTCATTCTTGCTCACACTAAGGCACCACTGGAAGGGAGGGAAAAAAAAGTGTTTTTCGGTTTCATTAAACCGAAGCGGCACCTTTTCCTCGTGATGTTTTTCTGGGATTTATCAGATTCAACAGAATACCAGAAAGCTTATCTATACCTCTTTTCTTTCAAGACTCCCCCCTTCCACTATCCCTAGAAACTCTGTGTACCTGAAACACCTCAGCAAATGTCTTGAGGGAAAAACAAAATAGTCTTGTCTATTTTTCCTTTATTTTTGTATTCAGTATAGTGTGGCAGTCGCCGCCCTATAGTTAAAGTGAGTCGGACTTCCATAGGAACCTCCTGAAAAAATGAATTGCTAATACCTTTTGACTCGTGCAACTTATTTGGCCCAAAATGTGATGTCAATTAGGGACGCGCAGGGGCTCCCCAGACTGCAAAGTTCGGTAAAGATTAGTTAAAAAATTAAAAAGGTTATGAAGGAAAAAAAAAAGAAATCTTGCATTCTACTTCCATTTCATTTGCCCATAGACAAAAAAGCTACATTTATGCCGGATCACACAGCCCATACCACTGGACGGATTTGAACCAGGCCCGAAACAACTTGGGCACAAAGCGTTGACTTGAGGCCTTTTTGTGGTTTGGGGTTATTCCGTTCATTCGTTCTTTAAATATTTGATCTCCAAAATAGATCGGCATATCTTGGGTAAATTGCCAAAACCAGGATTTTTTAGAAATGAAACAGCCGCCATCTTTGCTTTTGTTTGATGCAAGAGATAGCCGCGGATATAGCCAAGGTTATCGGAAAATAAAACACAGAAAAAAAAACAATTGCAGGTCAAAAAACAATGCCATCAGTCTAGAGGTGGGGGAGGTAAGAGGAGACCAAGTGAAATCTGGGAGTTGGAAGGCATCTAGGGACTGAGTTTGCAACACAAAGCTTTTCTGTAGCCTCTGCTATGGACAGAAAGCAGCGAATAGCCGACATTTGAAGGCAAACTGTATCACAGAAACAGCATGTGTTTTGGGGGAAATGGGAGAGGGCAGGTAAGGTGAGGGGTCATCATGGGTGTGTGGGGAGCAGACACAGATGAGGGGGAACTCGGTGAAGGGCTGGGGGGGGGGCAGGAAAACATTTTTTTAACCAATGTTTCCGATATTCGCGGCTGTAATAGAACTATAGCCGAGAGTATCTGTAGTTCTCTACCGGTGGCTATAGAAAAGCAGTTTTTTTTAAATAGTGATATTTTTACAGCTACAATGACATTGGGGGTGAACCATAACTGGCCAGGGCCACTGATACGATAGCCATCCAGCTCTCCCGACCCTGCTTTGCTTCACACAAGATACATACCTTTGAGGAGCAAAGAAACTTCCATCAGGAGTACTACTCAATAAAAACAACAGTGGCTGCGAATCGAGCACGCTTGAAAGCAGATATTGATGTCAACCAGTTTGGGCAGTGAGGTCTCACGTAGATATGCAGATTAATTCCTAGATCTGAACCACCTACGCCAAATAAAAAGTGTAGGGACCATGGCTCACCCTACCGAAAGAGACAGCATATAGATGGGTTGCTGTTCTTTTCGTCCTGAAAAAGGTTGCTGCATGAAAAGACCACAATAGGGGTCAAGGGACAACCGAAACACGTGTAGACGTTCACAATTCTGTGGGATTAAAATCCACACAGATGGGATAACCGAGGAATAGATTTTACCCACCAAGGAATTGCCACAGTGAAATAATGTTTTCTAACCAATAAAGGTAAGAGAGAGATGAGTTAGAGAGTATGAATGGAATGGAGAATGAAAGTGAATGAATGGTAGTATATTGGAAAAGTGAGCTTTGGTGTCTTATAACCAACCCTGGTATGAATACAGGATTTTGGTAAACAATGCAAAACACATTTTTTTAATGTATTTTTGTATGCATTTTAAAAAATGTGTTTGTCACAATTAAATTGAATTTGTTGAACAAATGATAAGAACTGTTGGTGGGTATTTATAAAAAAAGACCATACAGAATAATTAGAGATCACCCCTCTCCGCCACTGGTACATTGCATATTGTTTCTCTAATTCTAGCCTGAGGGACCAGTGTTAGAATCAGGCATCCCCATTTTGTTGAATATTGTTAAGGACGGCAAGGAAGCCATGTGTGAGTCCCTTCGGTTTGGGTTGGATTCTGCAGATGGCCTCAGCAGGTCCATGGCTACGAGCACCGTGATACGCAGGTTTGCGTGGTTGCGAAAGTCAGGTTTTGCACCTGATGTGCAGGCTAGACTTCTCAACATGCCATTTGACGGGTCTCATCTTTTTGACAGCAAGGCTGACGAGAGCCTTGAGTAGTTGCAGACCTCTAAAGCGGCGGCCAAGTCTTTAGGCGCTGCTGTTCAGCAACCTCAGCCTTTTCGTCCTTGCAGACCGCCTTGGAGGGTGTTAGGGAGAATTCTCTGTAAAGGCTAATTTCCCAAACCTAGTGAGTCCCCCAGCAGCTTTGCTGGATTTTTGGGGTTTATTTTTTTCTCCTGCTAAGAGTTAGACTCTTTTTCTCCCACTCTTAGACATGATTTGAGGTGTTCCTTTGACTTTGTATGTGTTTTATGGGCTTTGAGGTCTTTTTCTCCATAGGGCTTCATGTGTTTTGATATGTGGGTTACACAGCGCCCTCTGTGCCGTAACCCAGGGGTGTCGTAGCGACCCCCAAACATAGACTCCATACCCTGGGACTGACTACTGTCTCCCAGGGCATGTAAAGTTACCATTGGCTTTACTAGTCTCAAATTGTGAACAGAACCAGTACAAACCATCATATTGTGGACGTACTGGTCGGGGCAATTCGATTGCCCCGGGGTCTGTTGTTCGAGGGGGCATTGTCCAGTCCCCCCCGACAGAGTTTTGGCTGGTGGCAGTGGATACTACTTTTTATATTCGACCGCAAATATATTCCTATGGGATTTTCCCATTGTTCGAGGCTACCACTTTTTAAAATAGCCTCGAACATACCGCCGGTTTATTAATTTAATATAAATTCACCGGTTGGTATTTTTTGCCGAAACTTGGTTCCAAAATGGCGTTTGTGTTCGCTTCTGTGACTCCAACCCAAGTCGAGCCCTTTGTTCCACATTTTGCCAGGCTTCTCCACAGAAGCCTCCAAAAGTGGTGCCACTCTGTCTGGGTACCACAGGGGGTGTGGGAGGGGGTTTAGGCACCCTGGACTGAGTTGCCTCGGCAACTCAAGTCGCACTCTTGTGTGATTGGCCCAAGTGGTGAGCCGCCCGGCTCACCACTTAGCATGTTTGAGTGACAGCTGGGCTGAATGAATGGGGGTTTTCTGCATAAAAGCAGGGCTTTGGGGACTGGAACTTCAGAAATCACCACAGGAACTAAAGAATCCGAGGAGGGAGAAGCCGAGCCGACCTGCAACGACGACACCACCGGTGGAGTCCTGCTGGACCGTCTGGCCACTTTTCCCGACGACAGAGGAGATCTCCAGTCCGGAGAGTCTTCTTCTTTTGACTGGTGGGGATAACCAGTTTGCCCGTCTTTTCGCCTTCCTGGACCATCTTGTGGCCGCCTTGCCCGTGCCAAGCACCCCGGCAACCGGAATACCACGGTTTACCACTACCGCAAAGAAAAGGGTAGTACCTTGTAACCGGAAAACTCCACGGCTGGTTTCTTCCCTGGCAGTGCAACGACCTTCACCTTTTCTCCACGTCGAGACCTCCTCTTCCTCTGGACGAAACACTGACTTGCACCCGCTGCAGCGTTCTTCTCATTTTCAGGTACTGTGTCCCGCCAGGCTTCCCTTGCGACAGATCGTTCGGGGTGACAGTAAATCCTCGACTTTCTAACCTGGGTTAGCCTGGGGCCTGTTAACTAACTTTTCCTGACTTGATCTCAATCTTTTGCGAACTATCTACAAAGACTCTTTGGGCATAACCCCACTGTGTGATCCTGGAAACATTTTGCTTGCTCTCTCTAAGAGTGGGCCTGGCATTTGAACTTCCATGCTCTCCAGTAGACTTTGCCTAACCTGCCTCACTGTGGTTCTTAGAGTATTGAAATTTGTGTGCTTTCATAACTTTGCCTTTTCCCTCCCTTTTTCTATAACTTATTAGAGCGCCAGCTTATGTTAAGTGCTCACCTCTGTCTGAAAATAAGTGGTGTTTCTCATTAAGACTTGTCTAATAAGTAATCAGGGTTGCATATATATATATATAATAGTGACTGTGGGTTGAAATTACTTATCTCTTTGTGTGCTAGTGTAATTTACAAGTGTCTTTTAATAAATAATTATATACTTTTACACCAAAGCTCTGGTCAGTGTTTGCTTGTGCTACTGTATCTCTGTACCTATTGTGTATACACTATATACTGCCTAACTCATCTTGAGAGAAGTCTGACTGCTCAGCCACAGCTACCAGGTAAATCTGGGTGGTACAGACTGCTACCAATTGGGTTTACTGCCAACCACCTGTAGTCCGAAATCTTTTGCAGTGGTCCCTAAGGGAACTGCACAGGTTTCTGCCTAACTAGGGGTAGATCTTTTCGCTACTACTCCTCATTTGGAAGGGCGAGAGGAATGGCCAGTCAAAGAGACCAACGTAAATGTCCTTGTGTTGGACGAGGTAGAGGTGCCAAGCCAGCTGAAGCGGCAGCCGTTATGCCATCGGCCTCTGCTACCGCCACTTCAAAACCGATCTGAGGACTTGAGTCACAGTTCGCTGGTGGGGTGCAGACTGTTTCAGCATCTAGAAGAATGGCAGGACATTACTTCAGATGCTTGGGCTCCTTAAAAAAGAGCCCATGGTTTCTGCCTTCCTTTTCTAAAAAGGCCTCAGACCAATCCGCCGGGGAAACACTCTTTGAGGATTCCAGATCCGCTTCTTGTGCAGGAAATATTGACCCTGCTAGAGAAAGGCGCCATAGAACCAGTGTCTGCAGCGAAGAGGAACAAGGGTTGGTATTCCCCATATTTTTTGCTTCCCAAAAAGAACAGGGGACTGAGACCCATCTTGGACAATGGTCCCAGTTCTCCGGCAAGATGTCGTACCGCCTTCAGATTTCATCCAGTGTCTCCTAGTGTCTGTGGTGGGCCTGCGAGAAAAATGTTCTGAAGGGAGAACCCTTTTGGCAACCATGGCCGGAGATCACTGTAGTGATGGATGCCTCCCTCACAGGGTGGGGAGTTTACACCAACAACCTGACAATAAGCGGTCGTTGGACTCCTCGGAGTGCAGGCTACACATCAATCTTTTGGAGCTGAGAGCGATCAGACTAGTGCTGAAAGCTTTTCTGCCATCTGTACTGGGAAAGAATGTCCTCATAAGGATGGACAACACAGTGGCCATGCACTACCTTAACAAGAGAGGAGGCGTAGGCTCACTACCACTGTGCAGAGAGGCAATGCAGCTCTGGTACTGGGCTATACAAGAAGGAATCTCCTTATCAGCAGTTCACCTGGCCGGGGAGGAGAACACGGCAGCGGACGCTCTGAACAGGCAGGGCCCAGTCTAACATGAGTGGGATCTAGCTCAGGAAGTCCTTCAAGAGATCTACGCCCTACGGGAACCCCTCCAGTTGATCTGTTTGTAACCAGAAGTGCGAGCTGGTCTGCTCGAGGGAATTTCCTCCGAGAGGAGTTGTAGGAGACGCGTACGTGGTGGATTGGGAATTCCCGCTGCTGTACGTGTTTCCTCTAGTCCCAGTTATTGGTCAAGTATTCAGCAGGTTGAGACAATTAGGGACCCACATGATCCTCATTGCCCCGGATTGGGCCAGGAGAACGTTGTACCCAGACCTTCTGGACATGTCCATCTGTCCTCCGATACGTCTTCCACAAAGAGGGGATCTTCTCCCGCGGGAGGAAGGTTGGATTCTCCATCGAGAGGTCAAGACTCTCAACCTTCATGCTTGGTTTCTAAAAGGTTGAGGTACAAGGATTGGGACCTCCCGGATGACGTAATGGAGGTGTTGCTTTCGGCCAGGCGGCCAGCAATGTAGTCTCTGTACCATTTACGTTGGAATCATTTTGCAACTGGCGCAGAGAAAATAATGTTGTACACTAAAAAGGACCAAATCGGTATGTTCTATCTGTTTTGCTTTCATTAGCACATAAGGGTCTTCAGGTTGGAACCATTAAGGGTTACTTGGCGGCGCTTTCAATCTTTAAGCACTCTTCCGAGGCATCCTCCTATTTCAAGATTCCACTGGTCAATCAGTTTATAAAAGGGCTCACAAATGTGTTCCTGCCATCTCTTTGCAGGTTCCGGTTTGGGACCTCAACCTGGTTTTGAAATTTCTGATGTGTGCCCCTTTTGAACCCTTGCACACATGTCCGTTGTGGTAGTTAACCTTTAAGACAATTCTATTTATTGCTCTTACATCTGCATGTAGAGTGAGCGAGTTGCAGGCACTTTCTTCCAAGCCACCCTTTACTATACTCCACAAGGACAGGGTGGTGTTGAGGGTGAAACTCTCCTTTCTACCTAAAATAGTATCGGACTTTCACTTAATTCAGAAAATTGTGCTGCCAGCCCTCTATCCTCCTCAGCATCCTAGTAAAGAGGAGGAAAGGCTCCATAGGTTGGACCCTAGGAGAGCATTAAGCTTTTATATTTCCAGAATGTCCAAATTGAGAGTGGACGACCAGCTCTTTGTAGGATTTTCAGGACACAAACTGGGCCAGGCTGTTTGAAAACAGACCTAATCTACGTGGATCATCCACACTATTTCTGAATGCTATAGACTGGCTGGCAAGGACCCTCCCGAAGGCTTGCATGCTCATTCCACCAGAGGCATGGCCACATGGACAGCCCTACAAAGGGGTGTTCCTATTAGAAACATCTGTGATGATGCAACGTGGTTATCAATTCACACGTTTACTAAGCATTATTCTCTGGATACTTCTCATGCTCAGGATGTTGCTTTTGCTAAGGCAGTCCTTTACTCTGCCCTTTAAAAAAGAAAAAAAAAACTGCATGTCTACATTCTTCACCCCCTCCTATCATGGATACTGCTTTGGGAGTCTGTCAAAGTTGAGGAATACGTTGGAGGACACAATCCATTTGAAGAACAAGTTACTTACCCTGGTAACGTTCTTTTGACTGGATGTTCCTCCAACGTATTCTTCACTACCCCTCTGTAGAATTTCCCATGCTATTCCAGCTTCAATTCCAACATGGCTAAGTACTGTCGGCCCCGTATTATGCGCTTATCTGCTGCACGAGGAGGGGAAAAAACAGAACTGAGGCCAACGGGCACCGTGCATGCTACTTATAACATCCAATGACGTCGCCCTCAACGGAGGCCTCCGAGGGACATAGACTCGACTCCATCGATGCAGGGCGCCCTCTGCCAAAATATTTCTGAAGCAGCTGAAGCTGAACATTACATGTCAAAGATGAGGAATACTTTGGAGGAGCATCCAGTCGAAAGAAAGTTACCAGGGGTAAGTAACTTGTTCTTCGCAAAGCCTGACATCTTTTATACATAACAATACAGTTGTCAAAATGGGTCAAAATCATTCTGTGATTGATGAACTTCTTTGAAAAATGGGTTGCACGTGTTTTAAAATATAGAGTGGGCACGGCCAAAGACTGAAGTAGTCTATTTGGATGTAAGAGTATGTATAACTAAATATTGTAGCAATACATCGTTGCATCGTAAACCTACTGGTTCCAGCGCTCCGTTGGTGGCTTCTAGTAACCATCCAGCCGCATGTATTAATAGCATCCCTTGTTGTGAATTCATTAGTCTGAAACATAATTGTTCTGACCTAAATACATTTGAGGGGTAGTTTTCCATTACAGCCTCTAATTGTATCTCTAGAGGTTACTCAAAAAAAGGAATTGAGTGGGCATTCAATAAAGCCAGATGTCTGAATCGTGACACTTTATTAAATAATCAAAAAATAAAAACAGAATAAAAATGATGAAGATACTCTGGTAATGAGATGGATTTTTGCTTATTGTCCTGATTCACGTTATATACAGGACATTATCTTCAAACAATGGCATGTTCTCAAAATTGACAAGGATCTGTCCAAATTGTTACCTACTGTTACAAATCCTGTAGATCCGTCACTAAAACGCTGCATAAATGCTCCTCCCATGTGGCCAGGGGAAGGCAGACGCTTCCTGATCCCAACCCTGGGGGTGATGTACTGCGGGAGGATCACCTGGGTGGAGACAGGGCCCAGGGTTGTGAGGACATTCTGTGGGGTGAGACACAGGGCCTCATTCCGAGGTTGGAGGTAGTCATGGCGCTATTAGCGCCATGACTACCTCCAATACCGGTACCGAGTCCGCCCGCGTTCAATGAGGATTTACCGGTCTATTCCGACCTTTGCGGGACCGGTAAATCCCCATTGAAAAAGCCATTCCCCATTCCCATTTCAGCCCCCATAGGGCTTAATGGGAAGGGGGAAGGCGCTAATAACGGTACCGCAAATTGCGGTACCGTTATTAGCTCTGAAGTCCCTTAACGGGCCCGTCCATAACGCCTGGTAAAACCAGGCGTTAAGGAAGGGACCCGCTAAGGGACCTCGGAATAGGGCGCAAAGGGATTACCGGCACCAATGTCCTTAACGGTGCCCGGTATCCCTTTGCTCCCACCTCGTAATGAGGTCCACAGTATTTTTCTTCTAACAGGGAGACTCTTACCACTGTGCCAGTAGAGGTGTGGCTTATTGTCATGTTAATGTCTCTCAACCTGTTATTGAATCTAAGGTGGTAAAACCTAAGGTTGTAACACCAAAGCCTACCAAAAGAAAGAATGGTTTGGGTCCCTAAAATAAAATGTTCTCCTAAATATCAAAGGTACACTATAAGGAATACCAGAAATGTTGTCTTCCGTAAACAATCTTCCTCTAGCAAAGTTAAAACCTACAGCCCCTCTGTTAAAATTGCTAAGGGAATTAAATCAAGACGTGGGAAAACCTAACTTGGAAGAAGTAAACTACATGTCCTAGAATCCCATAGGGACTGAGACGAAGAAGAGGGCTGAAGAAGCATGGAGATGTAGAAGTCAGGCAATTAGGCCTAACAGCCTTTACAAGGGTCAGGTAATTGACACTAATGGTTCTCACCAAACCCAATTGCCAAACCTAGGAGGCATAAAAGGCTGCAGCAGGAGAGAGGAGAAGGAAGGAGCAGGAGTTGGAAGCCTGGCAGTAGTAGCAGAGCACAAGGTTGGCAATTCACGAGGAAGCAAGATCATAGAAAGGACGCCGGAAAATGGAGACAGCAGATTTTATCTGCAAGTTTCAAGAGGTTCCTGTGGTCTCAAACCGTGCATTGCTGTGGCGTCACTAGGAAGTCTTGCTGAGAGGAGAGTTTTTCCTAGGTGTGCCTCATGTCTACGATTGCAGAGCTGTTTCCGAGATGAAGCCCGAGGCCTGTAGCAGGAAGCAAGCCGAGGGACTGAGGAGTGAAGGAGACTACCAAGCGGTGCAGCCGGACCGGAGACACCCGTGTTGCAGAAGGGTGTGGGTCCCAAGTGTGCCGAAAGCAGTAGTAGAAGTTGAAGTCGGGAACGTGAAGCAGCCCACAACCACAGTGGTGGAGCAGGTGAGTGAAGCTTGCCGTTAAGGTTCACTTGCCTTGCCGGTAACTGTTACCAGCTCGAAACTAACTTGTAAGCTTAGTAGCGAGTATAAAGGGTTCATCATTGTCAAAATCATTTCTAAAAATGGAAAATGTAACATGCGCACTAATAGTGAAACCTGTATTGTTGCCTAAGAAGAAAATAATTTCATTTCTTTTGTTGAACTGTTTACCATTGCCGTAGTGGTCACGTGTCCCTAATTAAAGAGGGAACGCCTGTTAAAACATTCCGAAAAACCTAACGTTGACTTTCACAGAAGTTGCAAGTGAGTACAGCATCAAAGGAAGGTCACGTGTGGCCAATTGTGTATACCGAGGTTGAAAGTTTTTCTGTGATATTAAGGGGGAATACAATCACTTGCAGCTTTTTAAAGTTAAAGATCTATAGTAAAGAGTGGTCGTGTGTGCCTAAATCTGTTTTTCCTTTGAAGGCTGAACCTTGTAGTATTATGAACAATTATTCCTTAAACCCAGAAGATGTTGTACTGACAAGAAGAACAAGCATTAGTCAAGCCAAGAGGTGAATCCTTTCTATAGTGAAGCAAGTCATATTTAGATCTCTCCACCTGATCTGTGAGGTTGTTTAAATGTCCAGTGCCCTCTGATACAAGTTTGGCATTGTAACCTGAAGCTGGAAGTGTGGCAATACAGCTTCAGTGTAGTTACTGGAACCAAGAAGGTGTATTCAAAGATGAGGAAGGGAGTTTGGTGCTTGTGAAGAAAATAACCTGTAATGCTGAGACTACTGAAGTTGAGAGAAAGTCAGTCTTGAGGCAGAGATGGGTATACTTGTGGCAGTAACACAGACAGAAGAGGCAACGAGGCTGCCCTTTTCTTAAAGCATAGGAAAGAAGAGTGCATTGCCTACCTATAGAGGTCAAAGTCTCTTGTCTTTATTTGCCTAAAGATTCTCAAGCATAACGCTGGCACAGACGTATGTGAACTGTGGTGGTGTATAAAACTGTCAGTGGATGTTACACTGAAGTTGTCTGAAGTAGTCGCATACTGTCAAACAGAGGAAACTGTTTCCAAAGTAAAAGTAGTTGAAGGGTGGTTTTCAAGAGGAAAGCAACAGCTCAAAGAGAAGTATCTTGACAATTGTACCCAATGTACTGCAGAGGTCATAACCAATTGTAAAGTGGTGGAAGAAGACATTAATAATCTGTTCGTTGAACTGCTGCAAAACTATCTTGGAAAGAAGATATCCAGGTTTACCATTGGTGCTAATTTCTTGGCTGTAATTGGTACGGGATCTTGTCAACTGAAAGCTGAAGCACCGTTACAAGTGGATTTTTGTTTGATGAATATTTGTTTTACCTTGGCACTTCAAAGAACTGGTTCAAGACTTTCCTTTTAACACTGGGAAAGTTGATTTTGGAAAACCCTGGGGCAGGGATTTGCTCAGCACAGGTGAAGTTCATCCAAAAACACTTTTTAATCACTGTTTTTATATTGTGTTGTTTGATTATCTTTGAATGTTTTGTTGTTTAGTGTGAAGACCAGTTTGTCTATGTTAGGAGTAATTCCCTTAGCATCTTGAATAGGTAGGGAATTCCCGGATAGAGTAGGGCAAGCAAGGCTTGATTATCGCATTTTTACTTGAATAAAATACCTGATCTAGAAAAAACTGCAAACAGTTGTCCGCCTTGTGTTACTGAACCCTCACAATAAACACCCCAGCATTACATACAGGAGATCCCCTTCCATGAAAGACTTACTTGTGTCAAGTTATCTGTCCCCAGTGGTGGCTCCAAAACTAAATTGGTTATCCAGAAATCGTGTGGGTTTTTCTAAATGTCAAAAGTGCAAGGCATGCCAATATGCAGCACCACAATTGAAATTCTTACAATCTGTGATAATGACCACTTATGATATTCGTTTTAACATCACATGTGAAACTGAATTTGTTGCATTTGTTTTGAGTTGTCCGTGCAAGAAGTGGTATGTGGGCAGCACTACCTGCAAATTAAAAAACAGGATCGTGCAGCACACGCGGACCATCAAGCATGCTGACATTTTTTTACCCAATAGCAAAGCATTGTCATGGTCATATGTTAGATGGCTTTTCCTTTTTTGGATCGATGCATGTGCCCAAACCCCCCAGAGGAGGGGAAAGAAATTTTAAATTGCGTCAACAAGAAACTAAATTGCGCAAAACTAAATAGATCATTGTCTGTGAAACTAAAGCCCCACGAGGACACAATATTGATATGGAACCTTTTACTTTTATTGGTGCTTAACTGTGCTAAAAATAGATATTTGACTGTGATTATGATGTTTTAAATAAACTATTGTCTTTTTGAGTCTCTAAGTAGGCACATCTTTTGTTTTTGTTATATTGCTTGCAACGGTATTTATTAGAATGAGTAATGTCTATCCATTCATGTTCATTTGCACTTTGCACCATACTGCATAATTGTCCGTTTTTATTTTCAAGCACATTGCACTTTAGTAGTAAACTTAGTGATTAGCTGTTAAACTTACAATAATTTGTGCAATATGTGCAGGGACTTTGCACTTTATACTCTGCGCTGTTGACAATTGCAGATTTGCACAGTTCTCCAGCATGGGGTCTGGCATGGATTCACATGCTCATGAATATTCCCCGTCGTCAGGCTGGGGATCCTCGGTAAAGAAAAAATCAGTTTCAGTTTTGTTTCTGGACTGTCTTTCTACTAATAACCAATCACTTGTCTCTGGGTCATACTGCCCCAGCCAATGACTGCCCTCTACCTAAGCCCCTCCTCTGGCAGCCAACTTCAGATTTTTACCGCACGTTCAAGTGTTGGGAGTCCTCGTGCTGTAGCTCTCGAGCTTTTACTGCGTATTGTGTTTTTTCGAAGAGTTTACTCTTATTTTTTCGGTCAATTCGAGCCTCAAGCTCCACCGATTCTTCTTCCGATCAACAGGGACCCGTTTCGGAATTTCCTATGCCCCTCAAGGGCAGATTTTTGCCGAATTACACTTCTTGGAGGATTCCGGAAGACCTTTGAGGCCTACCCCGATTCGGACATGGCCCAGGACAAAGGGGATTCGACACCTACTGGATCCAAACTGTTCAGGAACTGACCTGGATGTGGACTACAGAATGTCTTCAAGGAAGATGAGCACTCCTGGGGCCTCTACTGCCTTCACGCCGACAAGTCGCACGTGGATGAGGACTGTGCGTTCTGTAAGAACATGTCCATCCGGACAATGAAGGACTGTCGTACTCGGCTCACCAACTGGCTGGAAGAGAAGAGCCCAGCAACAGGGGAGAAGAAGTCTTAGCGGTCTTCTAAGACCTTTGAGGGCGCTCCGGCGACAGGGGCCCAACAAAAGGCAAAGCACCACGAGTCCGCAGGCACCGGGGAGCGCTGTTGGTTCGGGCTCCTCGGCTGCCAGACAGGGCGCGATGTCGCCAACGCCATCATCCACAAGCCAATGCTCTGGCTCGGGGAAAAGGAAGTCGGAGAACCCGGGTAAGCTTCAGGAGAAGCCCTGGTCGATCCCGACGGAGAAAGCCAAGGGGGGAAGGGGGAGAGGCGGTGACCCTCCCCCTAAAGTGAAGGCCTCGGACGCGCCCAAGGTCGTGAAGGCCCTGATTCACCCAGTGAAGGCCTTGATTGAAGGAGTCGTGGCGGCCCTGGCAAAACCTGTGGAGGCTACCCCAGTGGAGACGACTTCCGGACCTAGAGTTTCCCTGCCACCCCAGAGGGAATCATCTTTCCAGTCTATTGAAGACCCCCGTGAAACCCTGGGACGAGAAAGAGGGGGTGCACGGTAGCCATAACGGGCACAGATACCGCCTCTGAGGATGAGCTGGCTAGCGTCAAAAAGATCCTGGACAAGAAGTTCGAGGAAGTCGGGTCCTACGGGAGGGATCCCGATGAGGCGGATGTAGAGAGCAACGGTGGGGCCGATGAGGAGCAGCGGGCCGCGGAGGAAGCAGAGGACCCCGTGCCCCAGCCGTCGCTCCAGTCGCAACCGATGCCTATGCCACAGGACAATTCAGGAGCAATCTTGATGGCTTTGCAGACCCTGTGTACGGAGTTATGGACAAGGTTGCCTTACCCCCAGCGGATGAACCAGCGGCGCCTGGATCGTCTGGGAGCCCACCGAACAAGCGGAGGCGAATCCATCCTCCCCCTCCCTTCCATCCTTCATGTCCATCCCCTCCACCGAGGGAGGAGATGGGAACGGAGACGGCGACAATGGGGACCCCTCCCCCCGACGAAATTGGCTCCTTTCACGCCATGATGGCTGGGCCATCAGAGCTTTTTCAGCTATGCCTGTAGAGCAGAAGGAGGGTTTCCTCTACCAACAGGAGGCCAAGAGGAAGACCGTCTGCTCAGTCCCGTTACTGGATGACATCTGGGATGAAGCACTGTCCACAGCTCCTGCAAAGACGGACCGGTACAAGAAGAAGTACAGAGTCCCAGACTGCGCCCCTATGTGCCTCAGAACACAGCCGTCCCCTGATTCGGTTGTCTCCACGGCGGCCAAGAAGAAATCGGCAGGGGCGACGGCATCAACTTCCACTTCCCCACTGGACGGCGAGGGGAAGAAGCTGGACACCATGGGACAACGGGTCATCTCGTCGGCAGCGACGACCATAAAAGCGCCCAACGGCCTCGCGATCATGGTACACTATGACAGGGAGCTGTGGTTCAAGATCGCTCCCCTCCTGGACTTCCTCCCAGACAAGAGGGCGGAAGCCCTTGAAATCCTGCAGGACGGCGAGGTGGCTTTGGACCACGCCATCACGGTGGCCACGGACATCGCCGACACCGGCTTTCGCAAGATAGGCAACAACATTTGCCTTTGCCGGCACAGTTTTTTTTTTTTTTAAATATTTTTATTTTATTCAAACCAAACAACAATACAACAAAACATAAATAAACACATTAAACAACATAAACACCGCAATCCCAGTCCCTCCCCCCTATGAGCCTGTATGTTCTTCGCATTCAGTATCCGCTTCGTGTGGCAGGGTATCGCCGTCCTCAGATTCAACAGGAGCCAACACTGCTCCAAACAGTTCAGCTATCAATAATTTCCATGCCATGAGGGAGCCCATTTCTTCATCCCCCCCGCGTTACTAGCCTCTTGCCACACCACTGTTTCAGCCTCCGCCCATTTTTGTAGTTCCTTCCACCAGACCTCCACTCGTGGCTTATGACACTCCTTCCATCCCATGGCGATCCTACGTTTCGCAAGCACATATGCCAAATCTCTCAGTTTCCCAACATGTTTGAGTTTTCGCGCTCTGGGATACCCCCCCCAGCAAGCAGGCCCAGGCCGAATCTACTTTGAGCGTGACTCCCTTTCCTGCTAGTTTCTGCGCCACTTCACCCCAGTAGCATGCAATTACTGGGCACGCCCAGAACATGTGTATCATGTCGGCATTCTCCTCGTCACACTTAGTGCACGCCTGGCGCCCAATATTCCGGAACTTGGATATTCTCAGAGGGGTCATGTACACCCTATGCGTTATATATAGCTGTATCTGTTTGAACCTGGCATTTCTCGACACCTTCTTGTGATATCCCAAAGCACGTTCCCACAGCCCATCTTCCATCGGGGCTCCCATCTCTGTTTCCCATTCCAATCTCAAGTGCACAAGGTCATTCCCGACCTTAGTCATGAACATCTCATACAATCTAGAGACCTCATGCTCGCCCTCCGATGTGTCATATATTATCTCAACCGTAGCATCCGGTTCATCCGCCAGAATAGTTTCAGGCCACCTACTCCGAATCTCCTGCACTACCCTATGATAAGTGACATATTGGCCTCTATGCAATCCCGCCACCTCCTCCAGTTCCTCAAACTCCATAATAGTCCCGTCTTGCCAAATGTCTCCCATAGTGACTAACCCCGCTGACTCCCAGTATGTCCTGATGATTACCCTCAGCTGCCTGTCTCCCCTCGCCAGTGCGACCAGTGGTATCTGCGGAACACACAGCAAAGGGTCCCCCATCATCCGACAGGCTCAGCGCCACATGTTCCGCCCCAAAGCCAGCATTCTAGGGCACTCCCTCATGTCTGCGCTGGCCACCCAGATCATCTCCCGCAAGTAAAAAGGGGTACAGTCCCTCCCGAGCAACCTGTGTTCAGGGGTCTCTTCATCGGAGAGCCACTTAGCCACATATTGCAGTTGCACTGCCACAAAGTAGGCTTCAAAATTCGGCAGTTTAATACCGCCTTTTTCGTAAAAGTTCTGCAGCTTCCATAATGCAACTCTGTTCCGGGTACCGTGCCACAAAAATTCCCTGCATATACTGTGCAGCTTTACAAAAAACTTCTTGGGTATCATGTATGGGATATTGTTGAATTAATGCAAAAGCCTAGGTAGTACCACCATTTTAAGCATAGCACCTCGGCCCATCATCGCTAATGGCAATCTCTCCCAGAACCTCATGCATTTCCCGATCTTCCCAATGGCTAATTCAGTATTGTGCCTGATACGATATCGTGTGATACACGTCGATTCCCAGGTAGCGGAAAGAGCTCGTCGCCCACAGAATCTGCAACACCGGCAACCTCTCCACAGGAGTCCCCACATAGCTACCCAGCGGAAATAGAATAGATTTCTGGGGGTTCACCGCTATACCGGACAGCCTGGCATATCTCCCCATCACCTCCAAGACATACCGCAGATTTTCTTTCGGGTATCTCAGATATAGTAGCATGTCATCTGCATACAGGGATATAAGGTGACACTCCCCTCCCACCTCGATACCGATCGGGTCATATTGCTGCCGGAGGTAAATTGCTAAGGGTTCCAGGGCCAATATGTACAGCATCGGGGACCAGGGGCACCCCCTGCCTAGTGCCTCTGCCCAGCTGCCATCTTTCCGACACCACTGCACCCGTGCGGACCCTGGCCAGCGGTGCACTGTATAACATCTCAGCCCACCTAATATAGCCTGGCCCCACTCCATACCCTCCTAGGGCCACCAGCAACCACGGCCACTTAACAGAGTCGAACGCTTTAACCGCGTCCAATGCCACTATCGCCATTTCGCCGTCATCACTACACCCCCATTCGACCACCCGGTGGAGGCATCTATGGTTGTGAGTGATGTTCCTGCTCGGGACATAGCCCGTTTGATCAGGGTGGATCAACTTGCCGATTACTCTCCGCATTCTGTTGGCCAGGACAGCTGTCAGGATCTTGATGTCCTGGTTCAGCATCGACAAGGGCCTGTAGGAGCCGCAGCTGTGTCCCGGTTTATTGGGCTTAGGGAGCGGTATTATGATCGCCTCCCTGAGTGACTCTGGCAACCGTCCCACCTCGAACGCTTCATTAAGCATTTCTAGCATGGGCGGGAGCACCTCCTCTCCATACACTTTATAAAATTCACTAGGGAACCCGTCTGCACCTGGAGCCTTGCTGGTGGGTAACTGCCTTACAATCTCTTTCAACTCTTCCAGAGTGATCGGAGCATCCAGCTCCTCCGTCTCCTCGTCACTGACCTTAGGCAGGCCTATATCTTCCAGTACCTAGTCTATCTCCTCCTGGCTGCTCCCCTCGTCATCTTCATATAATGCCTTATAGTATTCCACAAATGCCCTATTTACACCTTCTTGGGTGTCCACCTCCTCGCCCTCTTCATTGATTACCAATCGAATCGGGGATCTCGGGGTTTCGTTCTTGTACAACCACGCTAGGAGTTGGCCCGTTTTGTCTCCTCCCGCATGCTGTCTCTCTATATACTTTTTATAATTTAAGTTACAGAGCCTTTCCCAGTATTCTGCGCACTTCTATTGTAATTTGGAGACTACCTCCGTATCGATCCTGTCACCTTCCAACTCTTTCCAGCTCAATCTCAGCTCTATGCAGATCAGCTAGAACTCCACCCATCAGTCCCTTTGACTTCGCAATGGCGATCCTCCGCATTACAACTTTAAAAGCCTCCCATAAAGTACCGGCCGACTTTACACTACCAGTATTCACCTCGAAGTAAGCAATAATCTCCTCCCTTATGTCTTCTCTGAAGACTGGGTCCCTGAGCGCCTCCGCCCTGAGGCGCCATGTTGGTATGCGCGCCCTTGGGGGGCAATACTGCCACCTCAGGACCAGGGGCGAGTGATCAGAGAGAACTCTTGCTCTGTAGTCTATATGGTCGCACTCCGCGACTACGTCCGGAGTGGCAAAGAAGTAGTCAAGCCTCGTATGTAGTTGATGCGGAGCCGAATAGTGCGAGTATTGCCTCACGTCTGGGTGTCTCGCTCTCCTCCCTTATGTCTTCTCTGAAGACTGGGTCCCTGAGCGCCTCCGCCCTGAGGCGCCATGTTGGTATGCGCGCCCTTGGGGGGCAATACTGCCACCTCAGGACCAGGGGCGAGTGATCAGAGAGAACTCTTGCTCTGTAGTCTATATGGTCGCACTCCGCGACTACGTCCGGAGTGGCAAAGAAGTAGTCAAGCCTCGTATGTAGTTGATGCGGAGCCGAATAGTGCGAGTATTGCCTCACGTCTGGGTGTCTCGCTCTCCACACATCTACCAAGCCAAAGTCCGCTAGCAGCGTCTGCAATACTTAAGCCGCCGGGCTGGGCTTGGCCGTCTTATCATCCGACCTATCCACCCTAGGATTCAATACACAATTGAAATCCCCACCCCAAATCACCGCACCCCCCACACCCGCACTGAGCTTGGTACACAGCGTCCTAAAGTATGCCGCCGTGTTTTGGTTGGGGGCGTATGTATTTACAATGCATACTACTTTGTTCTCTATCAGCCCCCTCACTATGACCAACCTCCCGTCCGCCTCCACAACCTCCTCAGTTTAACTTAAATGGGACATGTGGCGCCACCCAAACCAGTACTCCTCTTGCATAGGCAGAGTACGTTGACCCCACCGCTGTCCCTTTCCATTTCCTCCCCACCAACTCCATTTTCTCTCGCGTCAGATGCGTCTCCTGTAGCAAGGCGACGTCTATCTTCTGTCGCTTCAGATACAGCATGACCTTGTTTCGCTTCAAATAACTGTTGAGCCCTCTAACATTCCACGTTAATATCCTAAGGTCCCCCATGGTTCATCAATAGCTCCCCTTCCCCTTTCGAAGCAACCCCCCCCCCCACACCAAACAGACACCTGATTTTAGTTCCTCCCCCCAGGCTCATATTTAAACTTACACACCCCAAAACCCCAACCCAACCCACTGCCCAGCTCCATCCCTGGATCTCAGGCATCCCCGCGTTTGGTTCTCCCTTGGAAACCCAATTAGAGAACCCGACAGGGTGTCACCCCACTAACAGTGACTAGACTGAACTCTAAATGGGGGTATAAAGATCGGCCCCTGGAGGCTCCTTCCTCTCGCAACCGTATCCGTGCTCACGGACCATGTTTCCTACCAACTAACGCATACATGTTCTCCAACTGCTTCAATGACTATAATCAAGTCCCACCGTCCGCAGCCCAACCGGGCCCGCAGCGTTACTTATCTCGTCCTACTTCATCTGCCTTCTGGACATCTGGCTCCTGAGGGCAGTTTTCCACGTCCAGCCACTCCATAGCATCCTCTGGAGTGTCAAAGAACAGCATCTTGTTCTTACAAAAAACCTTTAGCTTGGCCGGGTAGAGCAGCATGTATTTGTACCCGACTTCCCGCAATCTCCTCTTGACCGATCCAAAGTTCATATGACTGCGCTGTACCTGCAGGGTATAATCAGGGTAGGCAGTTATGTTCGCCGCTCCTCGTTGTATTGTTCCTCCCTTGCGGAAATGTTCAAGGATCCTTTCCCGGTCCCGGTAATTGAGGATCTTGGCGATCACCTGCCTGGGCGGATTTCCCGGCGGCGGCTTTCTCGCTAAGGCCTTGTGCGCTCTTTCCACCGCAAAACCCTGCGACAGGGTGCCCCCAGTGATCTCCTGCAGTAGCATATTTTCAACGAACTCCGTAGGGTTGTGACCTTCGGCTCCCTCCGGCAGGCCCACAATACGGATGTTGTTCCTCCGGGCGCGTCCTTCCGCCTCCTCCGCCCTACTCTCCAAGTTGCCCACACGTTGCACCAGGGCATGGAGCTCACGCTTCTGTGCGGCACAGTCTGCCGCAGTAGGGCCCATTTCTTTCTCCAGAGTCTCCGTGCGCTCCGCCAGAGTCCGCACGTCCTGCCTTAGGAGGTTCACGTCTTCCTGCACCGCCCCGACCTGGAGTTCCATTGCAGTCTTCAATTCCGTCACAGCCAGCTGGAGCTTGGTCTCCCAGGCCACCTTCAGATCCGCGATCGCCGCGAGGACCTCCTGATTCGCGCCCCCCGCGGCCATTTCCCTTGCTTGGGATTTGTCTTTACTTTTGGCTCCGTCCGGGCCAGTCGGTGTCTTGGCGTATTCGTCAAGCCTGGGCTGTTTATTCTTCGCTCTCAGGGGCTTATTAGACATTTCTTCCGTCAAAGGCAGCCTCCTGTCCGCGCTTGGATCTGCAGCAGGATGTCCCAGTGCACTCTTTTGCTGTCCCTTCGCTATCGTTGCATTCCTGTCACGAGGCTCCTTTGTTCCCTGGCCCCTCCGGCCATTCTATCTTCTTCCTCTGACTCTCACAGCCCAATGATAGGCCAAACTGCGCTTCTCCTCCCTTTGAAAAGTTCTGAGGGCGCTCCCAGCACTTCCAGAAGTGCCCATGTATGTTTCCAACAACCTCTGGGATCTTTATCTGCGCTTTAGGCCCTTCGCCCTCCTACAGTTCCGCCATCCAATACCGTATTGCAGGCTCTCACCTCCGGCTAAGCCCGGCCTTCACCTCATTTATCTTCAGCTGTATGCTTATTGAAAGCCGGCGCTTTGGCTACGAAAGGTCAGGGGCCTCGCTCCATGTGCAGACACACGCTACATTTGTAGCCTTCTAGTCAAACATCCACGTTATTGTACGGGCTCAATGCCCCAGCTGTCCACTGGCCATACTGCCGCTCCCGCGGCCGATCTTCCCTAACACAAGTTACAATGTATCTCTGGCCAGGCCCGGCTCCCTTTCGGTTACGCGCTGTTCTCCGCAACGGTGAATCGGGCAGGCTGCGCACCCTCCGATCCCGACGCTCTCGCACCAGGCCGTTTCGGCGACTCCCGGGCCTCGGGGTCGCGTCGCACGGAGCCGCCTCACTGCAGAGGTTGCACACCTCGCGGGCCTAGGGCTGGGTGCCGGGTGTCCTTAATGTTCACAGCGCACCCGATCCATGCCCCTCCAATGCCGCTCACCTCCGTTGCAATCGCCAGGCGCCCAGGCCAGCCTCTCCTTTGTTCCTTGATTATGCGGCGGCGGCCATCTTCTCCTTCGTTGCGCTCTCACCTCCAGATTTTCCCTTAGCTTCTGGCAGCGCTCTCACGGTACGGGTCCGTGCCAAAATGTATCCACACGTGCACCCGAGCTTCGTGTACACGATCCTCTTTGTCACAGCCGAATTGCATCAGTCCTTGCACGGTTTTCAGTCGGATAATGTGCGGATCTGCAGGAGCCCCCGTATGGACACGTCTTTTCACATGGCTTCCTGGCCACGCCCCTTCGCCGGCACAGTTAGCTCAAGGCCACCGATTTCCGTCAGGACGTGCAGACCAGGGTAATGGAAATGCCCTTCGACAGGAACAACCTGTTCGGCAAGGCAGTGGACGAGTCACTGCAGTCAGTCAAGGCAGACACCGAGACGGCCCGGGCCTTGGCTTCTCTCCATCAACAACAGCCGTCCTTTTGGACCTCCGGAGGCAAGTCTCAAGGTGCCTCCAAAGGATTCAGTGGCAGTTCTGTGTCGTACCGCCAGGCGGCCCGCTGCTCGTCGCAGGAAAGCTACTGAGGCCGCAGCAAGGCCGTAGGACACCTTTGTTGTCGCCAAGCTGGCAAGGCCTCGGCAAAGCAAGACTGAACCGTCCGTGACGTCGGGCCCCCACCCGAGCACCCCAGAGGGAGGCCGGCTGACGAATTTCGTCAGCATGTAGGAGACCATCTCCACCGACCGTTGGGTGCTAGATGCCGTGGCCCAAAGGCACACTCTTGTAACGCTCACCTGCTCCCACGGAGGTGCTGGTCTGGTCTGGGTTGCTGTGGCCTCTTCAAGCGTGATGCGCAGAACTCGGACCACCGATTGAACAGGACCCCCAAATCTTGCTTGTCTGGCCCGTAGGAATATCCTTCTGCAGATGAGAAAGGGGATTAACTGTCTGCTGAACAATGTGCTTGCTCCCCACTTTCCCCCTTCGTTCTTCTCTGACTTCCTCCGAAACCCCCGGTTTAAGCTCACCTTATGGTTTGGAAGGATGAACTCTCCATCCTGCTTCTGGTGCAGGGGCGCGCGTTCGTCCAGTTACTTCACTGGTTTTCAGAATGGCGCTGGCAAATCCACTTGACTTTACTGAGCGATACGCCGTAAGTATGAAGATGCAAACGTTCAAGTGTGAGCCTCCTTTTATGTTGTCTTTTTCTGTCCTTTATTTCAGGTGCAGAACAAAGCCGATGCGTTGATGGGTTAAATTGCCGGGGTAAAATCAGGTGAGTTAGTGATGAGGGCGACCCCTCTAAATGTCTTTATAATTCCCCACTAATGTCTTTTGTCCTTTCCCCATAGGGGCCGGGGTGCGGTACCTGCCAGAGATGTGGCGCCGACCCGAGATGTGGAATGGTTCACCAAGAATAGCCGTTAAGTAATATGGCTGAAAATTCGGCTTTCCCTTTGTGTTCCCTTGCTTACCTTTTGTCTCTTCTTCTCTCCCTTAGGTGCTGTGCAGAGATGTGGCGACCGGCACCGAGAGCCGCGATGGAGCCGGGCGGCGTCTCGGGAACAGGTGAGTGAAGCGCGGCGCTGCAGAGAGCAACGCGGTGCTTTTAAATGGAAGTCTTCCTTCAGGAATGCTGGCGTGAAGATTCCGGATGCAGGTAAGAAGGTTGAAATAGTTCTTGGTTTTCACCTTTCTCTTCTCTTATTCCCTTACAGGTGTTCCAGGTTCGAGGCGGGCGTGGCTGGAGTCCAGGTGCAGGAGCAGACACGGTGAGCGTTCAGCTGCTGGGATGCAGAACAACGCGAAGCACGTGTGGCTGTCCGATTGCCCCACCCAAGTAACAAAATAGTTCCTTCAGAAAAATAGTCCCTCCTAAGCCTCATTTGGCTTGGTTCTTCATGCAGCATGGTCTGCATCAGGTGAGTGTGCAGCATGGTCTGCTTCAGGTAAGTGCACCAAACACTTCCCCTTATGAGCCTGGCGCCTATGGCGCCAGGACTGATGTCCAACATGAGCCTGGCGCCAACGGCGCCAGGACAGAGTCCAACGAGCCCCTATAAAGGGCTGCTGGGCTTTTACCCGGGGGCGTGATGCCTGCTCCCGGGGGTGCTGGGCCTGGCCTGGTGCTCCGGGGGTAGGCATCATGACAACTCTGGAGTTCCAAAGAAAGTGTCCCTGTCTACCAACCGTGGCCAGGAAGGACAACCACGTACCACAGCTGCTTCTGAAGGTACGAGCAATGCTAAAAAAGGGCGCGATGGAACTCCTCCCAAAGAGGCTTCGGGCCTCCGGAGTATACTCGTGGTACTTCCTCGTCCGAAAGAAGACCGGCGGCTGGCGGCCCATCTAAGACCTTCGCTGCCTCAACAAATACATCAAGTCCCAGAAGTTCTGGATGGTCACCCGTCGGCACGTGCTGGGACAGCTGGAGGAGGGCGATTTCCTGTCTGCGCTGAACTTGGAGGATGCCTACTTCCAAATCCCCATACACAAAGAACATCGAAAATTCCTACGATTCGTGGTCCAAGGGCGACACTAC